>NW_026138062.1:35712500-36215000 GCF_025592945.1 Manacus candei | reverse complement strand
AAAAATACTCTGAGTTGAGGCCACAATACTAGGCCATGGTTAGAGTCTTAATGTTAAATCGACTTGGATTTTTAGTCATAGGCAAATCATTACTACTAGTTAACATGTTTAATTTAATTTATTTTTTTGTATTTTTCTAAAGAAAGGATTAAACTCAAGAAAAATGTTATGAGTTTATGGCAGTCCATATAAATAAACTGTAACCCATTTACTCGAATAACCTGTAATGGTGTGTAAATACTGACTTTATGTAAATATAGAAACATGTAATTTAACTTAGGCATTATTGCAAGACTGGAAGGCCTAGGAGTTGGCAGTTTGCCACTCCCTGCAGGTTCACTGGGTCAAATTTGGCCTGTTTCAGGTAGCGAACAACAGATTCTGTTCAGTCACTGGTGTAAAATGAGTTATTTCTGTTTGTTTTCTGGTGGGGGATGGGCAAAACCATTGTCACCTGGGTGCTGTTTTGCTCTTTTGCCAAGGCATGAAGGGGTATGGGTGCCCTCCTGCTCCTTATGTGGTCCTGCTAAAACAGGGCTGGAGAGAGCTGACGTGGCAAAGCAGGGAGGCTTGTGATGCCTCTCCTCCTGTGCTGTGGACAAACAGAAGTCTTCATTTTCTAGTGCTGTCCATCTGGCACCTTCCTTGAGCACTAAAATTCACTTGAAGAAAAATCTGAGGGAAAAAGAAAAGAACAATTCATGTTATTTACTTGATATTCTGTAATGGTGTGTAAATACATACAGAATTCTGTAATTCCTATAAATATATTGCTATAGAATTTTGCAAATTGGTATTATTTGCTTCATGTCCCTTCAGAACATTTTCTTATAACCATGCACATGTGTGATAACGGGATGGCAAAAAGATGTACTTGCTTATTCCTAGAAAGTGTGTGAGAATATCCCCAGAAGGCAAAAGTCATCAATATTTTCTGTCTTTTTGCTAAATTGGAAAAAAGCAGGGAAATATATTTTTGTCAAGAATTGTATTATCATTTCACCTGAAGCAGATCTGTTTGGGCAAGCAGCATGGGCGAAAAGGTGATGGAGATCCAGACCAATGTTATATTATGGGCTGATTTTGAGCTGCATCTGCTAATGTGTCAGGCCCCCTCCCAAACTTAAGTAGAGTGGGTTAAACCTGGGAGAACTGGGCAGTGCAGAGAGTGGAAAGAGAAAAATTCTAGGAAAATTGCCTTAAATTGTCCCCAGTCAGTGCTGAACTTAAACTGCCTGCTAACTGGATGGAAAAAAAAGGTGTCTTGTATAAATGCCTGGGTGTAAGATGTGGAGGCTGGAGATAAGACTCTGGTCTAAGAAGTCAAGTGTTGCTATTGTCCGCCTGAATAAAAGAGAAATATGTGTTTAATAAACATAAAAATAGGAGAGAGTTGGAGAGACAGCTTCTGAGGCAATCTCTCAGTTTCTTGGGAGACAGAATATGGCAGGAGGCAAGAGAAGATGCTTCTGCAGCATGTCTTTCAGAGTCCCTTGCATAAGCATAGCTTATGCTCTGCTCTGCCTCTTGTATCAAGTAAAAAAGTGACTATAAGGTCTGGCTCTGTTACTCATGATTATAGGAGTAGAAATAGATGGGTTGTGAACTGTGCTGAATGCCTTTTTGTGTGAACTCCTGTCCCAGCAGTAAACTCTCACAGGGTCCCTGTGAGGTACAGTAGCGAACCTTGAGATGTGACCAGGCTACTTACAACTGCAGTTTGTTTTGCAGAAATTGTGAGGCTCCAGGTTCTTTGGAATTTTGATGAAATCTTGGAAACTCAACCCCATTACTGATGTAGCTGTATATATGTAGGCAGCTGTATTTGTAGGTAGAGAATCTGGGGGCAGAAGTAATCAACCACGTCATCCTCAGTATTTCATTCCACATCGCATATCATTTACTGATCTGAGAATAAAAACCAGAAGACTTCTGTTTTCCAGAATTTTATCTCTGTTCCTAAGCTGTTAGAACTCTCCATGGGTTGTTCTCCGGTCAGTTCTGTCCTACCTTGTTGTTATCTTTCAACTTACCATAACACTACAAGTTGGGTTTGCCATCTGGACCCTAAGCAAGTACCAGTAGCAAAACCTCATCTCCTCTTGTTAAGAAGCTGGAACAGCCTGCCCTAGAGTTTGTTGCTGAACACTTTGGCATTGTGAAGTGTGCAGAGCATGGCTAATTGGCATCTTAAATTTAGGTCTGAAAAAATTTATCTGTTAGGGATAAGAAAGACATCTAGTGATTATAAACAAAAAATGCTGTTGTGCAACGTGTCTTCCCAGCTCAGATGCAAGAAATTTGAAAGCAGAAAATGTTTATTGATGTTCAGGAAATTTTAAATGAGAATAATAAGCAAGCTCCACCTGCAAAATAATTTATAAAACCCAGTCTTTTTCCCTGATGGTTTCTTATCTTTAATAGCTTGTGTGTGTGTTTTCTTCTACTCAGTGATATTGGAAAAGATTCTTTTATTTTTCATTCATGATTTCTGAAGTCCAACTCTCTTTATATAATTTTTCAGAGTTATTCTTGTCTGAACCCTGGAGCAGGAAAATTACTGTGTGATCCTGGGTTAGGATAGGGGATCACATGCTTTGCAAAGATGCTGCTGTTGTGCTCAGAGTAGCTGCCATAGTCCTTGTCTTACTGTAGCTATCACATGGAGGACAACAACATTATTTATTCCTTAATATTTGGTATGTTACTGTTATTATAGAAGAGGTCTTTTTAAATGATCCTCAAGTCATGCCAGCTCTTTTAAACCTCAACTGTCTCTTGAACACTCAGTCACAAATATCCTATCATGGAGATCTATGTATAAGTTAAAGCTCAGCTACATGTTGCTTAGTTATGCAGAGGGATTTTACCTTGTATCAAAAAAAAACAACAATCACTTTTCTTGAGGTCAAGGAAAGTAATTTTTATGTGCACTACTCACAAGTAGCAACTACAACGTAGTCAAAAGAAGTCTGGAATTAGACCGAACTGTCAAAATGTTTCTCACATATCTGTTTTCTTGAGAAATCACAGACCCCCAAGTTATGGTGATATGCAAAATATGCCCTATAGATTTTTTTTTCCATGTCCAGAGGGCCTGGATTTATGTATATCTTACTGTTGGAGGCAGTAAGTCTAGGTGAAAAGAGCATTTCTGTAGTGTTGGAACTCATTCATTTTATTGACAGCCTCCCCCTTGCCCCTGTAAATAGTAGTTTTAGTTGAAATTATTATTGTTTTTTTTTACCCTTGTTGAGAAAGTAGATGTAAATATTGAAACAGTATCTTGAAATACTCCCTCACAGCTGTGCTTTTGAATGCATACTTCTTTCTTTCTTTCATATTTCTTATGTAGTATGATTTCTATTGCTTTTTAGAAACGTTTATGCTTGTTATGAATGTCCATACACTGAAGAAGTTGCAGCCAATTTATGTATCTCTGTCTTCTTTGGTTAAGCCAATTTTCTCTTTCTGGACATCTTGTGTTTTGGCAGGCAAGGCAGTATCTTCTCAGCTAGGACTCTTGTTTTTCCTTTTCTCTTCCTCCTGCCACAATCCATCTTTTTTATTCATAGACTGTAGTTCATTTCAGAAACCTTCACAAAGAGCCTGCATAGTAAGACTGCGTGTCCATCTTATCTTCATTCCAGGGAAGCAGAACAATTGCTGGTAACAGTCCTCTGTGCATTTTCATCTTTGAGACATTGTTTGGTTTGATTCCAGATGAAATCAGTGTTTACATCTTTCTGTTCAGAATGGTTTGGGTCTTTATCTCACTGTGTCCCTAACATGTTTATTAGAAGGGTGTTCAATATATAATGTCAGTTTATTCAGACACGGTATATCCATTTCCATTTCTCTTTTCACAGAGTGTTCTGTGAAAGCCTTTGCATACTGTCCTTTAAGATCAGTTAATATCTAAACTCCATTGTAGACATCACCCTATTGATTGAAATCTCTTGATCAGCCACTTTGTATTACTTTGTGTTGGCAACTCACTGAATTATAAAGATTTGACATGCGTGTTAAAGATGCACAGTTTAAGTGTCAGTCCCTTTTGTTGTAAGACCTGAACTGTTCTCTGAAGAATGAAAGTCATGTACACATCCCCAGTTTCGTTAAGGATGTTTTCCTCACTGGCATCAGTCCACCTCAGTGTCCTTCAGAAGAAAGCACTTCTTTTGACCTCTTCAATGTGCATGGAAATTGCTCCCAAATGGCTTGCTCTCCTCTAGTAACTCTTTTAATAAAATCCCCTCTCTTCCAACCAGTATTTTTTTAACTGCTTCTTCCTATCACCCTAATCTTCCTCATATAATTTTGTGGCATTTTTATGAGGCAGATACTGTCAATGAAACCTGTATTTTGTAACTGTGACTGAGTCCAATGTATTCTCATTTCTAATCAAGCCAGTAAAAAAAACTACATGTGGCTACCCCTTGTCTCAAGTGGGTTTGAAGGAGACCTAATGTGAACTTGCTCATGCTAAGATCCCTGTTAAGAGATTTCCATACTCTTAACTGTCTTTCTGGGGTTCTGTAATGTCTCATTACTTTCCAATTGATATTATCTGTCATCCTAGCAAAACTTCTCGATATCTATGAAGTTGATGTAAAATGAACTCCATGAATGTTCTGCTAAGAGGATGTTCTTACACACTGCCATAGCCACTGACATTTTCTGTTTCTTGAAATCAGCCTGCTCTTTCCCAAGCTGAATATCTTCTGTTTGTTTCAACCTCTGTAATAACGTGCCTGCCAGGTTGCTGCTTGGCATAGAAAGGGAGCTACTGTCTTTTGGTTTATTATACTGCACAAAGAGTTCCCTCAGGAAGAGACTATCTTCCTTGTTCCAGGAGCACATGAAGGATTTCATGCTTGACTTCAGTAGAATTTGCACCTCTTATCATTCCCACTCGGCCCATATTCCATACACTTAATTAATGTTTCTATTTTTATGGCCTTATTATCTATCTGAAAATTGCAATGCTAGTGTATGCCAGAAAGCTGTTCTGAGCAGACTGGTGTTTTCCTCCTGTACTGTCTTTGTGTTGGTACATACACACACAGGTACTCTGCTAGAAGCATCTCATAGCCTTCCTTCTCTGTAAGACAAACAGGCCTGCTTGGTTAACTTAAGGTAGGGTACTTATACCAGGAGTATCTCTTCCATAGCAGCATCACGGAAAACAGGCAAAGTTCTTGCCTCATTTGCCAACAACTATCCTTACTATATAAATTTGGTGGCTGTGACATGTTAAAAAACCCCCAAACTAGATGAACAACAGGCTTGAGAGTACACGTGAACCAGTTTATTTCCAGTTCCTCTCTCGCAGTGCTTAAATAAACAATTAAAAATCAGCCAAGATACTCTTGAGTTGAAATTTTGAATTCAAAGCCATGTTACTTGTAGTCATATTTTCAGTTGTGATAATAGGTAAGTGCTCCACAGCTCATGAAGTACTGTGCAACTGAACACCCATCTCTTTCTTGATGGAAAATGTGATTTGTTCACAGAAATGTAGTCTTGGAGACCACATTCAGCTGTTACATGGGTATGTGAAGCCTCTAATCCGTAATAACAGTGCTTACTACCCACCTGCTACAGATGCCTGTTAAACCTCCCCCTCAGCTGCTGTTGTCCAGCTTCAGGGTTAACTTTCACCAAGGCAAAGTGCTCACTCAGACAGACTGAGATGCTTCTCTGTGCTGCAAGGAAGGTCTCTCTGAAACAGGGGAAGTGATGTCCCTGAGGGGAGGAGAGAGACGCAACAAAGAGAGATGTGGAAAAAACAGGGTTCATCTAAGAAGGGGTACAAAGAAGTTCCTGGGTGTGCCAGGGGGAAATTATCAGAGTCTGAAAGCAGGGACAGAGACATACATAGCACAGAAACACAAATGTTTCTGCTTCTTCTCCCTGCTTTGCTTGTGTGCTGCCCTTTCCCCCCCTAAGTATACCCTCTCTTCTTCACTTTCCAGCTATCAAGAGTTCTAGTAACTGATCCTTCTTAGCAACTTTAGGAGATCATGCCTTGCACATCTTCAATGAGTGATCCATCTCAAGGGCTAGTTCCATAATTCAAGTGGTGCTAAAAGGATTCAGACCAGAGAAGAGGGTTTGGTTTGGGGTGAGGGGACTCTCCTCCATATACTGAGGTCTGTGGCAGCCTTGCTGTTGACGTGAGTGGATGCTGCAGAGCCTGGTCTGCTGAGGTGTGTGCTGGGCTATGGTGGGGACAACAAAGGTGTCTGCTGAGCAACGGCCATGCCTGGAGCTAGGAGATATCTGTGTTTGTTCTTTCCAAAATTCTCAGGTGGCCACAGGCAGCTACTGAAGATGCAGTCAATTTGTTCCTAATTTGTCTTCACATAAATTAATCTAAAGCTAAGCCCTGGCTTGGAGGAAATTAAAATCTGTGTGATCAGTATAATTATGCAACTAAGGATTCAGGCTGAATAATGAGAGGAGGTAGGATAGCCTTGAAGTTTTCCTCTCTTCCATAGTACTGCTCATCACAGACATGAATCAATGATTTTTGTAGAGGTATTCCTCTTGCTAGGGTCACTCCTATTCACTGATTTGTCTCCAAAAGCCAGTTAGGATGTATGATTACTGGAGCTATAGCCTGCTGTAGAAATAAGTACGTAGCATGAAAACAACACTGTCAACATCATATAGAGTGAAAATGACAAGAAAATAAAATACATTTGCTTCCAGATTGGCCTAAACCAAAAATCCAACACCTGAAGTAGGGCAATTTGGTAACCTCAGGCTTCTTCCACCACTGTTGTCCCCAGGACCTGATGCTTGTCTCTGCGGGCAGCAGCAGGCAGGGTGCACAGTACCTGATGGGGCACTGTCCCTGCCCCTAACTCACCCCTCTTGGTGTGCTGGGAGGAGGGGCTCTGGTACAGGAGGGATGTGGTGGCCCTCTGCTTCAGGGGAGCCAAGGAGGGACCACCTCTTCCAGCCTCCATGCACTCAAACTGTGGCACGGTGTGCAGGACCAAAACCATTCCAGTGCTGGCATCAGTCCCTGAGCTCTCTCTCAGCAAAAACTCCTTGGATTTCAGAATTAACATCTGGTTTAAAAATGAGTTTTTCTCCTAGAGTTATGATTTGATCAAGATAAATGGGAAAATTTATACTCCAGTATTATTTTTTCAAACCATCAGGCAAGTCCACAGATCAAGGAGTTTTTTCCTCTTTTCATTTTACTCTTCCTAGTTAAAACCATATGCAATTGCCTGCTCCATCCCTCCTCGAGGAGGTCATTTGCTCTGAGAAGACATGGATGAGGTCATCTCCAAAAAAAGTGAAAACACACAAGTAGTTCCCACTTTGTGACAAATAAGTTATACAGCAGTTTTGGAAATAAGCTGCACAAACAACATCATTGCAAGGGGACTGAAACAGTAGTTGATGAGCCAATACTTCAATTTGTGTTGTAATTTTTGGACAAAAACCCTTACCTCTCTTGCTCCTGAAGTCTTTAAGTCATTGGAAAAGTGACTTAAACAGCAACCAGTGAAATGTATAGCTACTTAATGGTGAGCAGAAGCAGAAATATGGCAGTGGCTCTACCAGTTGGACCCTTTGGCTCACTAAGAAGGTCACTAAGAAGCTATTTATTTACATAGTCTTGGAAGCCCATTGGCTTCCCCTCAATTTATTTTCTGCTCCTATCTTGGTTCAGGTCTCATCATCCCTGTCCTTCAGGTAGCTTTAGGATGTTCATTTACCCTTGCAGGTCCTTTGTTGTAACTATCTTGGTAATTCTCCAGGTTAGACTTTCTTTTTTCTTGCTATCCTTCTTGAACTGTGTGTGGTGCAAAACTGGGCACAGTATTTTCCATTTTTTACACACTGCAGACTTGTCCCATCTCCTTTATTAAAAATAAAGGGGGTCTAATGAGCAAAGTTCCTTTCATACCATGAGATGCAAGTATTGAACCCTTATCTTCTTCTTTGTCCCTGCTTTAAAGTATTAGAGTAGAGCATCATGTCCAGATATTTAAGCATATCAAAAAGTGGAGATCTGCTAGAAGTGTTTGGTTGACAGGACTAAATCTCTGCACTCACTGCAGTGTGTGATGTAGCAGAGTGTGATGCAGCAGAGTGTGTTCTTCCCGGCTCCTCCAGAAGAAAGTGACCTTGGTAGCAAAATCTTTTCTCTGAAAGCAAAAAACCATTCATTTGGTATGTTAATTACTCTGCAGCTAGCAGCCTTGGTTTTAATTTGTGTTCATGACAACACGTATTTGAGGAGAAGCAGTTGAAAAAGGGGTCTGTACTTACCCTGGAAACAAGACCAGGGGAATTTTAGGGGTATTTTTCCTATTTTGTTTCACATGCCTTGGCTTTACTGCAGTTTTTGAACTGCCAGTTTTTGGACTGACCTGTCTGAATTCCATGAAAAGGTGGCTGAAAAGCGAAGTACAGAGTAATAGGTCAAAATATAATAAATGCCTTCATGTGGTATTTATTGCTTTAGTGCTACAGAAACCTGCTCACTCCACATTGCAGCTAGTGGGGAGGCAGTACCTGTGAGCCTGGGCATGTGGCACAGAGGTGGGCAGTGCCACAGCCCATTAAGGTGGGCAACTGCTGCTGCTCTCAGAGCCTGCCTGTGCGAAACGGGCTCATCCATACGCAGGGAAGCCTGAGGCTTTAGGCCAGCCTACAGAGTGGTCCTTGACACCCAGCCCCTCTGAACCAGCAGTATCTGAAAGCCTGGAGGACCACGGAGGCAAAGACAATAGCTTTAGCAGTAAGAATGCATCTGGGGCATCTCAGAAATACTGGAAAGGGTCCTGCAGGCTTGGAGATGGGCTTCAGCTCAGCTCCTCCTTAAGGCACCCTTTGCATGCCTTTCTTTTTGCCACCAAAAAGTACTTACCTAGGCTGACGATTTGGTCCTGAAAGTCAAACATTATGGCAGCTGCCAGGCATAACACTGGGTCTTGTCTACTGTGCCAGCTTTGATTTTCTTTGCTGCTGCAGTGAGTAAGCAAAGGGACAGCTCCTGACTCCAGGGAAGACCAGCAGCATGAGTCAGGGTTTGGCTAAGCAAGTTCCCTGTGGTTAGGTAGTTGTCATTCTGCAAACTCAGCTTTCTCTCCTGCTGGGGCATTAAAAAAGGCAAGGAAGCTGTACAGTTCTGCTGCTGTAGATACCATGTGCTTTCAGTGTTTCTCATCCTTCCTAAAGAGATTTTTTTCTTCTAATTGTAACTCAGGCAGATAAAGACACTCAAAAGAGCAGCTCTGCTCCCAACCAGTGTATGGCTTATCAAACAACCTGGGCAAGCTCAGACTCTGGTTTTGTTGATTAGGCCAGAGACTGTCATAATTGTGTGTCTCAGACAGTAGTGACCACCTGACCAGGCTTTAGCAAATAAAATGCTACAAATGCATTCTGAAAAATGTGAACATAATACTCATGAAGGACTATTAATGTGTACAGAAACTATGCAAGCTGCAAATACACCTTCATCCTGACCTACAACATTTGTCTTACTTTAGTCCTAAAGGAGATGGCTAATTATGGTTTTATGACATATATTATGGGTAAGCACCTGTTGCTGCTTTGTGCCAATCAGAGTTTTGCTGTTGGCTTCAGCAAGGCCTGAGTTTCTCCTTTTTTTGTATCTGAAGAGAGAGAAGATATACAAGTTACTCTACCAAGCAGTTTAATTAGAAATGTATATGCAGATCACTGTCATTTCAAACCACTGTGTATTGTTTTCTAACTTGACACACTATATCTGAAAATATGTACTATAAATGTGAAAAAAAAACCCCAACCCCACTTCTAAGGACATTGTTCAACAACTAGGATTATTTCTTACTGGATTTTTAATATTTAAAAACCCTCTAAGTTGAAAAGACTACATCTCAGAGGCATAGGAATCCTCACTTGCTACCAGTGACAGTTTATGAGGAAAGTCCTGTCTGAAAAATATATTTTGGATATGCAACATTTGGCAATATTCAAGTTAGACATTTTCAGTAAGACTGGAATCTGAGCTCATGGAAGGCCAGGCATGCTACTTCCATTTTTCAAACCTTTCTCTTCCACAGGGAGCAAAACAAGATGAGGAAATTCAAAGGGGGATTTTGGAAGTTCCTGTAATCCACAAGGAGGTCTAAAGAACGGAGTTACTAAATGTTGAATTGTTTTGTTATTCTTATTATGGCAGACCAGAAAGAGTAAATTTGTGAGTTACTGTCTGATGTGACATTACTTTAAAACTGAAGGAAACAGGAGGTGACATTTCCCCCTCACAGACTGAGCAGTCACGTCAAGGTGGAAACCGTCTGAATGTGGCTGGAGTGTATCTGATGTGTCCTACTTTGATGTGATTTCAGTTGCAAAAAGAGGAAATGCAGGGAGCTGATACTTGCATGTCTGGAATCTGAGTTACACAAAGGGCTCAGTGCTACAAAAGGTTAATTCCTGACAGCTTCATACTGAGTCTGATTTTTCCTATTTTCCATCTGACCTTATTATCTATTCTTCTTACTATTAATATAGATATGGTATTTCCTCTATGGGATGTTCAAGTTTTACCCTTGTTCGCCTGTAGCCTCCAGCTAGATGGACAGAAAGATGGACATCTGAGGACATCCCGATATGAATGATCCTGCATCCAGAGCTATGCTAACAACACTGAGATATCCCCCAGTGGAAGAGCAGCACTATGGCTCTTCTGAATCTCTTCACCCCTTTGTTGTTTGACCTTTCCAGTGCAAATGTTCCCCATGAGTAGTATCTGTCCTCAAACCACCAGTAAGTGTTATGCTTTCAAGAGAAGTGGCCTCAGGTCACTGTTTCTAAGAACACCACACTTGCAAATTCCTAGAACACTTTTGCTCTGTGTAAGTAAGCTGGGAACATTGTTTTGCTAGACAGAGTATGCGAATGACCACCCGGTGCCCATTTACTCAAGTCCTTTGGTATGTGAATAGATTTGCAGCATGGGGCTGAGTACTTTTGTTTGTTAACTTAGTGGAAACCACTTGGCACAGGAACATGCTAGAATCATGATGCAGGCGTTTGAAAGCCGTACTGGTGGGGGATCCAGCTGCTGAAAGGAACTGTGAACCAAACTCACTTTTTTTTTTCAGACTTGTTCACTAGAAAAGGTTCTAGAAAGTCAGTGCTGCAGGTTTTCCATTTGTGCTCTGACAAAACTGATCCTCAAAATTACCCATCCTGATGTACCAAAATATTTCTAGCCCAGACAGGTCATGAAATGCTGAGCCACAAAATGCAGGAGATACCTAATTGATCAAAATATCTTCTTAATATTTTTGCCATGTTACATTTTGTCAAATATCAACAATTTCTTGGAATTTAGAGAGACGAATATTCAGAAAGCTGCTATATTTCTTCTCCCTCCAAACCCAAGTGGCTTCTGAGACCTTGCTGCAGGCAGAACCTGTCTGTGCAAATGGCCACTGAAATGCAGGCATGGCCAGAGCTTTCATGTTCAGCTTCCTTCAGGTTCATAGTAACCTGTGTTTTTGGGTTTGGCTGGCTTAGGGACACAAAACAAGACAAATAGGAACCTTTGTAATTACAGTTTTGTCAACTATCAATTTTTATAATGCTAAAATTCAGCACCAAGTAAAGTCCACTTTAATGTATTACCTTCCTTTTTTAAGAGCATACACTTTAAAGTAGGACTATTCCCAGCTTGCTCAATTTTCTCAGCTCCTGTTCTTGGTTTAACCCAATTTTAGCTGCCAAAGCAGGTACTGGAGCTGATGACTGACCATGATGCTTTTAGTTCTCAGAGTTTCAGAGAGCAGCCTTGAAAATATATGGAGACCCCAAGGAGGAGGTATAATGATGATGCTGGAGCAGCATGAGGGTAAAATCTAGTAGTTTCTGAATCACTGACCAAAATGAATCCATTTTGTCCCCTAAAGGAAAAGGATTTAATTTTGCATCAACGTACTTATAGCTGATCAGAGATCTTCAGGGTTTCCCAAGATCTGAATTTTTGCTTTAAATTTCAAACAAAAGTGCATGTAATTCCATACACTTTTAGGTAATCAATAGGATTTTATGTGAGCTTCAGTATTATGAGTCATGGTCTCTCAGAAAGCTGTTTTTTAAAAATTTAACTACAATGAACTGTTATGGATGGATTTTTTTTTTAACTAGATCTAAAAATAATTTCATATACAAGTGAATTGATTTTATTATAATTTAAAAAGGAAAGGAAAGTGCAGAGTAGGAACAGTGTTCTGGTGGGGCTGGTCAGATGAGAAATAAGAGGTTACAGAACTATGAGTAAGAAAATTATCTACCTCTTTCTTTTTCTCACTATATTACTCTTTGTTTGCATAAGACTAGGGAATTGGAATAAAATGAGAAACCTGTCAATCTGCAGGGTGTCCTCTACTGAGCATTGGTTAAGACTGAAGAAGGTTATCTGCAGTACTGAATGAAGGGAGTGGGATGATAAGGGTAAGAAAATATGAACATTTCCTGTCTTGCTTTTCTCCAGAAGTGGGTTTCAGGATAAATTTGGAAACAGCCTTAGAGTTGTCTTGGTGGTCAAGCATACCAGAAACTATTGCATTTGCTTACAGACATTTTTTAGAGGGGTTTCTAAGCAGCTGCATAAGGAACAGAGCAACAGATTGTCTTGAGAGGGAAAGGGGGTAGGAGTCCCTCTGACACTGGTGTCAGCTGTCAGTTTGGACAACCCCTGTGGATAAAAGTGGCTCTGCTGAGCAACCTCTGTGCTGCTGCTACTCTTCTCTGGACATGTTTTCCCCCTCCCCGGCACTCTTTCATAAACAATTACAGAAAGGAAACTAAGATGAATACGTGCTTCTGCAGGCTCAGCTCAGCATGGTGTTATACATCATTCCCTTCTTGCTTATGTGCTGAACTGTCAGTGTAAGCAGTAGATTGTTTTTATATTTAGAAAGTAATGTATTAGCTGAGTGGCAGTTTGTCTGGCACTTGGTTTGTTATCTTTCTTTGTCCAGCTTTGTGTGATTTCATTTTAAGAGGCAGCATTTTCCACCTTCAAAAGAACATCTCAGCAATGGTTTTTCCAATTCCCATTTGTTAGAGGTTTTTATTACATAAAAAGTTCCTGCTCATTGTGCACAGCTTGCCTAGTACAAGCTTCCTTCATGGGCTTAAAAACGTCAGATTGACTCCATGGGAGCAGATACAGCATCCAGATTGCTGGGTTGTACCCAGACGTGGTAATGTTGTCCCTTTTGACATTAATACTGACGTGTGGAGAACTTCATTACAGTTCCAATAAACACAGCCATCGGAAAAAGACAGGTCAACAATAAAATATAGATAGTATTTTTTGAATTGATAACCTGGGAGAAACTTCATTGCTCCTGGTGGATGTAACAAGGTGCAATTCAAGCTTAAAGTGAGAATGAAGTGGCTTTTACTTTACAGGTTGTCAAAACACTAGGAGCTACCAAAGAGGCTTAACATGCCTGTTGGGCTGATGGGAAGGAGTTGCTCAGGAAGCCTGTGCATGCAGACCTATGTTATGGTAGCTGCCTGTGTGAGGCAAGGAATGGAAACTGGAGGGGAGTTGGTGGAGAAGGGGTCAAGGTCTGTGGGTGAGTGGGGAAGCCTTTGAGGTATTTTGGGGTGCTTTGAGGGATGGAATAATCACTCGGTCAATGAGCAAAGAAATCATCTCTTGAGATTTGAGTCCCGCTGGTTTCAGGGTAGAAGGTCTTTATGTACAGTCTTTAAATAACAGAATTGCAGCAAAAAATAAAATAAATTATTGTTTGCATTGTTCTCTTCCCAATGAAAACAACATGTAGGGAGGACACTGAAGTTTGGCTAATTAGTCAAGTTGCAAAAACTCTGTGTACTAAGGAACAGTGGAAGGAAAGGGGATATTCAGAGGTGACAAATTATTTAGAAATGTGGTGTGAAGCAGAAATAACTGGTGAAACTACAGGAGAGAAAGGGGGATTTTTTCCGGTAACTGTTAATCATAAAGTAAAATTGAAAATTATCCCTGTATCTTTTGTGCACAGAGGAGGATTTGGACCAAGCTAGGGGCAGAGGATATTTCAGCAAGGCAATTTTCAAACCAGAGATACAATTACTGGGAGAAATTTGTAAGTCTGTAGGAAGACATGGTGTCCAGCCTTCATTTCCAAAATTAAATATGTGACCTGTCATAGAGAAAATTGAGCTGGCACCACCTCCCTGAGAACAAATGGGGTTTTTGGAAATAACTTTCTCACATGTATGTGGATGCAGGTCCTGAGGATTCACACCTCAAAACAGCTCCATCCACTCCAGGCACTGTGGAGATGGCAGCAGCGAGGTCTGCATTCTGTCACACCAGGATGGATTTCCCCATGCAGCAGCAAAGCACAGTAGAGCTGCAGTGCAGCATGGAGAAGGCTGCACCACCCAGGGAGAGGCAAACACAGGGAAAAATGCAATTGCGAGTAACCTGGCAGACTTACATTCAATACACCTGGCCCCATCTCATTTTTGCCCACAGTGTGGTGAGTTAAAATACTGTCCTCCTGATGTGCTGAATCTGCTGAGCCTGCTATGGGTGCTGAGATGCTGCAAGTCAGGCAGGACTGCTAGAGCTTCCCAAAAGGTGGTAGCTGACAGCAGGCAGCACTGCCAAATGTTTTTTCTCAGCCTTTAATAAAACTGTGAGATTCCTTTTACAGCTGTGCAGTCTTGGAGAAGCTTGAAGCTTGCATGGATTTACACGATGGCAGAGTTTGTTCCTGGGTGTATAGGAGGGGGAAACTGTTAGCATTCTTGTACAAAGAATATGACCAGAGACAGCTGGCAACCTATTTCTGGTACTCACCACTTCAGTTTCTCAGATGACATCTGAGAGCACCTACCAGCACTTAATTCTCATTAGTACATTCTCGACAATTTTTGTAGTTTGCATGAAGTGTGAATTCTGCACCTCTTTTTCTTCACTGTGCATTAGGAAAAAAATCATCATAGAAGACACCCATCCAACTGTTTTCTCCAGCCTTGTGATTCCCACTGCTGTGTGCTTTGGTTTGCATGCAGCCATCACCACCTTTAAATAGACAGTGTAAGACTACTCCACCCTCCCCTTCCTTTGTTTCTCTGCTCTAAACATAAAGAAGTGAGGAATGAGCCAAAAACTGCCTCTTATGTCACAATATATAAAGAATTTGTGGCACCAGTCAATAAACTAAAAAGTCTTGAATGCTATGATTTAAAGTAGTATAATAAGGGATGTCTGGAGTTTACCAATATATGATCTGGGGGAAAAAATAGGAGGGAGGTGGTTCATGTTGTCTGCTTCAGGCTATGTCAGGCTTCAAACTGAGGTACAATTCAGTCTGCTTCAGGCAGGTACCTCAAGAGCATGCCTGAAGTGAGGTGCAGACACTTTCTGGAGGACAGCCTTTCTTTGGAGAAAAGGATTGAGACAGCAACCTCTGCCAGGTTTCTGAGGAGGAGGAGGGGAGGAGAGACTGGGCTAATGGATAGTATCCCTGGTGATTTTTACCTGCAGTGAGATGGAGGAAGACAGCTTGTCCTGGTAATGAAAGGTCACATAACTGTGCTGGGAAGGAGGAGATGGAGTGTCCCCCAGATCGAGGGGGAGGATAATGTTCAAGTGGGTGGTGAAAAACTGTGAGCTGCATGGAGGCAGCTGTCTAAAAAAGGACTGGATGTACAACCAGTGCATGAAGGCTACCTGGCTTTCAGAAATGAACAGTTTTACTCTCCTACTTTTGCTGTTCTTTGTGAGGACTGCACTTTCTGTGCTTTTGCTTATTCCATTTTATATTTTTGCTTTAGGGTTTCTCTAAGTTTAACTTCAATCCTGGAAAAGAGATAGGAAGAATTCATTTTGATTCAAATGTGAGTTTGTGAATGAAAGAGGAATTGTGCAAATCTGTAAAATCCACAGATCGAAATAGATGTTTTCATTTTTCAGCAGTTTCTTGTACTAAGCCTGCTTTTAGGATGAAAGCCCTACATCTTGGGAACAAATTTGGGAACAAATGGAACACTATCAAACATTCATCTTATGTTGAAGAGGGGCACCTGGTAGCATGACCCTTCACAGGTTAAAGATAATGCATTTCTATCAAACAGTACAGTGAGTTTCTTAGAATTTTGTGAGTATTTTTAGTCTCTGACTAAAAGAAGAAAGGAAATGAGCTTTTTCTTACAGCAGAGAATCAGTAGGGAAATGGTTGATATCAAAATGGATTTAAAAATATAAAAAGTCACTCTGGTACATGGTAAGAAGAAAAGCAAGCTGCCCTCATGTCTATCAAGTTTTACTCCTACTTCCGTCCTCCAAGGTCATCACTGCGACAGAAACATGGCCTACGCAGTAGATGTAGAAGATGTTTTTAGACCTTTTAGAGCAAGAACATGCCCTTTGCAGCAGTTTTGGGTATCCTAGATCCACCCAGCTCTATCACAGCACCAAATGGGGCTGGTAGCCAAGGACTTTGTGTGCAGGGATCCCTGGTCTTCCCACTGGACACTTGATGCTTGGGGTGGGTCCTTGTGTCTCCTCTGGCATCCAATATGGGGATCTCAGGCTGCTGAACAAGTGGCCAACTCAGCCTCCTGTCTCACAGACATGCTTTTCTCACCTCTCTCCTGGGCTTCTCTGTGTGAGTGTGTTTGGGGAAAATTCCTGGGCTCCAAAGCAACCCTGCAAAACTATTTACACTGTGACTAAAATGGTGCTAGTTTCCTCTTTCCCTATTTTTCAGCAAATAGAGCAGCAACGAAGCACACCTCCCCTAACAAGCTGAAGGAGCAGCACTCATCCAGGTGTTGATGGTTTTGGTTTTGCAATGCCCCAGCAGCCCAGCATCCAGTACCTGAGAGCTCTGTGGGGAGCTCTGCAGGGAGACTGCTGCTGTTTAGCTCTGTCCTGGCATGGCTATGGGACGAGTGATGTGAGATGTGTTGGGATGTGAGGCAGGACATGGACAGGAGCAAGGGGCCTGAGGCAGCAAGTTGGAAGCTGCTGCTGCAGAAGCAGCAGGACTATGGCACCACTCAATGCTGGCAGGAGCCAAAACAGAGAGTGAGCACTGAGAGTGCCAGAGCCTCATTTTCAGAGTCTTGCTCTGGTTGGTCTTTGGGGCTGGATTACACACTGTGGTGGTCTTTTGTCAGAGCCTTCTACAGCGCAGGGTAACGACCTCTATTTCTGGTCAGCAGAAGACTTATGAGTGGCTTGGGAAATGGCTACAACTGGGGCCAGAGCAGAGGGGTCAAAAACATTCCAGCAGTTGCCTTGGGATGTATTGCTATATGACACCCGATCCAGCCCCCTTTAAAGGGCTTTGTGCAGAGCTGGACTCTCCCCAGGGAACTTTGTGCACAGCTGGACTCTCTGCAGGGGTTCAGCCCCCCTCCTCGCCCCCACCAATCGCAGTGAGTCTCAGACCTTTGGCAGTGCCTTTGCTGGGAACCACTGTGTGCTGCTTCGTGCTCTGAGGGGAAAAGTAGGCTTCAGGTCCCAGGGTGAGCCCAGTGTCATGTGCATCAAATTCCTCCTGCTGCAGAAGGAAACCTGACTAAAGGCCATACATGGATGTCAGTGTGGTTTGCATGGCAATGCTGTAATGCATTTCTGTTTTGCTTACACACATCCTGTGTTTAAGCCCCAGACTGAAGATGACCACTGTATGATGTGTATCTTATGCTGGTTTGGAGGCTAAACACGTTTAGTTACTTTTGCATAGTCTCCATCAAGATGCAAACCAAGCTCCTCTTTTTGAGCTGAGAGGATAGAGAATGAGCAATTCCAGCTTCTGAATGGTGAGAGAAGAGCTGTGTCCTCTCCCAGACTCTAGTGTCAGGCTTGCGGAGGAGGGGGCAGAAGATGTGCTGCTTAGAGGTTTTGATGTTATTCTGGGGGAAAATAAAAGCCAGGAAGTATACAGTAGGAGTAATCCCAAACCAGGAGGGAGGTGAACTGCCTAACCCCAGCAGGTGCTTTCTGTCCAGCTTTCATGGAAGAAGGGCGGTGGTGTGCTTGGAGCAGCAGTAATTAAGACTCTGAGGGCAAGATAGGAAAACAACCACTGGGTTTAATAAGCTTGGACTGCCCAGCTGCCCACGGGACAGTGTCCCTGCCCTGAAATTCCCCATGGGGCTGTGGCGAGGGTGCCAGACCTTGAGAGATGTCTGCTTTGGTGGCAGGGACTGGTATGTTCCGATGATGCCTCAGACTACCTCTGTGCCCTTGGAACAGCCCAGAGGTTTTAAACCTGTCCCCTCAGGTGCGCTCCTAAACACTAGAACAACATCTCACCTCACCCTCCCAGTCCAGCAGGGTCACTGTCCTGTGAATATATTTTCCATCTTTCACACAGCAAGTATAAATCCTGGGTTCAAACAACTCCCAGGCTTAAGTAAAGATAAAATTTAGAAGGAAAAAGCACAAAATTAGCCTATAATTTTCTAATGATACCAATGATACCTGTCCTACCCTTGTTTGAGCTCTGTAAACTGCTCCCCTGTTGTTCTCCCTTCCAACCTGTGTCCTGCAACCTGCTCTATATCTAATCTCACTACATTGCATAAGGTGTTTTCAAACACCCAAAGTATCTTTTTCTGTTCTGAATACTCTTATCAACATCTTGGTGTAAGCAGTAAGTCTGGTTAGGCAAAAAACCACTTTTTCACATTAAGTTGTACTTAATATCTGACCAAAAATTCACCATCTCCTACCAATGAAATGCTGAGCTGAAACCATCTCAGGCTTTTTCAGTACACTTTTGGAATATTTGCATCTGGAAAGTACACAGTGTTTGCAAGAACTCATGTTTATTTATCCAAGAACACATCCACAGAAAAGCTTCTTTATGACTAGCTGTACATTTTCCTTTGCCAGTTTATTGACCTTTTGCAATGCATGGCTATTTGTTTGTAAAAATGATAGCATTGATCTTAACCTGCCACGTGTAATACATCTTGGTAACTACTTTCCATAAAAAAAAAAAAAAGATTTTGGGTGTCAGAAAGCCCCCCCATCACTGGGAAGAGGGTTTGAATCCAGTGCAGCTCAGTAGTAAGCAAATATCACTAGCTGATGACACTTGCTAAGTGGCTGTAGAAAATGAGTCCATGCTGGGAGCTCACTTGTTAGCACATTTCCAATGATCCCACCAGCACTTTCAAGCTCTCCTAATAGTTTTTATCCTTAGGCCAATGCGGCCATGCAGCTGGGTGTCCCGCTGCTCAGGTGGCCCTGCCAGGTGCTGCCAGAGCAGGGATGGTTGGGCAACAGGCGTGCGGGAATCTGCTGTCTCTTCCCTGGTTAATGGGACAACTTTCAATCCCCTGGCTGCCTAGTCTGGCATTTCCTCAGAACTAAGTATATTTGTCCAAGAGCACTTCCGCAGAAAAGCTCCTTTATGCTTTGATACATATCTTCCCTGCCAGCATTCTGACCTTTAGCACTCACCCGCAGGTTTACCTCAAAAAGGTTCATTTCAGCAGAGTCCTCACTGAACTGCACAGAGGCCGGCAGGCACTGACCTGGGGATGGTGCTGGCTGCCAAGGACTACTCTTTGCAGAGCTGGGCTTCCACAAAATGTATCTGGCTGCAGCAGGTGCTGCTGGTCTTCCAGCTCTGTGAGTATCTGACTAAGCAAAGCCAAACTGCTCAGAAGTGAGGAAAGTCAGGAATGATGGAGGGAGGCACATAGGCACACTGTAGATGTTGATCCACCCCCTCTCCTCAGATTGCAAGGGCAAAGAGTCTTTAATTCAGTCCTTAGTATGAACTGAGGTTTCCTCCAAGTTTGAATTAATTAAAGGAGATTTCATGCTGCATTTGTTTCCTTAGAGAGGAAGCTATTTACCTGTGCAGGAAGAGATTTGAGATTAAGACCTGAATTTCCATTTCATTATTCCACAGTTTCATATTAAGTACAACAGGAACAGAAACGGAATCTGGCTTTCAGTGCTTTTGATGACCCAAGTTGCAGAGTCATAACCACTGTTCTTCATGCCAAGGAATAACTAGATCTTGCAGGTTAGAGTGGCTGAAGGAAACAGAGCTGGAAAGTGGTATTTCAGATGTCTGTACATGAAGTGCTCACTGCACTAGTGGTGGTATCTGTAAGTCCAAGATGGGGCCTGAGGATGGGAGGACTAGATTCACAGTGGAATCTGGTTGGGAAAATGAAGTGGGAATCACTGAGGGTCAACAGAGAGGACCAAGAATAAAAGCCCACAAGGGTAAATGAGAAGTGCAAGAAGCATCACAAGATAAAGAACTACTTGATTTTCCTTTTTCAAAAGGCAAGGAAGTAATGTAAAAAAATACACTAGAAAAATTAAGGCTGCATAACTGAGAAATAGAAAGATGAAGCCTGTTAAAACAGCACATACACATGAGCAACTTCATTTAGTGAAAGGTGTCCCTATTCATGGCAGGGGTGTTGGAACTAGATGATCTTTAGGGTGTCTTCCAATTCAAACAATTATATGATCCTATGATTATGTGATGAGCAGCTTATTGGCATGGGCAATTAACCATTTGAAAGGGTTCAATTGAAAGCTTTAAATCAAGACTAGAAACCTTAAAACGCTACCTGTGGTCTCCCTAGGAAGATATTGCTTTTAACTGAGGAATCATCAGGGTAAATTCTGTGCTGAGATTTACAAAGGGATTCCAGCTACACGTCCAATGCACTAGAGCTGGGGCTGCTCTAGCATGGTCTGGGAATGCCATACACTGACCTGAGCTAATACCTGAGCTTGACTTCACCTCTCTCTCTAGATAAAAGGAAAGAGTGCAAAAAGAGCAGAAGCAACAATGAGGGCTAGAAAAGCAGCGCGGAGGTAGAGGTATCTTGGGAACCTGGCTAGGTTTTATGCTGAGACTCATCCCTTGGTTTGTGCAATCAGGACTTAAATCTGAATGCCAAGGACAAGACATTCTGACCAGTGAGCTCCTGTGTCTGCAGAAGAGGACCATACTTTGGGGGTCTACACGTGACCAAGATGATGTCAAATAAGCCACTGCAGGAGCCAAAGGATATAAATGTCATCAAGCTACTGGTGGAGGAAGGTAAGAGAACCACAGGTTTTTTTAGCCTGTTTCCTCCAAAACTTTTCCCTATAGCTGATAAAATAATACTTTTATTTCCAAAAGATCTGAGACCTGATTTCAGTATTTGCAGTTCTTCCTTTGGGAGCACAAGAGCAAAACTGGTGAGCCATCACGTAAGTGTGACTAATATGTGTGTACTCTATGTCTGCTCCTAACTACTCAAAATTTAATATTGGTGAGGGAACAGCCCTGAACTTGAGCCCTTTGGGGATATGGAGAGCCAAGAAGTAGGTGTTCATCCAGCTAGGACAATCATAACAGTCCAGCCTGACTTTTAAACCATGTAAAACCTCAAAAGTACAAAGCAACCTAGAAAGTTCACTGGGAGTTGATGGTATTCAGCGCCTCCAAGGTCTGGGTTGTCAAAGAGGGATTTTAATAACACAGTAAGTATAAGATGCTGGAACGTGATCAAGACCTAACACAAGGAAGTAGCTTTTAATTAACGAGTTCCACATGCTATGTATGAAAAGTAACGGCCATTAAAATTTATTAGAATTAAGTTACATATCAAAACCCCTTCAGCGTTGAGTTTAACTGCTTTAATTTAAAATGAACATTTCTAAATCAAGGTGGCACAAAAGAAAGTTTGCTTAAGTTTAATTTTTACAGTATTAAAAAGGATTTAACAGCTGAGAATACATGCTTTACTTCACATCATACAACTGGTGAAAATTTGATTAATTATACTGCTTTCAGCAGTCTTACTGTCATAAAGCATTAATAATTTAGACTCACAGGGTTTGTTTTGTTTATTTCCAAAAAAATCATTTTTATTGTAGAATGCTAAAATAACATGTAAGCAAAAATTTAAATTTATATGGTGAGTTTCAGCCAGTAAAAACCATAGTTAGAATGGAATTAGCTGTGTTTGGATCCTGAAATTCTAGAGAAACAATCTAGATTGCTTTTCATCAAAAGCAATTATATTAAAACAAAAGCTTGAAGAGGTAGTTTGGTTTGATTTTGCTGAAGTTTTTGAGCTAACATACGTTATAGCATTGCTGCAATAAATACTGGAGAGGTGAAAGCACAATTAACTGTATCCTCACAGTACTGTTGTCTCCCATTTCTCTCTAGTCTTGGCTTGTTGTTTTATTAGGCAAGAAGATACCTTTTAATGTTCTTACAGTGTCATAGTGCTCTGTTGCTACTGCTGAAGGACTGGAGTTGACTAGTGGATCAGATGACGGGATGTGCATATTTTGAAGTCCAGTTCACAAATTAGATCACAATCTGTGGTTCCATACATTTTCAGCAGGTCTTAAGTGTTGCACAAAAGCTTATTTGGAATTTGTATTTAAAAATTAAATACCCCAGAATGAAACTGTACAGAGGGAGAAGGGAATAGACACGGCCAGATGGGACCTCTAAGTCTTTGCTACCACAGGCACATCACAGGGTCCCCTTCATAAGTCTTCAGAAAGCCTTCGTCACTCTGCAGGGCCTTTGATATCGAATTCAGACTAATCGTATGGCATGTACTTTCCTGATTAAAAGGAGAGGGGAAAAAAAAATTAAGTTCATGCTGATTGAATTTAATATTTACTGAATAGTGGAAACTATCATTCCACCCACTAAAACGTGATTAATCAGAGCTTGCTCCGTTGCCCTGGACAGCCAAAGACAGGAGCTGCTTTGCAGGCTCGTGTTGTGCACAGATGACCAGGCAACATCCCTGGAGCGCAGCCGTGCTGCCCACATACCTGTGGTAGGAGGTTGTGGTTCAGCCTCCTGTCTGCTGCTGCTGTATTGCCTGTCCCCAGCACTCCCAAGCCACCACAAGCCCCATAAACATAATCAAATGCAAGAAAATATGGCCATTTTTTGGCTGGGATTCTGAAGCTTTTGATTCAGAGTTTTCTAGCTTTTCTCTGTAATCAGCAGGGCCCCAGTCTGCTTTACAATAGTAATGGCTGAAACTCTGCTGTGTAAGATCTATTCATTGTGTCAGGAGGTAAAGCTAATCCCAAGAAAGTCAGGAAAGCCTACAGGCTTCCTGGCACACCAGGCAGCTCCCTGTGGGCAGAGGGCTTCTTGCATATGGTTTTTCTCACAGTGGTTTGTATCCCCATGTCAGCATGGACTTAGGATATATTCTGCTTTTATGTCCCTGCTGCAGTATCAGTTCCTCTTGTGCAAGACACTGCACACAGGTTGCAGGAGAATTCTTTGACTGACATCTTGTTTTGTACAAGGCAAGTTACCTTTCTGCAGATCTAGCTCTCTAGCTTTAATGTATGCTCTGATGATCACTTGTTTGAATGCTGAGCATTTCATGCTTTCCTAACTCCTGCTCCTTCCCGGGCAGTTTTCCAGAGCCTCACAAATGCCAGGCTGCTGCAGATGCTGCTGAGTCCCTTGCTGTTCACACAAGCAGGGGTGCCCACGTTAGCTAAGAGGATCACTGAGATCTGAGGTTCCCATCTCCAGCACGATAAGGTCTTCAGAATTAGTATGAGCTTCAGCAATTTCATTTTCTACTCTAAGAATCATGCTTTGAAGCCTCTTGTGCCCATGCCTTGTGCACTCATGCAAGTTCACCAGTGCTACCCAGCATCTCCCATGCAGCCACCCCTTGGCTCTCCTCTAGCTCCTTTCCACTGCTGGTAGTCAGGCCCGCCTCTCTGCCATGCCAGCTGTCTGGATTAATTGCATTCTCTCTCTTTCCACCTCACCAACTCCCCATCTGTTTTTCAGCTATAGCTTAAATCTCTTTTGATCTGATCCTGAATCACTGACTTCTACAGGAGCCTGTGCATGGACTGTCCCTGGGAGCAGGTCCCTTCCTCCCTCCCTCCCTCCTGCTCCCTGGCTCAGGATGATGTTAGCCTGTGGTGCTTATTGCTAAAATATTGAAATTCGCCTTGTCAAGGGCTAGATCCTGCAATGTTGTGGTAACCATGGTTTACATCCCTAAGAGTACACACATAGCCGTATTTTTTGGGGGCTTATTAATTTAGTTGAAATCAAGACTCTGCTTAGGGTTTGTCTGGAGAGCATCCAGAACATGTAGCACATTGCAGGGCTGAACCTTTCTATCCTAAACTGTTCTATAGGCATGCTATAATGCACAGTATAGCCAAGCACATAGGGAGCATTGATCCTCTCATTTCATTTAAAAGGCATTTTATTCACCCTAGCAGTTATTTAATGCCATTATCTATTTATTCAATTTAGTTAACTTAATGCACCATGATTTAGACAACATATTTGGACTGGAGACAGAGACCATCATGTTAATTGAAACTGCAACATGGTTCAGTTATTGTGTAGCCATGAGAACTTAATTGTGTGCTCAGAAACTGTTACTTACTGCTGGTGACTCTTTTGTATCCCAAACACTGGCATTGATTGTAAACCAAAAGGCCAAAAATTATACGTAAGAACAATCTTCACAGCTTAATCTGTCTTCTGGATCTTGAAAAGTAGTAACACAGAATGCCCTGTTCACCGAACATTTCTCAAGGCAGCATTTTTCACCCATGGATGAAGTGATTAGCCATCATATTTTATGAACAGTTTGGTTGTGCACTTTCCAAATGTGTACTTCAAAGTGTCTCTGTTTTCTTGGTGTTATGATAGATAAAACAGGTACACACGAGATACATCTTCTTCCACAAACACGAATGCAAAAGGCCACAGTACATACACTGCAATTACAGGATAAGCAGAGAGACGTTAATGTAAACTGTTACTGAGGAATGTGTGTTTGGGCAATTGAGTCTCCCTTTTTATGTGCAGGACCCAAGCAGAGAAAAGGATCAAGGAAAGTTTGCAGGTGAGCACAGAAATCAGCAAAATAGAAAAGCAGTATCTGGGAATTATCTGAAACACCTAATCCACATAAGAAATTACTGTACCCATCTTTTTTTTTAATAGGTTGATAAATGGAATGGGATAGATTACACCATCAAGGAAATCAGTATCTTTGCTGAAGATTTGCAAATTTATAGAAAAGAGAACAAATGGTAATTATCACTTGATGTAAACCAAAGGAGAAAGCTGAGCTTCAGATACTACCATTAAACCTGCTTTTAAGGTTTGATCTTGCAAAGCACTGAATCTTCTCAGCTCCCACTGAAATCAAAAGTTGAATGCAAGAAGTGGAGTCAGCAGGCTTAGGTGATTTATTGTATTCAAAATACTGAAGGTTATTTTGTGACATTGGAGGTAAGTTCCAGAATGATCTGGAAGAAAGATTAAAATCCTGTAAGAGGAAAAAAAGCAAGCTGTGACATTGGAGCAATGAGAGCCTCAAAGGGGCTAGAAGGAAGAGGGTGAGTTACTAGACGCCTGGTTAAATAAGGGCTCAGAGGGACCACACTGTGAGGTCTCTGGGCTTCCTCCCATCGTCACAAAAGACAGAAAGGGGCAAATTTGCCGTGATGATGTCTCCAGGACGTGGGCAGGTGTCACCCATCCCTGCTCCCTATAGCAAGATCTGCTCCCCTGTTCTGCCCAGGAAGGTATGTGGGTGCCACATGTGTGCATGTGGTAGAGTTTGCAGGATGTCTCACCCAGAAAACAGAGAAACGAATTTTAGTGAAGCTGAAAGCAGCCCCCAGTGCTTTGCATTATTCTGTGTCCTTCCTTATTGTATCTAATTTCAAGTTTTACTGTTCCACCAGGAGCAAGCTGGCACCAACAGAAGGAAAGCAGGAACTGGCAGTGATGTGCTCATGTAGGGACCCAGAGGAGAATGGGTGCAAGGGCTTGCTGGGATGCCTGGAAACCTTCCAGACTTGGCCCTTCTCTGTGCCAGCTTCACCTCTCCTCTACCTTTTGTCACTGTCACCAGACAAGGCATAACTGCGTCTCACTGAGATATCTAATTCAGCTGTGTATGCTCTCCCCAAGTTCCCACCCTACAGTCCTTACCAGGACTAACATCCCATCCTAGGCATAAACCTCAGGCTTGTATGTATTCTTTTGCCAGCCCTGAGAGCCCAGACCACTTCTGTCCTGCTCAGCATGAAGGCTTTACTATGGGTAGAAAGTATACATCCTCTACTCAGCTGCTGCTGCCATGATGTCTGGTGCAAGCCTGATTTTGGCTTTTAAGTAACTTTCCTTCATTCTCCTTTGGCATTGGAAAGCTCCAGCCATCATAAAATTACTTTTTCCCTGTAAGGCATTGCTGGAAAGACTGAAGGGTGACAACATACCTTTCCCCTCCAGGCTGTGTTGGACTGGCTGGATTTGACTGCCCCAGCTGGAGGTGCTTCCTTTCTGTGTCCTCTCCCTCTTCACAGTCCCCTCAGCTCATCCAGCCCCTGATCTTTGAGCTTCTTGTACAGAAGAAACACTGGGCTGACCCCACAAAAAAAAAAGCAAGGCTGGGACTTCTGCTGCCAGTGGTCACTGAACAGTCATGCCAGGAGTTCTTGGAGTTTTCCTGGTTGGGGGGCAAAATATCTCCACTCTCTGATACACACACAGGTCCCACCCACTTGAGACTCCTCAAGTCTCCTAAGGGTCTAGCAGATCCGAGCTGAACACAAGTAAGGTTGTAGGTATAGAAGTACTGAGTTTGTGATCTGGGAAGTAGCGTAGCTTGTCTGGCTACTGATTGTTAATGAGTCCGGTCCCTCTCCAAGATTCATTAACTTGACTAGAACTCTGGGCAATCAAATTGCTCTGGAGGGGTCTGTGCCACTTGTTGACAGACTTTGCCTGTGCTTATCTGCCTGGCCTACCTCCCAGCAGGAACTGAGCTTAGGGGTTGAGGATACATTTAGAAGATAAGAAGTCTAGGACCAACAAGCATTTCTACTTCCAGCTTGCAGCTCAGAGACCTTGTTTTAAGTGCTATACAGCTTGAGATGTCTGCAAGAGCCCTTTAGCTACCCTGCCTGCACTGTAAAAAGAATTATACTATTTAGCAGTAGCTGCAGCATGAAATGGCATGGAGAAACTATCCACAAAGGAACAGGCAAGGCTATGTGTGTGCTTGCTTCTAAGATAGGCAGATATATCTTGGAAGAAAGAGGAAAATGAAGAATGCAAAGTGAAGCCATACCTGGAATTCATTGGACTATCTGCAAAAGTACTTAAGGGGGCCTCCTTTGGGTTAATTCTTTCATAGGTCGCCAGAGAAAATTATAGTGTGGTTGAGTTATTTTTTGCACATTAATCTTTCTGCAGCAATCACCACCTTCTTCTTCATAATCTTTAGATTAAGGCATGTATTAATTATTTATACAGCTCCATCAATGTATGTGGATGCTTTACAAAGCAAATAAAATGAGGTCTTGTTCTCAGCAGAGTGTATAATTTAGCACAGGCAGAGGCAAAACAGGCAAAAAATTTAGGTGTGGAAGCAGCAGTGGAGAAGAAACTAAGAGAGGAAGAACTTAAAGAGAAGGTTGTTTTTCTAGAAGAAAAGCAATGGCATTCAGTGGCTGAGGTCTGCTGTTGTTCTGCTGGGAAATGGAGGCTGAAAAGAATGACCAAGAGTGGGGTGTTTGGAAGTCAGTGGGGGTGTCAGGGTATGAGGCAGAGGGAGCACGGTCCTGAGCAAGGGCAACAAAGGAGATAGGGGGACACAGGTGGGTTGTCCAGGACCTCTGGTGTGACTGAGGCAAGAAACATGATGAAGAACAAAATGTCTGAGTGGGGAGCAAATGAAAAATTACAGACCTGTTGGTTTTTGATGTTCTAAATCTAGTTTGTGGGATCTCTAAATTTTCTGTTTATCAACTGAAGACTGTGATGGTCTGACCATGGGACTACTTAAAACTCATTAGGTAAATGAGAGAATAATAGCCACACAGACCCAGGAGGATGGGCGGTCCTCCATGTGTTGTTCACAGCTTATGCTGTTGAGGAAGTCAAGGTTCAATATTTACTCCTGGATTGCTGCTGAATTTCCCATTAGCTCTACATTGGAGGGTATGACCTTTGCTTCCAGACTTTGCTCTCTGCTCCTTCCTGAGCTGGTACTTCCCACTGGAGCAGAGGTTCAGCAGGAGAAGAGAGGCATAGCACATCCTATGACTCATTTCTGCTCATCTCATCTGCATCTGAGTGTAGTTCATGATGCCCACCAAAAGAGCCGGGCAATTCAAAATGCAGGTAATTTGTAGAATCAAGAAAGCACCCCTCCAAATTTTCTTCTTAAGTTTGGGAAAGTTGGAGCAATTTTGCATTGTCTCAGGGTTAGTACAAGCAGCTCTCCTATCCCCTCTGCTGACACGCAGACTAGAGTTTAAAACTCTTCCTCTTGGCCCCTTGTGACCTGCAGCCATTTAAAACAGCCCAAGTAGAGCTGTCAGAAAATTTGCTGCCACTATGTGCATCTGGAGAGTAGTGGAGACCTGGGGACATCCACCTCAGGAGGATATCTGCACCCCTTTAGCTACCATGCTCTCTCATGGGAACAGTCTGTTTGTGGCTTTTGGGTGCCTGGTCAAAGAGACTCTCACAGTGCAGTGTGAAAAGCAAACTACCAGGGATTGGATATCTTTGCTGGGAAATTATCTTCTTATCCCCTGAAGCTCTGAGATTTAAAAGAAGTTCCAGTTTGACATAGCCTCAAGATATGTTGCTACCTTTCTTGGGAAAAGCACAGAAAAAGAGTTCTCCTGGATCTCATAGTTGTCACTGGACTCACTCATGAGGAGGAAAACTCATGGTCAAACTTCTGCTTTAGACTATGCCAAACCCTTTTTTCCTGCTAACTGGATGCTTTGAATACCAATATGTTGCAAGGGCTCTTTCCCTTTCTCTGTCCCCAGATTTCACCTGGTGTTTCAGAGCCCCTTTCTGTGTAAACTTTAATCAGAACAGCTGAGTTTCTGTGAAAAATAGTGATTTTGCTGGATCACTGTTTTCCAGCAAAGAATTGCTCAGTTGAAAAATTCTCCACCAAATCTCTGGGTAAGAACCTGAGAAGGGCTGCCCTGCACTGCCCTCCAGTCATTTCTTATGAGAGAGTCCTCCTGCCCCTCTCTCCACAGACTCCTCACATTTACAAAATAAGAACATTTATTTATTTATATCTTGCTACCTCTTCCTATTGACCCTTGCTCTCCATGTGCAGTTCCCATGGTGCAAGTGTCCTGTAAAACATTTAGCTGTTGCGTCATGGTTCCACTGAGCTCGAAGTCTGTCTAAACAGACCTGCACACCCTGGCACTCCTTTCCTTACATAAGGGTCTGGTTAAATCCCAGGTGTGCTGGAGCTCAGTCTGATCTTCTTTCCCATGTCTTCAGCCCTACGGTGCTTTTTGAGCACAGGTGCACAGCCCAGGGGGATCTGCAATAGAGGATGATAGTGGTGAGACCCTACCTCGGGCAGAGCTTTTGGGTCAGGCTTTCTTGAAGCCTTCATTAAAATAGAACACACCATAATGATAGAAAGGGCTCTTAAAATTTGGTTTGAACAGGATTGGTAACAGGCAAGTTATTAAAAATGAGGCTTAAAGCTTTGTCCTCCAGACTTGGCTGCATATCACCAGCTTGGCGACTTTTGGAGGTGCTGTGATATCACATAGCCTTTCTGTGTCACAAGTTAGCCTCATCCATCCATCTGTCCATCCATCCATTCATCCACCCAACCATCCATCATCCATCCCAGGTGGGTCCCTGCTCTATGTTGCTTGCAACACTTTCCCAAACAGGGCTTTTCAAAGTGTCAACACATGAGAAATATCAATCTGTGGCTCTCCTGACCTCCTGGCTGCCTAATTCCATGCTTCCCCATGCTTTCCCCATGTGCTCATGGTCCTGCAAAGGCACAGAGTCCCCTCCCTTACCTGAGCCCCACATAATATCTAAGGAAAAAACCTGCCTTATTTTGCCCAACCAGCCACAGATTAAAAAAAAATGTTAAGTAAAACAAATACAATAGGCACTGTCCATTGCAGCTAACAAAAGACCTACAGAGTTACATGACTATATTCTTGACAATGATAGAAATTTGTGTTGTCAGAGATGCCTAGCAGCACCAACCTTGTGACTGGATATCCTTGTGGTGACTCCTGGAAAAATTTTACAGAGTCAGGATTGCCACCAGCATATGAGACATGAGACTCAGGGTCTCCTACACAGTTTCATTTGCATCTATATTAAAGCAGCTTGCTGGGGCTTCTTGGAAAAGGTTCACAATACTTATGAAATAATTTATAACTCAAAGTAAGTGTTTTGCCCTGAAGACAACTTGTTCTGCTCTTCCTTCTCTGTCTTTTCTTCTGCCTCTCTAAATATAAAATGAAACTGAAACAAATGGCACCACCACCACCACCAACTTGCAAAAATCTTTGCTTATTTCCTGGAATAACACCACACAGTCTCTGCATTTCACTGGAATGGCCTGGGGAAAGGCTAGGGTGCACTCTTGCCTAATTGAGTTTTCTTCTGTAGATGTTTTCTGAAAAATAACATTACTTTACACAGATGAAATCAGTCTTCTGGATTTCTCAGTGCCACTTCTCTCCTTGCATGACACCAGTGCTCCTCTGTTATGCATGAGAAGGTTGATTTTAAAGTAATGCATTGGTCAGCCAAGAAAATAAGAGATATCCTGACCTCAATTAACTACTATAAAATATTTTTCATTATTAAAAAAATTTGATTTTTATACATGTTGATGTGCATATAAAGTCAGTCCTCCCATGAAAAGGTTTGAATGTAGTAGTTTACTAGGTAAGTTGGCTATGCATTTTAGCTTTTTAAATTATTTATTTACCCTACAGTCTTTCACCAAAGGTACTTTCTATAGCAGCTTTCTATGTCACGTTACTGGTAATATACAGTGACTTAAAGTAACACATAGCTATGCACAAATCATAGGGTGTGTGGGCTTGACATTGTTTTAAAGGTCACCTCTATTTACCACCAAACATATTTTCCTGCTTATTTAATAATGGCATTTTTAGACAACAACATGTAAAATATTTCCATGTCATAGTCAATAAACAGCTTTTCTAATTAAAAAGGTGAGGAAGGTTTATATCTGGGGGAGAAGGGAAATAGCAGATACAAGACACAGCTGCTGATATTTGGATACTACTTTGTGAGTGTAATATAATACTAACCACTCAGACATAAATCGCATGCACTCAGCAGTCCACTAGGCAACTGCTTGCCTCATGTCCGTATTTTAATTTTTCTTGCAAGTGTGTGCACACTGGGAACCTGGTCACTTAACAGCTGGATTGTGGCACTGGTGTTTTTTGAAATCTTGCTATTTATTGCCTGTTTAGTGGCAATTCACATGCTTTTCTGGTGAACTCTGTCCTGTCATTCCTTGACCACTTCTAGTTGTCCCCGTCTGTTTCATGTGTGAAAATGGGCCTGGATCCAGTAAAATATTTAAGCATGTGCTTCACTCTGAGTACCTGATAAGGGAGAGGGCTTGGGAAGTACTGACACAAACAGTCCTCTAAGTGCCTGTCAGTTATGTCTGAGAGCTCTTTGACCAAACTGGTTGCAAAGATGAGAAGAATAATTGATGTTGTAATAGGCAGAGTGTATGACAAGAAGAAGCTCAAGCAGGAGAAAGAAAGAAAGAAGAAAAGAAGTACAAGCAGGAAGTAGCTCATTCCCAGGGCAGTAGTTAGCCATACACTGGAAGTGCTGAGCCACTGACCCTGCTGCAATGCCCACTATAAATGCTGGTGTCCATGTTTCTCACAGCTGGAGGCAAGACCTTCTAAGTGGTCCCTGCCCACTTAGGGAGAAAGTCTCTCCTATGCATGAGAGATGCCTCCCCAGCATCATGCCAGCAGTGAATTTCATTAACATGCTCTTCCTCTCTTTGCTGAAGGAAACCTTGGCACTGCTGCACAGAGATGTTTCCTGAAAGCAAGTCTTGCAAAGCTCCACCCCTTATCTTCCTTGGGTCTGCAGCTTCCTTGGCCTGCATAACCCACTGGCACCTCCATGGGTCTGTTCTTTGCCTATCTCATCCCCACCCATGTAGCATCTCCAGTGTGGCACTGCGCTAGGTGCCTCAATGGAAACCAGGCAGAGGAAATGCAACACATTTTATTTGTTCAGTTTATTATTAAATAATCATTAAGTCTGTGATTTGGTGCATGATTTATCACTCGCTTTTAAATGCCTGTTGTATTAATTTGTTTCTCCCAGCATTATTGATAAAGTCCATTCAATAAAACTGTGAAATGATTTTTCTCTCATTGTAACTGTGTCAGTACTCCCACTTTAAACAAATCATGATTAGATCCTGTAAAAACCCATTAAAAGAAAACAAAACATTTATGTCAGGCCTCATCCACTGTTAGTGGTTCAAGAGAAGCTGACTTCATTCAGTTGGGCAATTTAAGCTGATTGGTAACATTTTCCATTGAAAATACATAATTGTGCTTTATTGAGGACATCCAGTAAATGTCACCTGTGAAGTTCTCCTCTGTTTACAGATGTTCAGTGATTTTCTCTCAGTTTTATGCAGTTTAAATTAGTATTTGAACTAGTTAGACAAAAATACTTTAAAATCAAAGAAAGAGAATGCTTTCCACATGAATATTTTCTATGTTTTCTCTGGTATTTTAATACAGTAATACTGGACAATTCATATCAGACATACAAAAAATCATGTATTAAAACTGCAATTATACTTTTGAAGAGAATGTTGTTTGATAATGGTTATGCAGATTTTCCTTCCAAACCATTTAATTTTGACCTTAACAACTGAGTTATAATAAAGTGAGCCTGAATTCTGTTTGTTTTCATAATTGCATTACCAAGGGTCTAACTATAGTGAATTTTATAAGGAGAAGAGTCTTTTATCTACCACTGAATTTTATGTAACTGGAGAATTAGTTTCTAAAAAGATGAATACTCTTGGAAGACCTTTCTTTTCTCCTCAGTATTTTGAGGTGTTTTGTGACCTGGTGCTTCCTTCTATATTGTGACTTGATTTCCCAGTTCCTGCATAAGCGGGGATAATGCTGGCTCTGTATACTCAGGATTTATCTCCGCAGTGTACTCCAATGCTATGTAAAGTGTCCCAAATACCTTTGTAGACATTCCTTGCCTAAACATATTTGTCATCAATAAAATAATTGGAGGTGCTATATAAAACTAACTGTATCTAATTCATTTGAGGAAAATACATAAGATCATGTGTGTATGACCAGGGATCACAGAATATTATTGCATCCAAATTTTCATACTTGTCTTTGCTGTGACTGTTTTTCTTTTGCTTTTCCCCCACAATAATCAGCATATCTTCACTCAGAGATTTGTGTCTTACATAGATTAGCATCTTTTGGGGCAAGAATCTTGCAGGCATTTTAAGCAGCACGCACAAGCATTTGAGGTTATACACATCATAAATAATGAAATCAGTATGCACAGAATTCATAAAATTCAAGCTATCGGAAGGTTTTGTCAGATCGACATTTAATAATAAAAAAATTGTTTTAATAAAAATTCCACGAGGGGCTGGAGATGTTAAGTTACGAATACAAAGATTTGAGGCTCTTAGAAGAAAAACAACTAAAAGACAGTGTCTCAGCAGTGCTTCATTTTCCAAACTTGAACGAATTATGGCAGGATAGACACGAATGATTTTCTCATGCTCTAATTCTGGTGTAAGTCATTACTACAGCAGGTTGGGTGAGTTTTCTCCTTTCTCAGGGGTAAGACTGTGCAAACACAAAGCAGAATTTTTTCCCTAGAATCCTTTTGTGCAGCTCTCAGGCCAGTTCCACTGAGGGTGAGGCACTGTCTGATGAACAGCTCTGCAGTATTTTCATTGGAAAGGCTTGGAGTTGTGTCATATTGATGAAAACCAACCAAAAACCCCAAACCCACCCGCCCAACTAAAAAAACATCCCACAAAAGCAGCCACAAACTCCAGGCAGTTTTGAATTTGTTCCAAAGCTCAAGCCCTGTCCTAAATTTGCCATGCTGCTTTGGGACAAAGTCACAAAATGTGCTTCATCTGTTTCACAGCCAGCGCTTTAGGGAATTATCCCACACCCGCCAAAGCAGACTTAGCTTTCTGAACCCCAGGTACCCAAAGGAACTCAGCTACATGGGAGGTGAAATTCAGAGGTGAGACAGGTTCAAAATGTGTATGTTCAACATCTTCCCTGGTTTCCCAGCAAGCAGCTTACCTGCTGAGACTCTCTTTAGGCTGAGAGGTCCCTTGCAGGGAGGAATGTCAGTGCTACTGTTGGTGCAAGGCAAAAGGATAGGACCCCTTCTGCCACTGGGTTAAGCTCACTCAAAGCAGATAGTCACCTGGACACAGTCTGATCCCCGGAGTGGGATTAGGACACATGTCTGCAAAAACACCTGAGCTCCACCCATATAACTGACACCTGAATCCTGTTTTTTACCAACAAATACATAGCTTTAAAGAAGGGTGGGTGGAGAGGGCAAGAAAAGCACGTTCACAAAGTTGTGTAAGCTCATTTCTGTGCACAGCTTGATAGTTGCAATATCACTTATGCTCCTCAGCTTCCAAGAAACAGCTGACCACAAGGATGAAACTTGTGTGGGAGGAAGAGGGAGCATACTTGGCAGCTGCCCTCAGATGCAGAAATCGCTGCCACAGGAGGACAGGTTAGTAACAAACAGGACTTATTTGGAGCACAGTGTAAGATTTCCCAGTTTCAGCCTCAGTTCCTTCAATAATAATAACTCTCAGAGGGGAAAAAGGTAGGGACAATGGTAAGACATTGCTCTCTGTGCAACTTTCACATCTATAAGATACTTGGTTGTGATAATGATGTGGAAAAGTTGTTTTCTCCTATAGATCTGGGAGGCTTGTAGTCATGATTTGCATTTTCCCTGGTATTAAACTGACCTCGGTATAATGTGCTAGATACCTGTACTCTCAAAGGACATTGTCCCAGTGAGAGCTACAGTAACTCTGGGGGAAGGGAAGATTATTCCTCTTTTTTTCTGGGTGTATTTTAGGATTATTAGGAAATAACAGTAATAATTAAAAATATTGTAGTCTTACAGTTTCACAAAGAGGCAATATTAAACTTGGGGTACCTTGAAAGAAACAGTATGTTAAACAGAGTTTTATGGTTGTTTAAAAATGTTTATGGATTTAAAGTCTGATTTTTCTTTTCCTTGGGCCTTTACACACTGCTGATATAGAAAGAACAGTCATCAGTCATTTTTAGCTGCTGCTTTCATAAGTAGGAACCAATAAAACATTTTAGGTTGGACACATACATGTTATGTTTAGAACAACCACCCACTACCTACCATATGCTGTCACACTCTCTTCACAGAACGAAAGACTGAGTTTCCCCACTTGTTTCGAGGTGTTTCTCTTTAATACCTTCCTCCCTGCAATTAATTTATTTTAAAATTTACAAATGACAGACGCTATTTCTTTTCTAAAGTAGACTAAATGCAGGAACTCAGTGTTTCATGGTCATGGTATCATAATGTTTCCAGGTTTATATTACCTATTTCACAAAGAAAGTTTACTGAAATGGGCCAAGCTCTACAACTAAATTGAAAATCTAGTACAAACTACCTCATTATAGCATGTGAATGAGCTACAGAGTACCCAAGTGTCTGGGGCCCAATCCAGCAAACCACTTTGCAAGCATGCAAAGAGCCTTGGAAAAAAAGAGAAGTTATTGTGCAAGGCTGCAAATGTTTGCAGAACACACTGTAGGTATTTTTCAAGATTGGGTCAAAATGCTCATGACTTTACAAAACTGATAGTTAGTGAAATAATATGAGATTCTTTATGTTGTGATCTTATCTACAGGTTATTTTGTAATAGCTAATATTTTCCGTATTGTTGAGGCCTATGAAAGAGCAGTAAATGGTAAACTCGGGTGGTGCATAGCTCTATGTCTGGTGTGGTAAGGAGGGCTGAACTGCCTGTACATAGTGCTCCTAAAACTCCCCCATGAGAAAGGAAACTGCTGGGTCTATCCAGCAGGGTTTTAACTGCCAGCATGGACTTCACAGAAGGGTTGATCCTTGGTTTGTGTGTGCTGAGAAAGTGCGAGGGTAAACTAAAGTTAAAATTGATCCACAGTCCTGGCAAGCACGGCAGCGTGGGGTTCGTGGGTGGCACATGGTGGAGGGGGCCAGACGACACGTGTTCTGGTGCTAACGTGGTCATTGTGAGTTTCATAAACCTTCCTTCCTGAGTCTAAGAGGACAGTTAACCATACAGGTTTTCAATGAATCACTTCAGTGTGCAGAATACTTTTGAGATGAGATGGAGTTTTTCCCTCTCCCAAGACATATTCTGCATTTCTCACCTGCCTCATTAAAATGGATCTGGTAAATCTGAGGTACCCCCAGCTGGTGGGGAGACTGCCTGGTAGCCAGGACAGTGTTCCAGTTTTATTCTCTGCCACATTGTCTTTTTCTACTTGTCTTATGCTCTTGCATATTTTTCTTTGAATACTTTCAGACCCTGTGCATATACATGAGCAGAACAATACAGATTTAACCCGTGTCCTCAGAAAGTGGGTTAAACCACAGACTAGTGTACTGCTGCTCGCTGCACACTGCTATGGGAACAAAGTGGAGGACAAGGTGTGACTTCAGCTTATGGAGAAAACACTCATTCCCTAAATATGCAAGTGATTACTTTTTGAAACAGAACTAGCCTCATGGAAAATGCTATTTGTTGCTAAGCTTTCACAAAGGTTACTGTAATTATAGAACCATTAGGCAGCAGGATCTATGGGGCAGGGTCTTTATCGACCCTGAGAGGCAACTAATGTGCTCTGAGATACTCTAAGCAATGCCACCAAGCCTCATCAGACTGTCCAGTAAGTCTACAGCATGCTCCCATGCTCACTGAATCAGCTAGATATATAAAGAGAGTAATCTAAAGAGCAATAGCTGAGCAGTAAATCAGATGGTAGGGAAGAGAGTACATTGCCTATTTGTAAAATTTGATTTTTCTGAGATGGTGGTTTTGGGAGAGCCTTTCAATTGACCCATTGTATTACTGGATCAGTTAGCTCAGAGGGAAGTTCATACTGGTTACAACTCTTTCTTTGCAAGAGAGTAGTTAGGGTGATGCTTGTGATCTGCCATTCTTCAGGGTCTTGAAACACAGTCCCTGGCAGAGTGGCAAACGAGACAATTTGCCAGTACAGCACCTCAACCTCGGCCACATTGATCATCTTAACTGGTCTACTCTGGCCTCAAATCGGGAGGCCTGGAGACACACCATCTACAACGCTGCTGTTTCCTTTGAGAACACACGCAGGATCACTCTCGAGGAGAAAAGACAGCGCAGGAAGAATCGTATCCTGCTGAATACACCATCTAAGGAGTCTTTCTGCTGTGCCTTTTGTAATCAAATATGTCTATCTCGTATTGGCCTCATAAACCACCAGCATGCATGTAACAAACGTGGATAGAGCCTTCCTAAATCTTTGTTCGTGAAGCCTAACCATGATGATTAGTACACCGTAATCACAAAAGACCTTTCCCACATCTATTCTCCACCTGCTCACCACCCTCCCTCTTCTTGCCTAGATCCCTCCTAAAATGCCTCTCTTCCCATGTTGCCTACCAGAAGGAGTATATTTACCAAAAGAACCCACCTTGCTGTGGAGGTATCATCCTGGTCACATGCTTTAATTACTGTGATGATATTTTGGTAATCTTTGACTTTCCTTGCCTCATCAACTGAATTGTTAATTCATGTCATTAATTGCCTCGTGTAAAACTGGATTAAACACAGTGAGGCAAGGGCCAAATAATTTGATTATTTTGTAAAGCTTAGATCTGACCTCACTTAAAAAACCATAAACCAGCACACCATTCTTTTGCAGAGGAAGATTACTGTAACTTTTAAAAGACTTGTAAAGGAGGGAAACTGAGGGATGAAGTGACTTCAGCGTTATCCAACATGGCACTGCTGGATCTAGGAGTAAATAGAGCTCCATGTCCTTAGTTCAGAACTGTTGGAACCTATGGCTCCTTTACTTAATAACTGCTTGAGAATCAGCAGAGCCTCAGGATCCACTTTTGCCAAAGTACCTAATCACATATTTTCATCTTGCAATTTACCCATTAATATTTAAAGAAGCCTCTAGCAACACATTTTCAAGAGCAGCTATGTCAAACTGTCATGGTGTCAATTCCTTTGCTGAATTTGCTAGATATTCAAGTGGAACGCATCAGTGTGGTACGTGAATTCTAAATAAGCATTAAAGAATTACTTATTCCTAGTGTTACCATTGCTCCTTACACAGGCCTACTGCAAGGTATGTGTTGTAATTCTATTACCAACACAGCCCATTTTTGGGAGAAGTTGCGTGCACGAGGTGGCAGAATGTGAATTCACCTGTGAATACTTTGAAAATCACCAATTATTTTTGTGGAGTCCGAGGTGAATACTATTCCTGTGAAATCAGAGCAGGCAGCCATCAGCTATACAATTTCTGTTGTGGTCACTGTCCTTAAGCATTAGAATTTGCAAAAGCAAAAGAGCCCCACGAAGGGCCTTAGAGTCAGCACTGAGAGTGGAATACCTGGCAAATAACTAGAAAACCTCTGTGCATGTGTGGAGACCGGGAATCACACCATTATCATGTAGGTGAGGAAAGGGGGAAAAATCTAGGTTGATAAATGAAAATAAGAGAGACCATGAGGGCAAAGATTTATGGAGAATAGATGTTCCAGCTCCAGGCACAATGCACATTTTTTCAAAAGCAACAAATCTGCAGAGTAGTTAGAAAATGTAAAGCACAATATAAATGCTAAGGGATATTTGTCCTGATGATTTATATAACATTCCTTTCCCATTAAATTTACAACCATTTAGCAATACCTATATTTTTGATCTGTTAGTTTTGTAAGAGTAATGCACTCAGTCTCATTGAGAAGAAATGAACCAGATAAGCAAACTCCGGGAAGGTCGGGCAATTCTGAAGTCTTATGCTTTATTCTCATAGGATTTACAGGCAAGTGGGAATATTGAAGGGGAAAAAAAAGAGCTGGCATTGTTGCAAGAACAGTTTGGAGCTCATCAGACAATCTATGCATATTTTCACAAATATTTGGGGTGGGGGGCAGGGAGAGAAAAGTACATAATTTAGACCTGCAAAGAGGCATGTTTAACTTGCACTCTACTCTGACCACTTACATGGAACTTTACTCCCCTCCACTCTCTAAACAGAGATAATTGCCATGGCAACCACTGTATTTCAAGACTCTTACACATATACTCGCACCTTTCTTAAAGAAACACAGAGCACAACAATGCGAGATCGACACAGTAAATCACTGAGCTGTTTTTTATTTGTCGTTAGCTAACTGTCAAGATTTAGGGAAGAGCTGGAGACTTTCAACCCATATCAGTTTCAGGCCAAAACCAGAAGATGTTTAGACAGACACTTTGACATCTTACTAAAAAATTGAATGTTGTTTGGTAACTCTGAGCAAAGGAATGACTGATGATCTTTCTGGGTGCAGGGTGAGAAGATTCCTGAGCTAGGGAAGGAGATTAAGGGCCTAAAACTGAAAACCAATGAGCCACCTTTAGGATTAGACATTAATTTATCAGAGCAAGGACCTGTGACACTTGAGGAACTCCCTGGTAACATAGTGAACTTTCAGCATCACCAGCCCCAGAGGGTAAATGCACTGGATGGATGTCTGCAGCTCCAATGCTACTTGCTCTTTTCAAGTTTTTATTCTGGTAGCCCTACTGAAATACAGACCCTGTCTGCTAGGTACTGTGCAAGCACACGGCAGAAAAAGCCCTCTACCTCCAGAGCTTATGATATGACCTGCTCAGAGAAACACCCCAGCCTGTCACACCTGGGTGCACAAAGGGCAGGGAGCGGGAGAGGTGCCGGGGTGTGAGGCAGGTGCAGAGCCAGCATTGCAAGTACCAGCCCTGTCCTTGCCCTCTGCTACCTCTCCCCGAGGGTTTCCTTATTTACTTCTAGAGTCTGACATGGGTCCAGGAAAGTGGCACCTGAGGGAAGGTGCCAGGCCTTTGCTCAGAGGGCAGCATCCAGTGTGCAGGTATAAACATTGTTGGTTGTTTTCCCTCAGTTATCTTTGATTAGCGAATCAGGAAGTAAGATGTATAAGTGTTTTGTTTGGGAGAGGAACCTGCTTTATGGATTTTTTTTTTGTGTTAATGATCTTAATCTCAGTGTTTGCAGTCTGGACTTCTATCTCTGTTGGTTCTCACATACTTTATGAAGCATTAATAGATACCGTTAAGAAGATGTGAACTTCCAAGGAAGAAGGTCTGAAATATTTGAAAGAAGTGATATCTTAAACAAGGTTGCATGGCTGAATTGCAATTAAGTCCTGAATTCTGAAGTATTCCTATAAATCAAAATAGCACCCCTCCTCTCTCCCTTTCAAAAAAGTTATCTGTCTGGGAGTAGGGATATTAATTTACCTAGATGACATGTTAATTGTGACTTGTACTTGGGAGATTCTTTCCTTCCACCTCTGAGGTGCAACTCATCCCCCATCGGCCTTTGGTATTTGTAATAAATTTCAGGAGTCCACTCTGAACTGGAAGTGCTCACAAAAATTTCAGTCTGCTGAGCCTTTTATGTTTAGTTTCCACAGAAAGAAATATTTGCATGAAATGATAAAACTTTTTACCCCCTTCCATGGAGAGTGTGATCATATGAAAATCCAGCTGACACAGAAGCGTTCCCTTTTCTGCACGTTTGAAGAACTCTGCTTAATTTAAACACACCCATAAGCATCCAAGAGCTGGTCACGCTAAAGTGGAGACAGAATTAAGAATCCTTCTTTCAAATATTCCTTGGAATCTGCTCATTTTACAGGTGATACTGTAAGACAGTGCTGCCTTGAACAAGCAAAAATCTTGTACCCCATTCTCTGAAAACTGATGTTCAACTTTTCCATTTCAGCTGCCTCATAGTGTTTCACAAAAGAGGAAAGATGAGTGACTGTTCTTTAAAAACAGTACAGAAAGATTTCCCTTCTGTATTCATTTATTTATACTGGAATTTAGACCTTGATGACTTATGATGATTTTGCCTGTTTTTTGTTAGAGAACTCCACAAAAGTCTTCTACAACTGCTATTACTGAAATGATATTACAGATATACATTATAGCATTTGAAGTCAGTTTTGGAAGAAACTACAATCTTCATAGTGACTGAGAGTTATTTCTTGAGGGGACACATCATCAGGATATGAATTCTGTTTCTTTTAAAGAAAAGGAAAGTAGTATTCATATTATCTGGTCATTTATCCTGCTGTGTTTCAGTTGGGTGGCCACACCAAAGAATGCTGCTAGCACAGGGAGGTCGCTCACTGCTCTTCTACCACTGCTGCTGAGGAGGAGAAACAGGCCACACTGGAGGTGCAGGCGCCTGCTGTGCTTGGGCTGGAGTTTTCTAGAGGGGATTTTAGTTAAGCAGATCATTCCACTGGCTGACTGGGTCTTGTGCATCTTTTCAGATCAAATCTGAATTTGGCTTCCAAGAGTGAAAGATGGTACTGCAATTTGCATGCCAGAATACCCATCTAGAGGTTGCTGCTCCCCAGCAAATGGTACCAAATGCTGCAGCTTCCCTGCAGTGCCATCCTGCCCTTCCCCTTCCAGAGGGGCAACCTTGAGGCTCTCTCTGCTTTATCTCACCACCACTCCCTCACAGACTTGCAGGAACTTAATTTGTTTTTGAAGCTCTTCCAGGTTTGGCTAAAGTTTGCCAGTGGCTTCAGGAGTTACCAGGGGAGCCTAACACTCCAAACATGTATGCTTAATTTTCTAAAAAAAATCCACAATAAACACCTTACAGTTTGTTACTGCTGAGGTCAAGCAATATCTCCACTATCCACCAGTTGTAACTGTTTGGTGCACATTTTATGGGTCAGCCATTTCAGGGAGGCATGATGGCACATGGGCACCATCAGGCAGAATATTGAAGCTACCTCAGCAAATACATTGTCTGTTTTCTGGGAGTTTTCAGTCTCACTGGGGTCTTCATAAGGGTTCGACTGTATACCTAGAAAGAAGACTTTGTCCTTGGTTTTATATCTCAGCTTGCATTAACAAGAAAGAAGTACAAGAGGTAAGTGATTCAGTCCCAGTTCTTTGGCCAAAGAAGGACAGCTCTGTGGTTAGAGCTGGGGTAGGGTGTGGCCCCTTTTATTCTTTCTGAAAATCATGAGATGTTGAAAGGCTACGTGAATCTAATGCTTCTTAATGTCACATGTCAGATAACATAAGTGGCTATGTAGATACATGGCATGGGGGTTTAAATGTTTTATTCCTGTTTTTGAAGCAATAATGGTATGTGTGCTCTAGAGGCAAGGATAAAACTCAGATGCTAAACTTTTTATGATTTAATGCTAGACTAGGTCACAGGACTGCAAAATAATGCAGAAACATAGAGTATTTGAGAAACATATGTGCAGTAACATAGAGTATTTGAGAAACATATGTGCTGATACACAATTCATAATAATGGAATTACCTTATACCAAGCAGGACAGTTTTATTTGAAGTTCTGTCATTTACTCTGCAGGATGTTTTCAAAGATTTATGTTTATTGTCATGGACAATATGTCTGTTTAGAGTGTGTTAAGCAGTATTTTTCACAACAATTTAGTAATGATACTTAACTTCAGCCAGAATCTTAGCCAAGTTGTGTCTAGAGAAGAGACAAAGAAAGATAATGGCAAAACAAAGATGACTTTAGCAAACTGACAAACACTGTGGTTTGCCAACCACTGACAAATATGAACAGGCTAGTCTAGGACAATTTTGTATACACAGTGTTTTACTTTAGGAAGGAGTACACTATAAATATGCTGCAAGTACTGTGAAGTCATGAAGTTGTCTATACTATTGAATGGCTATCTCTAAATAGCTGGAAAAGCATAAATGTGGTTAAACAAGTGGATAACTAGCAAGGTTTAAATGTAGCACCATGGGACAGAACGAAATAATTCAATGTCGTTTCTTTCTTTGCTAGTCTCCTTTGGCACTGACCTTCATCTTAAAATCTGCTAGATCTTTTTCACCACGGCTGTAAACACTCATGGCTGTGATAAAGCATCTTTTTATTTTCAGACTTTATCAAGTCAATTTATATATTTTGTTCTTGGTGAAAAGGGTCAGACAGTGCTCATTATCCTCTGTTCCTGACCTGGATTTACCTCATCTGTTTTCACACATCTGAAGTGTTCACACCTTAAAGATGAGAGAAACCTCCAGAAGCCACTGTTTTAGTCTTGTATTAGACACTATTGTAGGCTAAGATTAATGGCTTTCTGGATTTGTCTTCACCATATATAAAGGAGTCATGGATGACTTGTTCATATTAAAATATTTAATTTTTAGATGCCTAATCTAGGGTGGAGGAAACTTGCCTTGTGACAGTATACAATAGCCGAACCATGATCTCCCAGGATTTTAGCAAGAGCACTGATACTTTCCTAACTGTATTAGAAATGGCCCTTGGTAGCTTTTAGGTTTGCACTGCAGTTGCATTATGCTGGCACTATACTTGCATTATGTTGGCAACAGTTCCTGTGGATAGTTAGCACATTCAGGGTGTGCTCCTCACATTTACAATGAATGTGCTCCTAGTTTGTTGCATAAATCTGTTTTATAAATCTTTAGGTACAGAGCATGCCATTTGATACCATTAAATATTATCCCATTTCAGTTGCTTCACTCCTTAAGGTCATCTAGTTCTTCCTGTTTATTAGGATTCTCCTCCCTAATAAGAATGCTTTCCAAATTGCTGTTATCAGAAAATTTCTTTAGCAAGCCAACATTTTTGTGGCAAGGTACTTCCCCGCTTACTGGTTGTCTTTAGTTTGTTCCTGGTGCACCTTACAATTCTTGTATTAATCTCCACTTATTCCAGACAGATTTTACAAGTAAAGATTACATCTCCTGCATAAATTTATTTTTAAATTTAGTCTCTGAGAACAAGAGTTTTTTTGAATCTGGTATGATACTTTAGGTAACCTTTTATCCCATCTTCTGTTTATCTCCATGTCTTTAATTATTCCCTTGAGACATTTTGTTTTCAAGTTGTGCATGGTTTTGAATTCAAACTATCAGTGTCTAGATCCTTTCCCCTTCGCATTAAGAACTGGGCTTTCTACTTTCTTGGACATTTTGGTATGATGGATTTACTGGAATCCCATGCAATGTTTGCATTCTTATGTTCCAGTTTTCTCAGCACAATGAAAATGTTAGCAGAAGATTGATTTTCAGGTTCTCCACCCTGCCTGCTCCAAAGTGAATAACAACGGGTGTTGTCAGTGCTCAGAACCGTGTCCTTCGTAGAGGCCACCACTTTGATGACCACATGCCTTTCCCCATTTCATCGTGGAGCAGATCTGTGCTGTCAGCTGCACTGAGACGAAGACAAGATACACAGATCTGGGAAATATGTAGACTATTTAGCGATTTAGAGTCCTGTCAATGCATAGCCAACTACTTCATTCTCACTTCTTTACTATAGAAATACATTTTTTTTTTGCCATTTGCTTTCATTCTCTTTACAAGGTCAAACTCAACTCGCACTTTGACAATCTCCTTGTTATTCTGAGAGCTTTTGTGTTTCTGTACCTTCTTTTCACTCTTGCTCCAAGCATCCTTCTCAGGTGTTTATTACACTTTTTTCTTTTTATTTTTTTTTCTTGGATGTGGTTTCTGGAGAGTCTTCCCCTTTGCTCCTTCATTTATAAATAATCAAAATAGCTGTGATGACCATGCACCCACTATCCCCTTTGTTGTAGATAGTATTCCAAACTTGGTTCCTCAAAATCTTCCTGATGACTCACAATCTCCGTCAGATGGCAAAGCACCGTCTTATAGGCCCTGGCTGGCATTTAGCATTCCTGTCTTTTGTCATGTCTGTCCCTGGAGTCCCATCCATCCTTCAGTCCCACCAAAACATGAAGCCTGGTGGATGGTATACTCAAGACCTCACTAGTCCTTTAGGCTCAAACCCAGCATTCCTTCTACTTTCCAAGCTAATTTCTGTGAAAAGCTTTTCTGTAGGCCTAAAACATGATCAGCTGTGACTGGTGGAATAAATCTTTGGTGAAGAAATCCCTCCACTGTTCACTTGAGAAAGTTTGAGTACTCCAGGTAATGGCAATATTTGTTCTTCGGTCTACACCTGAAGGCTGACATACTCCTGACTTCTACTTCACAACACTCTTCTGCCATTCTCTCTCTTTACAGTAATAACAGAGCTGCCTTATGTCACACCCTGGTCCCTGTGTGACCAACCATTAGCCAAGCACTGCCAACTCTGCTACTACACCCTATTTCTAAGTGCCCCATCTACGTGTCTTTTAAACACCTCCAGGGGTAGTGACTCCACCACTTCCCTGGGCATCCTGTTCCAATTCTTGACGACCCTTTCAGTGAAGAAATTTTTCTTAATATCCAGTCTAAACCTCTCTCTGACCTGGCAGTCAGAGAACAGAAGTAGCTCTTGGGTGATGTGAGTTCTGGCCCCTTCTCTACCCTAGTGACTTTTTTGTGTCTTATTTTCCCCATTCCTAAGGAAGTATAAGGTTACCAAATTCTTTGTAAGGCACATTGAGACCAAAATGCATTTTAATTTCATGAAGTTATACATTCAGAAGTTTTTGTGATTTTACTTTCGAACCAAGTTCTGAAGGCCCAGGGCTACTGCATAAGCAGCATTACTGTGTCAGTGAGTTGATGGTATTGCTTCCCAGGGGAGGATGGATATCACAGGGGAGGATGACTACCCTACCCAAAAGGCCCTACCCAAAAGGAACTGAAGGTCCTCGCTGCCACCTCACTCTTTGCCATCCACTCCTGACTTTTACCTTGAGCTGGCTCTTGCCTCCTGTCGGACTTCTCCATATCAATTCCCTAAACCAACTCTCCAAGCTGGACTATGGGAGACAGGCTGAGAGGGAGGAGAGAGGTGGGGAGATAACCTACCTCCTTTTGGACATTTTACTACTTGTTCTGTCTCCACATTAAGTGCATCATGATGGAAAACTGAACCTGCTGAATGAGATTCAGTCCCAGTGAAGCTTTACTTTTTAATGTTTCTATCTCATTACATGTGTTTTTCTGCAGCTATGACATGGCTTCTTTCACAACATAATAATTTCAAGCTGTATTGATATATACACTATAATCTAAAGTCCATAATGTAATTTTTCTGAACAGTTACACAAAGAGTTCCTCAAAGGGGTAGTTCCTGTCCATTGTAAAAGAATATGTAAAAGAATATGGAAAGAATTTGTTTGTATTTAGTATTACAAATCCAGATGATTTCCAATAGATACTGGTGTAAAAAGAGGGAATTGTGTAAAGGAATAAAATTAGTTTGTACTTTACGTGCATGCTGTGTTTCAATTAACTCAAATACTTAGGAAACAGTTGGAAGAAATGCTCCTTTGAGAAAAATCAATATCTATGTTTTATCTGTGGTGTCCTAGCCATTCCTCTGGGCAGTCAAGGTCTCCCTCCAGGAAAAAACCCAACTGAGATAAATGTTAGATGGTAAATAGGTTTTATTAGACCTTGGGTATGTAACATGCAAGAAAAATATTTCAACTCAGTTAAATTAAAATAGAACTTTCCCAGGGCTTCTTTGCATATGAACCAGTCATGACGCTGTGAACTGTCTTCACTGAAGGATGGAAAAAATGGAGAATTTCAGCTGTGAAAATCATTCTTTGTTTACACAGTTACATTCAACAACAGCAAAATGAACACAGAATAATATAGGCTAAATAAACTAGTTTCTGCACAAAACTGTTTTTTTTTTTTTTTTTACTACTGAACTTTTTCAATATAAAAGGCTTACTCAAAGGTGTAATTTCTTTAAAGTAATGAACGTGTATTGAAATTTGTCCTTCATCTTCTGACCAGTATCCCATTATGGTTACCAGATCTAAATATAGCTCTTGCCTACGGTCAGGGAACATAGTAATTTTACAGGTTTTTATATATTTTCATTCTACTTTTCCAATTTGTTTCACCCTTTTCAGACTTCTGACACCCACATTGTCAGACATGAAGCTTTGTACACATTTTTTCTGTGAAAATAATAAGTGAGGTTAAATCCGGAAAAGTTACAGCTCACATTTAGTAAATGCACAGATGTAAAATCTTTTTCTGGCAGTTATAAGTTCATCATTTTGGCAGCTTAATTAATACGTGTACTTTTATTATTTTATATATGGAAGTATTTTTTACTTTTATCCAGTACATGGTAAACAATTAGGATTTTTGTAAATCTGTAAAACTTTTGGGGCAAGATTTATATGGCTGTATAGCCTTACATTGTTGAGTGTTTGGAAATCTTAGCAGTAAAGTGAATCTTCTGAAAACTCAGCTGATAAGACTTCAAAAAGCTGGAAAGATTTTCAATCTGGTAAAAAAAAATTCCAGAAATTTAGTATATCAAGGGTGCAAGGTAACTTGTTTAAAGTGAGATCTGTCTGCCTCTGTTATCATTACTGTTTCCTGAGAGACAGTTTATGGAAGGTGGTTTTATGATACATTCCTGAAACACCTCCAGATTTCAAATATGCAATATAAACCACCTTATGAAAACTGCATAACTTGCCCTTGATTTATAAATAGTACCACACCTACTTTGGCTGTTCAAAATTTTTAAGTCCTAGTGTAGTCAGTTAGTAATAAAAACAAAGCTTAACACAGAAAGATTTGCTAAAGAACCAGATAATGAAGGGACAGAAAAACACCTTCTAGATTAAAGCATGTTGCCTATTCCTAAGGTAATGGAAGGAAGAGCTCAGTATATTAGTGAGAATGGTTGAAGAAAACCCAAGAAAAATCTCTCATACCAAGGCAGGTTGTGAACGGTTCCTTTAAAAGCTTGTGCTTAAAAGGTAAAGACATTTGCAGTGTTCAACAAAATCAGTGGTTTATTAGCAACAAATGAAATAGTTTCAATAAAGAATGGTCCCCTTTGATTCAAGTAATCACACATATTTTTGCACATACAACCAGAATTGCGGAACCCTAGTACTATCTTCCACAGCACTGGAGATTTTCAGTCAGTGTTTTGCAAGTACCTTTTGTATAAGAGTCACAGAAAATATCACACAAGGCTTTCCAGGACAATCCAATGTAGTATCTGGCAACCTCCTCGAAATGTCAGTCTAACTTGGATCATAGAAAAAAGAAGACTGATTTCTCCAAGATATACTTATTGCATTTCCTGGGCATAATTTTTTTCCTGGTTCTGCTCACCTGCTTTCATATTTGAACTCAGTATTTTTCATTTCACATGTGTGACACACTGGTCTTTTTGTAGATCTACTGTTATGTTGGCATAAAAATGCCTTGAACATCTTTTTATGAGTCCAAGGTCCCAAGATGCTCAGCAAGTTAGAGGCAGTTATGCTGAGACAGCTTCAAGAGGTGCAGGTTTGACATGTAGTTCTTTTTTCTTCTTCCCTTTTTAGAAAATCCAAGTCTATAATGCAAATATGTATTTACAAAAGATGCTGTGTTTCATTGCCTTATTTTCCATCAGTACTTTCATAGAAATGTCACTTAGATCAGTGAACACTTGTCACTTAGATCAGTGGTCTTGAAGGGACCAGTCGAAAAGACAATTTTCCATCTCTTGCACATTATCTCACCTGCTTTCCGTGCATAAATATTATTGAACATCTGACCTTACCACACAGTCTGCCAGTCAGCACACCTTCATTCCTGACACTAACCTTTTCCTCCTTTGAAACAGTGAACTTGTTCCTCTGATCTTGTGCAGCTCTGTTGAATGTATAGACTTGATTTTCCCATAAAAATATAAATGAAAATAGAAATAAGTGAAACTAAATTCGACTTCACAGTCAGGCGTCTATGCGCTGTACTGGGAATGCCTGCATTGTACACAGAGTGCTTCAAAATTAGGCTAAAATCCCAAGGTCCTTTGTAAATATTTGCTTATATTTTATGCTTTACTTCACTGCAGTGCTACTGACTAAAAGTTAAAAAGGACCTAAAGACGTTTCTCTGGTCAAATCATGATGAAATCACACACCACCTTCAGGATGGACAGGGGATCAGACCCAGCCAGCACGGGTTTAGGAAGGGTAGGTCGTGTCTGACCAACCTGATCTCCTTTTATGACCAGGTGATCCGCCTGGTGGATGAGGGGAACGCTGTGGATGTGTCTACCTGGACTTCAGCAAAGGCTTTGACACCATCTCCCGCAGCATTCTCCTGGAAAAACTGGCAGCCCACGGCCTGGACAGGGGCACTCTGTGCTGGGTTAGGAACTGGTTGGAGGGCCGAGCCCAGAGAGTGCTGGTGAACGGGGCTGCATCCAGTTGGTGGCCGGTCACTGGTGGTGTCCTCCAGGGATCAGTGTTGGGCCCAGTTCTGTTTAATATCTTTATTGATGGTCTGGACAAGAGGATTGAGTGTACCATTAGCAAATTTGCAGGTGACACCAGGTTGGGAGGGAGTGTTGATCTGCTGGAAGGCAGGAGGGCTCTTCGGAGGGACCTGGACAAGCTGGAGAGTTGGGCTGATTCCAACAGGATGAGGTTCAACAAGGCCAAGTGATGGGTCCTGCACTTTGGCCACAAGAACCCCACGGAGCGCTACAGGCTGGGGACAGAGTGGCTGGAGAGCAGCCAGGCAGAGAGGGACCTGGGAGTTTGGATTGTTGGGAAGCTGAACAAGAGCCAGCAGTGTGCCCAGGTGACCAAGAAGGCCAATGGCATCCTGGCCTGTATCAGGAACAGTGTGGCCAGCAGGACCAGGGAAGTGATTCTTCCGCTGTGCTCGGCACTGGTGAGGCCACACTTTGAGTACTGTGTCCAGTTCTGGGCCCCTCAGTTCAGGTGAGGTGCTGGAACAGGTTCAGAGAAGAGCAATGAGGTTGGTGAAGGGACTGGAGCACAAGTCCTGTGAGGAGAGGCTGAGGGAGCTGGGGTTGTTTAGCCCAGCTAAACAGGAGGCGCAGAGGAGACCTCATCACTCTCTACAAGTACCTGAAAGGAGGTTGTAGCCAGGTGGGGGTTGGTCTCTTCTCCCAGGCAACCAGCAGTAGGACAAGAGGGCATGGTCTTAAGCTCTGCCATGGGAAGTTTAGGTTGGATATTAGAAAGAAATTTTTTACGGAGAGAGTAATCAGGCATTGGAATGGGCTGCCCAGAGAGGTGGTGGATTCACTGTCCCTGGAGGTTTTTAGGATGAGACTGGATGTGGCACTTAGTGCCATGGTCTAGTAACCACAGTAGTGTTGGATCAAGGGTTGGACTTGATGATCTTGGAGGTCTTTTACAGCCCGGTTGATTCTATGATTCTATGATTCTGTGAAACAGAAGCAAGTCCATCCTGCCTTGGCAGATCAAGTACTGCTGATGGGGATTGATCTCACCTAAGGGTAGCTGTCTAAAAGCTGGATATCTGAACTTAGTGCTCCAGGATCTGCCTACAGTCAGTGGAAAAAGTTAGGTACTGCCCAGTTCTTCTATCTAATTTAGGCTGTGGTTTCCTAAGAGGTAGCAAATGTTATAACATCTTACTGTTGCTGAAAGAGTAAGGTCCCTTCTTCCTCCACCTTCCTCTATCACTCCTGGTCACCTTCTTGCTGTTTACTTTGTGCTGGCTCATCAGACACTTCTGTGAACTGACTTAACCAGGCACCCTGGTAGAAAATAGGGAAGGGAGAGGACTTTGAACAGAGACGAAAAGTGATATGCCTTTTTTTTTTAAGTGGAAGTGAGATGTTACACTGGGTCAGCTGCCCATGAAATTGCCTGACACTTCTGCTCAGCTCAGAAATGGGATCATCTCTGGAAGCAGAGAGAATTGTGATGACAAGGACAGTCTCAGGTCTAACTTTGGAGTGTTCAGCTTTCATCAGAAAATGATTAAAGGGATTTCTTGGCATTTTGTGTTGCTGTACTCACATATTTCTAATTCAAAAACTTCCCAGTTTGTGAAGAAAGAAGCTCTCTCTGCTCATTCTGACATTTAGAGCTATAAAATCAACAAGGAGAGTGAAAGCTAAACTAGTTGTGTTGTCTTGACCCTCCTCAGCTCCAGGACAAATGTTGCTCAGGCAAAACTCTCATTTCAGATACCTGAGTTATGTCACCTCATTGTCTCCAGTTTGTACTTCTGTCTTCCTACTCTATGTGGGACCTTGTGCTTGGCTTTGTAATGCTGTTAATGATGTATAGCTATCTTACCAGTATGACCTCAGTCACAAAAGGAATAAAACATAGAAAAAAATCTGCCATTATCTGTAATGGAAGAAGAGATGTCTCTGAATTCATGTATGGGGAAGATAAACAGTGAAAAGCTGATGATTTTACAGTCATTTATGTGCATTTTCCCACATAGCACAAAATTTAAAATAGAGAATTCACAGGATTTTAGAGGACGAGTTTTTAACATGGCTAAGGAGCAAAGATATCAACAAGGTAGACTTGCCTACAAAATATTTTCTGCACTTTGTATAAATGGTGAGAGATTAAGGATGCAACTTTTTCTGCCTCATGAATTATGCATGTACACAGTAACAGGTTTTCCAATCTTGATTTGGTCAGCCTCAGATAGATAGTTAAAAAAATAAACATTTTTAATTTTTGTGTCTTTACTATTCCTTTTGTTATACTTACAAATCTGGAAGAACAATAACACTTTTTAACACTGGAGCAGCTAAGAAACTGTTTACACATACCTATTCTCTTATGAGGGAAAAAATTGATGCAGAAAAAGAAGACAAAAAATAAAGATGGGTATAACAGAGATTTTTGAGTAAAACATTCCCATTGGACTGTTGGGATATGATAGTAATGAAACAAGAGATCAAATTTTGTGACATGCACCGTGAGCATTATCTGCATAAGCAGGAAAACTGCAGCTTTCAATGGAAGAACGAATGTTGAACTGCATAGCTCTTTTAAGAAGTCCATTATTTGATTGTTGATATTATCAAGGGTTTATCATAAAAGTCTGGTATTGTTCACTTGAGTTGTACAGCAGGCAAGGAGTTGTAAGCACAGAAGTGATGTGGTAGGGAAGTGAGCTGGTGCCTTATGACTCCACTCCTCATTTTTTACTATGGTACAGCAGCACTTTTTTCCATTTGTTTTCTAGATAAATAGATTGTTCTGAGATAGCAGTGTGCTCAGGTGACCAAGAAGTCCAATGCCATCTTGGCCTGTATCAAGAATAGTATGACCATGAGAACCAGGTAAGTTATTTTACCTCTATACCTTGGCACTGGTGAGACCACATTTATACATATGGGACTTAGAAACCCAGGTCCCTATTTAGTATGTCTTAGGGATTAAAGAATGCACGCATCTTGGCAGCTGATACAATTAAGCCCAAATTCAGAGAGGGTGCTGCAGTCTTTGTTATGCTCAAAGAAAAGGTATGATCTGCCTGGTAGGGTCCAATACTCTCTGACTAGCTTGTTTTAGATATTTCACACATGTAGGGAGTAATGTTTAATATCAAATTAGTTATTTTTATGTTACACAGGATTTCTGATTTAGTAGAATGATACAAAATACACTGAAAACACAATGCTAATGTATATCATACTTTTAATTAAAGCAACTGCAATACACAATTCAGTCACAATACCAATGTAATTCCTATCACTGGTTTCTATATTAGGCTCACTGTATTAGCTGTGTCAGGGGAAGTTCAGGTTGGACATGAGGGGATTGTAGAGATGGTGGAAAGTCCCTGGAACAGAGTTTAAGGAGCATCCAGACAGTACTCTTAATTATATGGTTTAGTTTTAGGTAGTTCTGCGAGAAGCAGGGAGTTGGGCTTGGTGATCTTTATGGGTCCCTTTCAATATGAGATATTCTATGATTATTTGATTCTATGACTCACTGTCATGACTCTGGTCATCCCCAGGTACTAGGAAGGAATGAACATGTTGAAACCACTTCAAGCCATTGTTCTTTTCAAAATTCTTTTGTTAGTTGTTTAGTTTTTATACTCTGTATTGGGCTCACTCCCCCCATACTGATCTGAATAACTCAGGGAGACATTTACACCTCTAGTTGATCCACTCAACTGTTGATAGCTATTTATCGAAGACAAAGATCCCCTCAAGCCCTCTTTGTGTTGAGATAGAGTCAACTGCTTTGCATTATTCTCTGAGCTTCATAGACATGCTGTCTTTGCCCATCTCCTGTGAACTTTATTCCACTGTAGGAGTTTATTGGTCAGTCACATCTCCGGTCTCTCACACATATCCTCATTAAAAAACAAACAAACAAACAAAGACACCCTCCCCCCACAAATATGTACCAAATCTACTTTTGAACACATCCTACCAAATCCCTCAGGCTGTAACTATGCTCAGAGCCATCCTCTTGACTTGAGAATACCTGTCACTGAAGGGCAGATGCAGATGTGGTTCTGGTCTCTTCTGCTCCAGAATGGGAATGAAATTATGTAAACCATTTAATATCTGGGTTTTTTTCATTTTTAGAAAGTAAAAAATGTCCTCTAGCTTCCACAGGTCATCTCATTTTACATGTAGATCTATCAAAATAAAAAAAACCACCATACAATAGATCTTTCAGGATGGCTTCATGTGGACCATGTTTATTTCATTACAGACAGAATAATTTTTCTCCGTTACTGTCCATTTTATATTATTAATGCAATAGGAATGCTAAATAGTAAATGAAGGATTTTTGTTTGACAGCATGCTGGATTACTTCTTTCCAGATTAAATAAAATGATGGCAGTTGGGCTAGCTGAAGCTACTTTGCCATGTGATATTTTCTAGCATGACTCTGTCTTGTTAGAAATGAAAGTGCAACATCACAGCAACATTTCGTTTTCATACTACTGTGACATAAAGACAATATGCTAGAAAAAATGTAAATGGAGGCATTTTAACACCATCTCTGCCTGTTCACACTCACTTGTAATGTGTAGAAGCAAAAGAACAGCTCATATTTTTAGGTTTATGAATAAAAAAAATTAGAGGTATTGCACACGAGGACATACCTAGTATTACTTTATAGTCTAGAAGGGGGCCTCTGTGCCCGTATACATTAATGTGTGCTCCTGCCTTCAATAAGCTGATATCAGGATATGCAACTGAACTGTATGCCAAATTTGCCTTGTAAATCAAGTATAAAAAGAGCAGACTTTTGTTCTGAAAAGAAAAGAAAGAAGGGAAGTATTATTAAAGAAAGAGCATAGTTGAGCAATTTTAGTTGAGATCTAGGAGAAGAAAGTATTTAAGTGAGGCCAATGGAACAATGGAATCAAAAACGCAGTAGCTGACCAGAATCATAACGGACTTTTTAAAATTCACTTGTTGGAAAATAAAAGAAAATTATTTGATGCAGCTCAGCATGTCATTGGTTTTTGTGCAGATCCTTCCAGTTTTTCAATATATGTCTTTTCCGCTGGAGTGACCGACCATGTTTCCTTAGACCGTGTTTGCAAGAAGGACTGCACCCATCTAATGCCTGCTCTTTTGGGTAGCCTTTTGGGCTGCTCTGCCTTGCTTGTTTGCGGGGACCAGAGATGCAGGGAGTCTGAGGTCTGAGGATGGCCAACAGGATTGCTGTTACAACAAGGACCACAGCCCTCATTGTCTTTTTCACTGCGTATCTATTACTGTCATAATTTACATTACTGCAACTGAGAGAATAATTTGGTCTCACAGGATCATGTAGAGGACACCTTTGAATAAATGAACTAGTAACAATGAATTCTGGCTGAAGTAAAACACTGGAGGCTGTCCAGCAGACTTTGATGCATCACAGGCCGTTTTATTTCTTGCTTGGATCCTATCAGCCACCCTACGTAGAGTTGCATGTAGCAAACAAGCAACCAGCAAGGACCATAATCCTCCCACAAAGAGAACATGGACTGTGTGCAGGAGCTGAACAGAGCACAAAGTGGCCCTGCTATGAGTTATCCATGGGAGGTGGAAGAAAATATCACCAAGTAGTTGTAAGCTGTGGGGGTTACGTGATCATTTATGTTTTTCCTGCTGCAGTGTTTGTTTGTAGGCCTGTTGCTTCTATAGGCTGAAGGAGCTGTGAGTGAAGGGGGAGCAAAGGGGAAGAGGGAAATAGGGGTCTTTCAAGGAGTCAGCGCTCAGAGACAAGGGTGTGGGGTTCACGGGGCCAAATGTTGATATCTACATCTGAGTCTCAGTTCTCTGTCTGGGTGAGAGAGAAACAAATCTGGACAGTTTCAGATGCCACGTGTGACAGGAATAGCTTTCTGGCAGTGCCTGTGCTTCACTCGTGACTGTGGTAGGCAGGACTGGCTGAGATGGAAAGACCAGCACCATGACAGGCATCCAGCCATGCTGGTCCTCTTACCTTTCTTACAGAGTATGTGGTGGTTTTCCAAACTTCAGAACTGCTGTGGGGGTGTGGAGCAAAACAAACAAAAAATGTATGGGAATCCTTGGGTCATCCATGGGTTCATACCAAACTAATTGACAAGACCAGAATCCTGGTGCCTCAGAGTTGAGCTTGGTTACATAAAACACTCTTGGGTAAAAAAGAACAGTGCTATTTATTGAAATCTGCTGTGTGTGATCTCTTCATCTGCTCTCAGGATTAAAGGGTAGTTATTAAAGTTGATTGTGCATAAAATAATCCAGTGTCCGTTATGCTAAGTATTTATGTGAACACAACAAAATTCTGAAATTTGAGAACTGCAGGCCACAGAGACTCATTCCTGTAGTCTCAAGCCTAGATGCTGCTTGTAATTATAAATCAAGAGAATATTCATGGTGACTGTGATTTACTGAATTTATGGAGCCACCTTCTCCGCTTGCTGATCCCTCCCCCTTGGTGTATGTGGGAGGAAGGCATGTGCTGAGAGTGGGATAATCAGAGCATGAGCTCAGAAGAGCTGTGCTTCACACTGCCTGACCCTCCACTTGCACAAGCTCCAGTAGCATAAGCCTAATTGTGGAAAGCAGAAGAGTCCTTCCGTACTCTTAAATTCGGTTTGTTGGCAGAGGCAGACAGTCCATGTCCCAGGACCTTTGAGAGTCACTGAAGAATGTGATTTGCTGGAGTCAGTAGTGTCTCTTTGGATTACTGCAGAAGTCTTTCCTCAGCCTCTTGTAATTTTGTTTTCAGACGTCTGATCCAGTTTTTGCCTCCTGTTTGCTCCACGGAAGATTAAAAGACTACTTTTGAAAGCTTCTATGTCTTCTGTCATGTATCTGAGCAGTATGTACAGAAAAGGATATGTGTCTTTCAGAACTACTCTTGTGAATACCTGTGAAATGATTATAAAAAGAGAAGGAAATTGATTATGAATTTTTCATTAAAGGAAATATCCTATTAACACTTGGATGGTTTAAACCGGTGTGGCAGCTCAGTTTGTGGTGAATTTTTGGATGGTTTAAACCTGGTCTAGGGACTCCAGCTTCATCTGGAGCAGTCTTGGAATGATGGATACCTTGGAGCCCTGTGGTGGTAGGAGGGTGAGCTCCCACAGGAGAATGAGTGCTGGGAGTCTGCAGGGGAGGGGTCAGGCTGACTCTCTTCAACCCAGCCAGGGACCAGCAGGGTCTATCTGTGCTAGGGGTGGGCTGGAGAGTGCTGTGGCTCAAAATCTGGAAAGCTGCCCTCTGGGTCCGTGTACTAACTCATGGCTTTCAGTTTGTGTGTAGAAACATTGCGTACCTTAATCCTGACTTCAGCTCTGATTCTCACTGCAGCTTTGGGTAAGTAAAATGTGTGGGTCAAGGGAGGAAAGGATTCAAAAGCACTGTCTTTGCTCCCATTGAGGTCAGTGGTCAACCTTTGAGGCTTGCTGAGCCTTATGGCCTCTACCTCTGTTCCTCTGTCCATAGAAAGAGTTAAATTTATGAACTGGGATAACTTATGAGAGATGTGCTGTGTGCATGATGAGCACTGTTAGAGCAAGTTTCCCATCTCTGTTGAACCCCTCATGTGAATTTATTTTTGATTTCACTGCACTCAGAGTTACACCAGTGTGCTTTTATACTTACATATGAGAGGAACTGAAGAAATATGTACTTACTTGGGCAGATGCAGTGTAAGCTCTGTCAAGAACAACTGCACAACATCATGCAGTGGGGATTACGCAAACAGTTTTCAATGGAAAAGTAAAATTGCAGTTAAACCCTACCTCTGGTAGCTCTAGTATCCTAACGCAATGGGAGAGTAGCAGGGCAGTGGTATGGGTAAATAAGAGACAAAATAGTTTGCAAGTTAGGAAGAAAGGTTGCAAAGAATAAAAAGTTGGCAGGCTTTGAAGAGTACCTGAACTTTTTTTTCCCCTCTGTATTGTTTTACTTGCTTTCAAATGGTCTTTTCCATTGTAAAGCATGTTTCAGAGAATAGTGGCCAGACTCCAGGTTCTAAAACTGATGATATCAGCTCTTCAAAGCTGCCAGATCAGAAACATAAAGATATACATAAAAGGTTCATTTCAATGAGACCTTATTCATTATTTTCAAAGCAAAGGAACTTTTTTCCCTCCTACAAAAAAATTGTCTTTCGTTAAAATGTTTATACTGTGATGTGTATATGAGAGGCTGTCCTTTGAACACTTTTCTTGTGGCCTACAGCATAGAAGAATTAAACTGGCATTTAACCAGTAGATTAAACGTGGGCAGGACCCCTCTGTAATGTGGTAGATAAGCAGGTGGATGCAAGATAGGAATTAATATCTGTCTGCTATAAGAATAACAAGTAGAGTAACATTTCCCTAGAAGAGTTCACTGAAGACTTAAGAACGACAACAAATGACATAAATCTTGTTCCCTCCTTTATTTCGTCCTTCCCCAGATGAATACTTTACTTCATGTAGATGGAACACAATATTTCATATCTGAAAATCTGAAATAATCTTGCAAATAGGTTAATTAGAAAAGATTAATCATCACCTCTCTCTCTCCCAATGTATATTTTGAAGAGATGGAAAATAAGAATGCATGTAATTACTACATGTGAGTCACTGTAAACAGAAAATGTTAATGCCACTATCACCAACAATAATGAATTAGTTGTAGCACCTAGTGATTTCTCTCAGGAGCCATCCTGCCAGCAATTCTGTGAACAAGGAGAAGAAAAGGCAGCTTCACCCTAGAGAACTCATTGCATGTTGGGCAGGAATGGAGCTGCTGGACAAATGCAGGCAAGGAAGTGAGAGGGAAATGGGAAAGCAGTGAGTGCTGACCATGGAGCTGTCAACCACTCTCATGGCACATCAGGCAACTGTCTACCTTCCTTTGTGGTGGCTGGGGACCAGATAGCTGTTCACATGTCCTGAAGGGGATGCTTTGGGTTATATAGTTTGTTTTTCAGATTTTATTTGGGAAGGGTTGGAAAAGTCAGAAGAGATGTTACTCTTCCATGAACAAGGGAGTCCATAAAGCTGTCTACATGGTATATGGATGTACCAGAGAAAAAAATGCCAGGAAATGGGCCAATTGAACAGTCAGATGAGATCAGATACTCACAGATAAAGCAGAAGATATAAATATAAATAAATAGCTATGGTCAAACCCTGATACAAAATCCCAGACCATGAGGCTGTAATTGATGCCAGCAAGTCAGTTAGTCCACTTCCTTGCTCAAAGTCAGCACCAATTCACTTAATTTTTTCTTGCAGATTGTTCTCCCACAAGTTGAGTAATTCCAGTGATAGAATAGTGCAACCTTTCAAAGTAATCTCTTATAACTATTAACAATCCACAGCATAAGAATTTTTTTCAGAATTTCCTCTGTGGAAATTTATGATGCCTCATGTCCTCCCTCAGATAAAATAGCACAAATTTTTCCACTTTTGTGGACAGAACTCCAGTTATAATCTAACTAAAACCTCATGTTTTCCTTGAAAAAGTGATGCCCCAAAGTGGACATAAACTGAAACTCCTCTTGATACCTTTCCAGTGCCAAAAAGGGTGGGAGAATGACTTCAGATGCCTTGGAGTGACCCCTTCAGCCAGTGTGTCCTGAATGAGGTTTGAGTTTTGGTAGAAGTGGCGACTCATGGTCTGTTTTTTCTACCTACCTACGAAGCTTTGTAATTGTCCTCATTTAATCATATGCTGATCTTTTGCAATTTGTATTGAGTTTCTGAAAAAATAATTCTGGACTTTAGTCCCATCCCTAACTGAGCTTCCAGCTCTTGGCAATTGTTATCACCTGAAGTTAGTTCAGATACACACAATACATGTGAACATATCAATGTATCTCTCCGTTGTGTATGTATTTGTATATAGCAATGTACGTTTACTCCATCACACATGTAATTCAGGAAGATATTTGATAATATTGGACCATATTCAATACACCTTTTTTTGACAGTGAGCTACTGAAAATTGCTCTGTACCTGGTTCTCCATTTGCTTATGAACTATAACACTTACAATACTTTTAAGTTTACTTGTGAGAATGTCGTATTAAGCAGTGTCAAAAGTTTTACTAATGTCAAACTATATGTTAGCTAACATTAAGCTATATGATATTTAATATTTGTCTTTTGTCCGCATAGTCCTTCTCTCATCCACAAAACAAGTCTGCCAATTATTGCAGGAAAGCTTACAAATCTGCTACCTCTCTCTCTCTCTTTTTTTTTTTTAATTTTTTTTTCATTCTTTTGGGTATTTTTAGGAAATTTTTTGTTCCTTTACTGTAAGGGGACTTAAAAGCTGAACTGGACTATTATTTCCAAGCTCCCCTTATACATCTGTTTGAAAAATAAGTACTACACTTGCCCTTTTCCAATCACCTGGAATGTCACCAGTCCTCTACATCTTTCCAAAGGTAATTGATAATTCTTCAGAATTTGTATGAACCGGTTTTCCAGACACAACTTGTTGACTTTCATGGGGCCTATTGGGTTTTTTGGGGTTTTTATTTTGTTGGTTTTTTTTTTTTGTTTGTTTTTGTTTTACTTTTGTTGTTGTATTCTGTTGGTGGCCATTTTAGTGACAACAAAAAGCAAGAGGGCATGAAACGCGTGGTCCTTCTTGGCATCATCTGTTGAATGCTTTCCTCCTCTGATGAACCACCTCTTCCAAGGTCTTCCTCTTACGTTCAGGTTCCTATAACATAATTCCCTGGTTTTTTTTTTTCATTTTGGTTGTTTTCACATTCAAAACTATCAAACACATATTATTGCAAACCACAAATCTCCCATACTGTTATAAGCTGTGATATGTCCATGGACTCTAGATTGCATTGCTACTTTCTCTCATCTGTAATTACTATTACTTGACATATACCTGTTTTGGGTGGTTCCAAGATCAAGTTGTCAATAATAGAACTCTTTCATAAATGAACTAATTGCTGAAGCTTTGGGCTATGGTGCAACTTGGTGTATGTTGGGCCTTTAGGAACCGTAAGTTCCTTTGCTGTATTTAGATAATCATTGCTTCATCCTTCTGCGTAACGTCTGTCTTTACTAAAACCACATCCTCTCGTTGTTGCTCATATTACAGCTAAACATGGATTTGGTGCCACTTGCACTTTCCTGCTTAGGAATAATTTTTAACATCTTTCTTCAGAATTTTTTTCTTTCTGCTATTTGAACCCATACTTTTCTCTTGAATCTCTTCACAGATTTGCTTTCCTCTGCTCTCTTCTGGGTTATCTGTCAGATTGATGATACACAGTGTACACTCTCTCCCTTGCTCCCTTTGTGCTGCTTTCTGATGAGGTGTCCCAGCACTGCTGCAATAACCTGCGATGGCAGCTCCTCTCATCAGGAGAGACCTGACATTTTGAACCTGCTGGCTGTTTTGGCCTTGGCCATTGTGAAGACTTGACTGGGTGTTCAGGATGATCATCATTCCTTGATGATCTAGTTTGTAGCATCATTAGCAGTGAAAAAGGTTGCTCTGCATGTTTGGAGGCTGTTACTTCAACACGTATGGCCTCAGTGCATTATGTAAACCTTTGGGAAACGCAAATTCTGTATGTCAGAGAATCAGCAGGTGAGTTTTGAAGTCACATTAGGGTCATCTGATGCGAGAACCCTTGGCTCTAGAATGAGATTTATGAGGCAAATGCAATATTGCAGAAACCTTTCTAAGATTTAATACAGTAAAAGAGACCCGGATAACATTTCTTAGCATTTATGACCTCTGAGTATATAAAATTTAGTGGCCCCTTCTTAAATAAAAGTAGTCACACATTTTACACTGGAAGTGTTTGGCATGGCATTTGTTTTCTTCTTTATGCATGGGAGACTTTGTGTTAATAGTCATACAGTGCAAGCCGTTGATGCTGCTATGTTTAATCCTCAGCAATGAGCTGAGGCAGCAAAATGTAACACAGAGAGGTGCAAGAAAAATGGAGAGGTGGGAAGTGAAGAGTGGGAGAGGAAGAGTTTGTCCTAGAAAATCTATTATTTTTTTCTTTTTAAAGGCTTATATGCAATATCCATGTACACCAGCAGCATGGAAATAGTGAGTAAGCAAGGCAAAGGAATTCTATGGGGGCTGAGAAAATACTATATTTATAGAGAAAAGAAAGCATAAAATTTTCCAATTTGCCTTTAAAGAAAGAATTTTTCTATAAACTGTGAAAGGTACGGCCTCACCAGATGTTTTGTAATGACTGGTTGTATATTGAAAAGTAAGCTACTGTTTTAGTCCGAGAAAGAAGAAATCAAATGACTTCTGATTGTTTCTGATGTGCAACAGCATCAACATATGTTTTCAATGAATAGGAAATAATGGGCTCTGCAGTTTTACTGAAATTGTTACTTTGTTGCAACTTTCAAAGACGTTTGTTGGCCTGTTCATGAAATATTTGTATTTCTGCTTATGTCAAAGGCAAGTATTCAGCTTTTGTCCTGCTTTCCCCATTCAACAGGATTTACATGGGGCAAGTGAAAGGCGAATTTGTCCTCTTGTGGCTTTCCTGCTATTTTTTTCACTTGACCCAAAAGCTAAAAAGTAGCATTGAATTAAGCAAATCCTGTGAAAAGTTCTGTATAAAGAAACCACTGCAGACCACCTACAGTGTGACACTTAGTGAGATGAAAGGATATTAACTTAGGAGAGCCTTGTGCTTTCAACAGAAATCTTGTTCCTTGTATTGCAAACAAAGATAACTAACATAATTTAATTACACTCTAATAGTAGTTGAAATGTATATGTCTTTTGGCATAATGCAATTTTTGTTTAGAAAATAAAGTATCTATACATAGCCTACAATTTTGCAGGAATTCCCTCCTGTGGGAAAAATGTTACCAAGGGGCTGTTGTCTTATGCATATTTACACATAGTATTTATGTTAACAAGCCTGGGATTTTTTTTTTTCTCTTTTGAATTGAAATGAGGTTCAAGGGGTAATTTTATTCCTTTCTTCTTTATTTTAAGACTCTCAGTATCACAGTGTCATGGCTACTCAGTTCGTATAATATATTTGTGGCTTCTAGCATTCAAACGACAAGGAATTTCCACAAAAAAGAGCCATTTAAATAATTTTTGCTCTAAAATTATAGAAAAAATACATTAAAGCTTCCAAAAATTCAGGAAATATTCTAGCTAAAGGCAAAGTGAGGTTAACGGAATCCCTTTAATCTTTGTAGAGTCTCAAACATTTACTTGTACCACAGCATTAGCTCTACATGGATATATTTACATGAAACTGGAACGTATGAAAACCAGTTAAAGAATGTCACACAAACGCAATGAAATATCTCCTGCCAGCTCCTGACTAAAGTTTTTATGCTAAACCTACTGGGCTGCAAAGGGGTAACTGAAACCAGTTTGTTAAATATTCCAGTGTGCTTCCTATTTTTATATAACAAACAATAGCTGTTTTGGTTTTTTTTGTTTTTTTTTTCTGAAGAAAAATTTAGCAAAAGCACTTCTGGCTAGGTAAATATTTATATTTTAATACCTAAGGGATTTTACAAGTTGGAATAAATTATAAATTAACAAAACAATTTTCTCCATAGAAATACTCATTTTTATAAAATTATTTGAAAAATAATCATTGACCTACTTTCTTTAAGAGGTTTTCAGCATGTTAAAGCTGAATTTATCAGTGATGATCCTAATGCCAACAGTCGCACAGTGACATTGCCCTGGTTTGTTTAATCACTTGTTACAAACTTCGGACTTTGGAATTGATTTTCTCAGTCAAAGATCCTATTGTGGAAAAACCTTACACATTTTAGTGAGCAGTAATCACCTCTACATACTTGTAAAAATAAGTCTAGAATGTTGTCATCTTTGCATAATATTAAATACTTAAAAACAATCATACCAGGAATGTTTCCCTATTACTATAGTTTCTGGATTTCAGGTGTTTTAAAGTATTTAAAGTTTTACAAATATGTTTAGGGCTAGTAAGGAATGTTCTCTTTGGCATTTTGCTTCGTAGTTACTTATAGTAAGATTAATTGTACCTGCCTCTGGTGTATTTGGTACTGCCTCTCTCCGGGTTGTTGCTGCTGGATTAGATACATGGCAGAACAGGCCATCTACTCAACCCAGGATTAAATGCAGGTTCCAAGTAGAAACTCCTCAAATTTCTGTACTATCCTATGACATGAAATTAGTACACTATGGGATTTTCCAGAGTTAGAGTTCAGAATCTGCTCTCAGGTTTGCCAGGTTTGTATATCCAGGTATAAATACTTTCCCCATGTTACACTTTGGGGGTTTGTCAAAGGGTAATGTCTCTTGGTGTCTTAGCTTTCCGGAATTATATGCATTGTATCTAAATGGGGAGGGCAGAGCAACTGCAGGACTCTATAACAAACTGGTCTAGCAGCAGCAGAATTTTTTTTTATTGCATAAATTGTACTTGCAGAGCAATTCATGCTATGTGGAATATTTTGTTTATAGCCTTTGAAAATTAACCTCCACTTAGTGTTCACTACAGGGCGGACAACCACTTAGATTTTAACTTTTTGGTGCCTTATCTCACATAAACACCCTTTTCTTGTGGTTCTTACAAAAACCTGAAAACAAGACATTGAGCTGTTACCTGGTGGAAATCCAGAGTCTGGAAAGTGGCTGTGAATGGAACACACATTATCTCTTGTAAATGTTAGCAACTTCAAGTAAAACTTATTTCTGCTTATGAATCATTTATGAACTGATTCTGTTTTCCAATTAGTTATTAATGGCTTGTGTTAATAGACTGTTTAGACATTATTTGTTACCTGGCACTAATGTATCCAACATTGAACAGCTGAGTATTGATTATCCATATAAACTTACTCTCTTCTGCAACCAGGGAAGACAATGGGAACATTTCATACTGCAGCATAATGAGTAGCACTCTCTCAAAACATGTCTTATAGCTGAACAGCTCATGTGTCTTACACAGCACAGCATTCATGGAAGTCATAAAAACAACCAGAAGAACTTGAGTAATTGTGGAGAATTAACATTATGGATGTACAGAAACAGGTAAGTAAATGTGGTGATTTTCATAATGATTTCTGCTAATTTTTGCATTATTTGAGCAAGTCTTTCTGAGGCAATTAACAAAATAGCATGATATTGGTCTCATTAATGGAACTACTGAGAAAATTCCCTTATATTAATATGAAGTACTGAAGAAGGTCCTTTAACATGGAATTTTAGAGAGTCCTATGTTTTTTTGAAGAAGCTGTGCGGGCTTTTCTCTCATTAGCCAGAACAGAGTAACAGAGTAACACCTATAGTATAGTAACACCTGTAATGCAGGGGTTGGTCTCTTCTGGTGTACAATGCTTATAGGCACCTCCAGAGCTAAAAAATGAGTTCTTGCCCTGCAGCTGACAAACTGTAGCTGGGGACTGAAAGAGCTCATGTCCTTAGTGGCCAGTCCACCCAGGTGGCCCTCAAGCACCCTTTGGGGTGTGACTGAAGTCATGCCCCAAGCAAAAAGGTCCCACCCGGAGGCCTTGCAGCTGCCTTCCTACACCATGACTCTCCAGGTTGTTGTGAGGTAGCTGAATGGCAAAGATGAGCAATTGAAAGGGAAAAATGCAACCAAAGTGCCTTTGCTAAGGAGGCTGAGGTAGGGAAATCATGAGGCCCTCAAAAGGTTTGCTCTTCATTATTGGGAAACAGTGCACCAGGGTGTTAGATTCCCACTGCTCCCACTTGCGCTGTTACTGTACCTGCTGTCCCTGGGTTGTGCCTCTGCAGAATGAGCACTGAGTGGTACCTGTGAGATGAACCTGCTGGAGGTTACACCAGTTAATGCCTTCTGAGAGGTCTGTAAGAAAATGTTGCCAAAACTCCTTCCCAAAATGAGTCAGAGATGATAGGAAATGGCTTGCTGTGCTGGAAGCCACCAATGAACTCAAATAGGAATAGGTGTATTCCTCCCACTACCCTGAGCAGAAGGTGCATGTCTTTACTGCACAAGTCCAAATGAATAAGAGCTTATTCCTCTATAGAAATTTAGCTGTATTCTCACAAGAAATGCAAAGAAAGTAATATGCATGGCAGCATAGGATTTTTAAAAACCTGTGTTCCCATGATCTCATCTTTATATCAGTTTAGGATTAGAAAAGGCCATTTTTACTGATCAGAGAATCAGGCCCCTCCCCAGCAGGATCACTACCTGCTAATAGGTGCGGTGTGTATCTTGCAAGCATTGCTCAACTTGTATGAGAACATTGTCATGAAAACTTGCTCATAGTTTCTCATTTTAACAGTTATCTGCCCTTTCGTGTCTGGAAACAAAATTGTAAATTTGAAATAATTTAGATAACAGTTTGTATGAGTGCTTATATAAGTACCTTATCACCATAATCTCATAGTGATCAGCTGTTAAGAGAAAATTAAGTTGATGAATTAATTTTATTTTTCGATTTCACCTATCCAGCCCTGATCAGGCTACCTAGTGACAGTGATGGAGGCTGGACATTGTCATCCCCCCCCAGAGGTGTGTGTGCCTCAACCCAGTCACAGCTGTGACTCCCCCTCACCCACATCCCTGTTGAGGACTTTGTCTCACCCCCCCCAGCTCTGTTCTATTCCTCACCTTCTCTTCCTCTCAGCTCTAGGGCCACAAGTACTACTGTTCACTCTCAGGTTCTTACCACATAAGAAGGTGGTATTTTTAAAAAAGAAAACATGTGAATAATAAATGGTACTGGCCTAATTTCCATTTTTGTGCGCTCTTGTTTTCCCACTGGCAATATTGACTCTCTTTACTCTCCTTTTTCCCCCTGGTTGCCCTGGTGTCCTTGATGCAAAAGGATTTTTATGCCAGTCTATGCTTAGTTTCTCTCACAGCAGAAGCAGTGAAGTAGGTCTAAGTTATCTTCTCCCTGTGCAGTTAATTTTCCAGCTTTTGTGCTCGCTCTTGTGATGCTATTATTGTTTTATTTCAGTCTAAAGGCATCTGAGTTCCTTCAAGAACTTCTTTCCCACCTAAATATTTTATAAGCAGTAATGAACTGTTTGTTAGGGTAACCATGCATCCATCTGTCCAAGAAACTGTGCTTTCAATTATCATGTTAAAAATTAGACAAAATAAAGTCATATTGATAAAGTTATCTTATGGTGAAGGAAGATACTAGCCCAAGGCTTGCTCCATGGATCCTTGAAAATATATGAGTTTATTTTATTGAGAATCTTCAGAGTCAAACACAAATGTATTTTTCAGGGACATTTGGACCTCAACTGCATTGAGAAGTCACTGTGAATGAAGATATCCACACCAGAGGGAGTGGAATATTAAGCAGCTCATAGACTTGCAATAGGGCATAGTTTTAGAGGGTAACATACAGCTAAAAGTCATTGGAAACTGAGTTTCTAACTCCTGTCTGTGCATTGACAGCTGTCTGGGAATGCCTTGGGCATCCACAGAAACCATGAAGATCACAATGAAGAGCTGTCCCTCACTCAAGGACAGAATCTGTCTAGTCAGAAAACATCTGTCCAATCTCCTCTCAGTGGTGGAGATCCCACACCTGTGTCCAGGACAGTCTGCTCTTGACTTAAGCAACTTTCTCACAAGAAAGATCTTCCCAACCTTTTATCAGACATTCATTGGCTTTTCTTTCTAATTTTTCCAGGTTAGAAAACGAAATCAACCTGCTTTCTTCTTCCAAATTACCTTTTTGTTTTTGAAGATCTGTATTAGAACTCCCTCCAGACTTCTCCCTAAACAGCATGATTTCCTTCCACTATCCCTCAGAGTTCATGAGCCTCTGGGAATTCTCATTGTCCTCTCTTGATATCTTTCTACTGCTCTGTATTTACCTTGATTTTACTGTCTGAGAACTATACAGAACATTCCTGTTTAGTTTTTTTCTGAGGACTGCATAAAATTAATTAAGGTTTTACACATAATTTAGCAGTGTGTTTCAGTGTGTTTATTTTTTTACATTAGCATGCTACTATTCACCTCGTGATCTACTGTCGGCTGCAGATATTCCTCTGAGGAACTTTTGTCTAAACTGCCATTACTCATCAGGCTCTTATTCACTAGGGTTTTGCTATTGGTCCCTAATTCTATAATTTTGTACCTTCCGGAACTGCATCCTATTCTTTTAAGACTACTTTTTTCCCTTTTATTTAAGGTATTTTTAACATGTATCCTTTAACAGACATGCAGCCACTGTCAGTTTGAATCATAGAATCATAGAATCAACCAGATTGGAAAAGACCTCCGAGATCATCAAGTCCAACCCTTGATCCAACACCACTGTGGTTACTAGACCATGGCACTATGTGCCACATCCAGTCTCAATCGGTGTGTGTCTCAATCTCAATGTGTGTTTGAGATTACCTGAAGACTCAAGTACACATTGGACTGAGTTACCCCCATCTCTCAATATAATATGAGGCAGTACTACACCTTGCTTTAGAATGTCCTTTAATTTTGAAATTTGAAAACTGCTTTCAGAGGGTAGCATTTCCAATAAAACTTGCATACATCTTCCGATAGCTTCCTCTGGCACTTTCCCAGTTTGCTTGAGATCATCCCCTGGAGCAGTTGCAAAGCCTCGCTGGTGGCACCTGCTACTGGCGACTGCTTCTTCCCTACCATGAGCTCTGTCACTCTTTCACAGCTTATGGAATATGGACACTAAATACAGGTAGCCACACTTTTCCAAAAGCTCAGTGTTGATACTAGCTAATGCACTGGTGGTCTCCAGCAAGAACTAGGCAATCTTTAATTGCTCAGAAAGCCCCTAGACATGCAAATCAGGAAGGCTGATGTTGAAATCCTTCCAAATTACTAGGTTAAGTTTGTATCTGGCACCATGTGGGTGCTGTGGGCAGCCCACTACACAAACCTGCATGTATGCAGACCATTTGTATTGGTGGCTATAACTAATTTTAGCTTGAAAAAACAAACAACCTATCTGTGGTTTTATTCAAAAATTGTAGTGGAATTCAATTATGAATGCCTGCTCAGAGCCATTTAAATCAGAAGTTGCTGTTTTTAAGGGAAACAAAAATGGAGTTGAACATTAGGGTCTGCAAAAGGCAAAAAACCAGTTTGTACTTACTTGAAAGAATAACAAAGCAAAAAATCCCAGGAAGACTAGTGAGGAGATGAAGTTAAAATGAGTCTTTAACAATCTTCTAACTGTTGTAATCACTTACTGCAGCTACAATAACTTCTTATAATAATAATCATACTGGTATACTTTCTTTTTTTGTACTGCAGTGAAACAACACATTGAACTGTAAATGGGTTATCTGTATCCCTGTGTACTCACAACTGTACTTTTGGGCTGAAAATTATGTGCCTGATTTCAACCCTAAAGCTTCCCCCCCCAGTTTGAATAGAACTTATATGCAAGGTCTGGTTACAATGAAGAAAAAAAGAATCTTTTGCTGCTGTGAAATGATTAGTCTCATTTTCAGAAGTGTCAAGCAGTCAGAAATCCCAGTGAAGTCAACAGGAGCTGCAGGTGCTGAACACTTCAAATCAAGCTGCTCCTTTTCTTGTCTTCATGTGTGTAACCAAAATGACATTACAAACTGAAACTTTCCTTGTAACTAGTCTCTGAGGAGGATTAGTCTGAAGGCTGGTTTTCCGACTGAATGATTGTGGTGTTCAACAATTGAATTTCACTCCCACCTATTTGCCAGCACTGTGTAGGCTGCAAGGCAAGCCCCAACCCATGAGTGGGTGGGGTGTGTGCATCCTCAACTTCCGAGCACTCAGGGCTGCAGTTTTCCTAAGGAAGGTGTTTTGGCCAATGCGTCTTCAAACAGCCAAGTTTGGGACAGCTGCTGTCACTTTATGATTCACTTGCCCATTTCACACCCCCACACCTATTTTCTGAGCTGTCACATTGAGCCAGGAAAAGGGAGCTGCCTGCCTGATGCTAACAACTGACAGTGGTGCAGTGGTGCTCGTATATTGACATGAGGCAAACCTGAATAACCTATTTCACTGTGCTACTCTGTGTAGTGGTATTGTTTTAGCCACCCTGAGCATAGGCATTTGCCCATTGATTTAGTATATCACTAAACTCAAACATGGTGCCTGCAAGGCCATGCCTTGGCACTGCAGGTAGAAAGTGCTGACCATGCACAGGTGGGTCTCCTGCTGAGTGAACAAAACAAGCAGAGTGCAGAAGAGAAAAAAACCAGAGCTTAACTCAAGTGCAGCGTTACTTGTTGTGTGTGAGCTGCAGGGAGACAAGGTGCTAATGGGAGACCATATTGTGCTCTCCCCTTCCCTGTGTGAACCTCCTCATGAGTTATCCTGATGTCACATCTGGGCACTGGAGCACAGGGGAATCGCGTGATTTATCTAATGTCAAGAAGATGCCTGTGGCAAAGTCAGGAACTGAATCGATCTCTCCTGGTCTCAGGTTCAGTGTATCTCCAAACCTTTTCTCTGCTTTCAGTGTACTTGGCCTTTCCCACGCATCATCCCACATCATGGGACAAATGCTGTACACTTACAGTCACGCAACTCTTGTTTATGGTTGTCTGGCCATTTTAGTTTGGCTTAGAAAGGGCTAAAGGAGTCTAATGATCTTCCTTCTATTAGCTCAGTTTATTTGCTTCTGTACTTGTTCTCACAGGAAATCAGAATAAATTAAAAAAACCACTATGTTATTACTCAGAAAAGTTTGAAGGTGCAGGGCTGTACAGCTAAAGCATAACACCAGGCACTTTAGGGACATATCTCACTCTCTTAAGGAGATGTACTCTCAATCGAAGCAACAAGGCTAGTCCAGTTGCATTTTTCTAAAGTGCCTGCTGTTAACAAGAAACTTCACTGAAGTTAGTGAGAATTTTTAATAAAACCTGAGGGACAGACTGTCTTCTTCTTTTTTATAGTGTGATTCATGCACCGACACGGCTTATGCACCTCCAAATGGCCATGGCTGACCTCCCTCATCACGCAGAGATCAGCACAATACAATCCTGACCTCAGAAGGGGTGAAGCCAAGTAGAGGAAAGAATAACCCAGTGGAAAGTAAAAGTTATTTTTATCAAATGAGGAAACACATGTGATGCCATATGAGGCAGCTTATATGTAAAGCCTTTCAAGTCTTCCACTCCAGGGTACTTAGATTGATGACTATGAACATGGTAAACATGAAGTGTTGTTTTGTGTTCCCAGTCCAAAAAATGACAGCCCTTCTGCAATTATAAAATGTTATTTCCACTAAAAGGACTTCTTGTTTTGCAAGTTACTTCTGCAAAACAAACATATTAGAGAAATCTTTGGTTTGCTGCGTGGTAGGTGAGTCAATGTTATCATCAAATCTGAATAAACAAGGCTGTATTTTTAGATATTAAAAATGTAGCATAATCAAGACAGACATGTTTTAGTCTATTCTCATTTTGCAATATAATCACTTTTACTTAATATATTTTTATAATTTCTTTGTTTTTCTGTGGTCTATCATAAAAATCAGAACAAAATTTTAAGAATATTTCCAGCGGCTTGTTATCCCCCAAATACTTGAACAATGGCTTTTGGCTTCTTTGTTATTTTTGGGTGACTTTACTGGTTCTTGTTTAGGTAATACAATGAATACACATTTGTGGGTTCCAGTTGGGCTTACACAAGTGCAAACAATTAGCTATCTCAGCAAGAGGACTTAACGAGGTGTAACAGAGCAGAGAACAGCTGAAGAGCAACCTAGTGTAAAAAATCTTCTGGATTTTGCCGGTAGGCTTCCAAGCTAGGGTGGCAACTATGCAGATGTTTCTATTGCCACCATTCTGTATTCCTCATGTGACTGTCAGGTACCTTTTTCACCTTTGCAAGGCTACCTAAGAGTAATATCATCAACCTTTAATCTTACCAATGTGTTAGGTGACTGCAGCACCACCTCCTTCCACGCAAAGATAGAAATAGTACTTCCTTTCCCTTGGGGAAAAATGTGTTTATTCTTGCCACGTTTTCAGTTCTAATGCCTTTTACTACTTTCTTTTGTTTCAGGAGCTGTGAATATGCATTACCTGCTTTTCATCTTCTATTGTAGCAACCAAGTGTCAAAGCATACTACCTGAAGTGGATGAAATTCAACCCTCTTCAAAAAGTGCAGAGGAAACAGGTTGTAACAGGATCCTGAAATCCATGAGGAGTGAATGGAGGTGTTTGAGACAGTGGGGGAGTACAGATAAAGGAAAGAACAAGAAATATTACAGATATGTCCTGGTTTTAGGATTGTTTTTATAAATATTTACCATCAATTATTACCCTAAACAGAATATCTGAGGCCTTCTGCTGGTACAAATTGTCTCTTAGCTACTGTATGGAAGCAGTTTTTAGAGGTGTTGATTTTTAGTGGCACCTACTTTCATATTGGGTCTTGTGTGATGGCAGGAATATGTACACACTTATGAGAAAGAAAAGAGACACTAAGTTTGAAACAGAATGATTTTATACTGCCTACTCCTTGCTAGAGCTAGAAAAAACACTCTAAACTAAAAACAAGTACCCCATTCTATTCTGCCAAATTAAAAAATGCTTTGTCTTGCATATGGAAAAGGCCAACAGTTACATTAAAAGTCATTAAAAGAATCAAGAGGAAACCTTGGAAAGGACCAGTATTAACATCTCTCAGGACACCATATGTCAAGAACAGAGATGGGCAGAATGAACCTAAACCTATTTGAACATGGCATAATCTTCTACCTGAGGAGCTTAACTATGGCTGCTGCTGAGCCTGCTAGTTGTGGCAGCCTTTAGAAACCTACTCCAGAATACAAAGAAAATTAATACAGAGAGGGAACCCCATTTCTTGGGGATTTCCAGAAACCTATCTACATAAAACCACATCATGGCACATACCTGTGCCTTTATCTTCTGACAATTCAACTTGCTGCTTATGGGACCTGAACACTGCTCATCTGAACTGTCAGCAAAATACACTTTGGATGGTAAAATTCCAGAGTCAAAGTGTTCTTCTAACATAAAAGGTACAAAGAAAATGCCACTTCATCTATACATCAGCCATGCTGTGATCCATATAGCTAATCCCACAGAATGCCGTATTTCAGACAGAGCCTTAACCTTAAATGGATGTTCAAGGTTTCACAACAGGAATGCAAACATCCTGCTAAGTCTTAAAGCCAGGGTATTTCTCAGGTGGTAGGACTGCAATTTAAAACTCTTATTTCTTCATTCATGACAACCTTGCTGATCTGCACATGATGGATGATTCTGAGATACATTCCAATGAGATGCATAGGAAGAATGAATTCCTCTGCTCCTTCAAAAAACATGCAGTCGGGAGACTCTTAGTACAATATTAGTTATCTAATATATACAGTGTGAAGAGTTCATTCCAGGAAGCTTTAAAAAACACATTATACAGAAGATTCATTGTTGAAAAGTTGCTAAGAGGTTTCATAGTGCAGGCAGAAGATATAGTTACAAAATGTAAATAAAAGATACTTAATAAAATGGCAAAGGAACACTGTGAATGAAATTCCTCTGGTGTAGCAGCCCATTCAAGGTTTATGACCACTCAAGTTCCTCGTAAGCCCCCAGCAGAGTATTTCAGTCTTTGAGATTTCATCTAGATTACGGTGACATGCAAAGACATGTCCTGAATGGAATATGGAGACCAGAGGAATGAAAAAAGACACTTCAAGTGCACAGAATAGCTTTTAAAAATACCTTTTTCATCTACTCCCCTTGGCTAGCTTGATTGAATGGTTTAAAATTGCTTATTTTGTTAACATGCCGAGTTGCTACTGCCTGGCCATGCATTGCTAGTTTTTTGCTGAGAAATTAAGCTTTTTGAACCAGAGAAACCAATGCAAAAAACCTTGAGTCCTTGCCCTGCCTTGCCCCTTTTCAGGAGTTCACCTATTTGCTTATGTCACTTTTGTTTGTTCTGCAGTAAATTCAGTGTTGGGATAGTCCCTTTAGCAACTTACTTGTATGTTTTACCACTATCTGAAGTAGTTAGTATTTAGCCAAGGTCTCTTGGGGGAAGGCAAAGAACAGACAATTTTTTTATTCAATAATCAGTTTTGTAGGTAAAATGATTTTTAAAAAAAGCACCTTCCTTAACTGGAGAAAAAAATATTTCTTTGAACCTTAGCAAGAAATATTATTAATACTTTTCCATCTACAATATTGCTAAGAAAAAAAATTGTAAAAGCTTTATGATCTAAGCCCTTGGTCTTAGACTAACTTGCTCTGAGGTTTTAGGAGACAAAATGAAAAGAAATAAAACTGAATAAGCAACTCCAGGTTTTATTTACCAGCTTGTCTTGCTCTTTCACTGTTTCAAAATGGAATGAAATAAAATTGCAAACAAAGAATTAAATTCTCACTCAAAAGTAGAGACTGCTCCCCCTGGCCAGCTTTTTTAAGGTCTGGACTGCAAAGGTCCCACACCCACTCTGGCCCATGGCTGGCAGCAGCCAGAGGTATTGCCTCAACAGAGGGGGGTCTTGCTTCCCTCTTCTTCCTGAAAACTGCTGTGCAAGATGCTCCCTAGAGGGTGGTGAAACCCCTGAACAGCTTCCTTGAACCCTGCTCATAAACTCAGCCCACACACAGCACAATCAACTACTTCCATGGGGTCCTCCACAGTGGCCAAATTTGTTTGGTCAAATGGGTGTCATATAGACTATTAATAGCCAGGATGAACATAATACAGAAAAAAATAGAGCTTGGGGTATTGCCCTGAATATGAAGTTTAGTAAATGTTATGGCTCCAGTAGTACTTGTTTTCAGCACTTCTTCATGTCCTATCCCCACAGCATTTGTTTCTCTTCCCTTTCTCATGAGTGAATAAAACCAGAGTGAGCAGTCTTCCAGGAAATAAAAACCCAAGAAAATATGTACCACTTGAGATATAAGAAAGCAAGGCCATTCCAGGAACATAACATTTCTCTTGTCCTTTCTTTAGCGAGATGCCAAAGGCTGTGTCTACACAGCTCGATAGGTGAACTCCCTGTATTGAGAAGAGTCCTAGCATGCTTGGTAACATGCCTACACACATGGCTGTGGCCAGGCACCCAGGCTGATCTGAAAGCTGGTCAATGAGAGCTGAAAGGTGGTAAAGATAAAAAACAGATTCACAAACTTCTCCTCAACCACAACTTACTCTGAGATTAATGGGAGTTCATTTCAGGGCAAAGACAAACAATCTGGCTGAAAAAACAGGAATGTGAGCTTCTCCTGTCCAGGGATGGATGGGTTTCATCTTGACAGACTTTAGCCATCTAAAATTCAGAGGTCTATCCTGAAATAGTTGTCTTCAATCCCTGCACAGGGAATAGTAAATAGGCACTTTTAGAAGGTGATTCTTCCCATTCCATCCTGTTCCATCCAAGATCACTTACCCTGGAACAGTGCTTGTGTCTCTCTATTGTCTCTGGGGAGGGTCTAGCAACCAGGTCTCCAGCCCGCTACCTCTCCAGTCTTTACTTGTGCTTAACTGTGGGTAAGTTTAGGGATGACTGGAAGGTGTGTTAACGGCATTACTGTGGTTTAAGGACTATGGTGAATTGTCCTTTTAGAAACATCCAACAACTTGAATGTCATGTATATGTTAATCTTGCAGTAAGCTGGAGTTTGGTAAGGACTGAAAAGAGTGATTCAGTTTACAGTTTTTAAATTGCACTAAATTTCATCTATACAAATACTGGGATATTCATATACAGAAAAAATAATCTGACTTCATGCTCACCAGATGTAATTCAATGGTAGGGCTGATTTTACAAGAGGAATTGCAAGGTCCAGTTTAAAGATCAGTTTGTTTGCTTTGGGATTTGTTTAAGAATCAGATGGCTTTCAAGTCAGTGAGTGCTCTGTTTTTAGTAGAGATTTTGTAGATGCAACTTTTATGAAAACAGGCTCAGCTGAGTTTCTCTTTCAAAAATTTGTTGTCTTTATGCTCCTTTTACTAAAAGTCAGGAGTAACCTCAACATCTCAGATAATATTAATGAAGGTGTTAGAGTTACTCTGATGCAAATTTTGTATAATAATAGCCTAAAAAAGGGAACATGGATTTGCATGGTTCAATAGGCAAATGCTACTGTTGCCACACTGGTCTGTGGTGCCGTGGCATCCTCTCAAAAAATGTAGGTACAATCTACTCTGGCCAATACACAGTGGTCAGGACGCTTGAGGAAGTGGAACTGGAGCAGCTGGAGGCTGTCCAAAGACCACACAAGTCAGCGAGGTAGGATTAATTTAATCTAGCATTAGCTGTCAAAAAGCTGCAAGTCTGGTTTAAGCTAGTGGTCTAGCCTGCTCTATAACAAGTGCAGAGAGAGAGGCCCCTCTGGAATTAAGCCAGCTTAGTCATTTAGGTTGGGTTGGGATGAACCCTGTCACATATGCCTGGGCCACCTGTTTGGATGAGGTGCCTAACTTTCAGATGTCTGACAGAAATCTTCTCACCAAGATAAAAGAGAATTCATTCTGGGCCAGACACTCAGAAGTTTTACCTGCATGTCAAAAAATGTGGATGAGTGCAATCATTGACACAAATGGTTGTCAGGATGTTAACAGGGTGCCAAGGCAGCTTCCAGATGGGGAAACATGGTTTTCTCCTTCAAAAAGAGTATAACTATTGTACATGAGCTGAAGGGTTAAAAGTCTAAATCTTGGCAGAGACAAGGATAGTGGATTTTTCATGAGGCTTAGGGACATGGAAAGGGCAGATTACCCCATTGTCACCTTTTGCCCACTCCCTTTACCAAATGCTGACATGAAGTAGAATTTGTCTGTAGATGAGGATTAATGTAATGGTTGCTTTTATTCCTCAGTACTTTCTTTGATGAAATTTGATCACCCTTCTCCACATTCCTACTCCTCACCTGCTCTGAGAGGCAAACACAATTATTTGAAAACAAAAGCAGTCCAGGTCAAAAAACTCAGGTCCTTTCTCACTTGAACTCTCACCAGTGTTTCTCTTTTTAAATGCAGTTAATTCCATTACAATCTAGTTACTGTGAAAACCAACTAGCTATGAAATTTTTCAACACAGTGTTTGTAAACACCTTCATTGCTGTATTTATTTATAGATATGGACTGCCCAAGACAATAGGGATAATATATAAAATAGTTTTTGTTCTGAACCAATGAGGATGGAAAAATCAAAATGTTACTGTACAGCAGCATCTTTGGAGGATTAATGTCATGATGCTATGGAGGACATTGTCTGAAATCCTAATCAAGAATGGATAGGCTAACCTGAGGCCTGGATCTCAGTTGTTCAGGTCTAGTCAGAGTAGAGTGGTGGAAGTGTCTTCCAGTATAAACGCTCAGGTGTCCTTTGTATGGAAACTGAACATCCAGGTAGGGTGGCTTGTACAGCTTAGGAAACATTGAGGACTGTTCCTAAAAGATTGTATATTACAAAAGACATTCACAGTTCCCACACAGGCTCTCATCTAGCTCTGTATTTTTGTTTCTGTCTGCAGAAGCTTTTTGGTTTTTTTCTGCTTAAAGATGATTTTGGAAAGTATCAGCTATCTCAAAGTGGCATTGAGGCCCACAGCTGTAATGCAAACATTGAACAAAGATGAAGTAATAAGTTTTCCTTAATATTTTGGTCAGAAGGCCTTCACTGGAGTATCTAGAATCGGTGGCTTTAACAAGAATAAATATATTTTGGAAAGGTGTTGCTGACCAAGATCTGGAATGAGGAATCCATATTTTCTGAGCATTTTCACAAACTAGAGAGTTTTATAGTTCTCAGGACTGTAATGTCTTGCTCATAGTTGTTTCTTTTCTCGTCCATTTTATTTAGAAATTAAAAGAAAACAAAAAATGTGTGACACTCCATAAAGATATATGTACCAAGAACAGATGCAACTCACTCCATTAAATGCTGAAAAGCCTGTTAAAACCTCAATTAAAATACATATCAAATTCATTCCCTTTAAGTGCATAAATACCTAAAAATTTGTTAGTCACACGAAAACATGTATTTTCCTAACTGTTTTAATTATATGATTTTTTCAAGAAATATAAAAATAAAAGAAAAACACTTAAAATTCAGTATTGTCTCAGTTAGCAAGTCAATTAATCAGATCAAGTCCAGAAGACCTTATGCTTCTTTTACTTGACTCCTGCTGAGCTGAATGTGACTTTTGCTGTTCAGAGATCAAGTAACCACCCTGTTAATTGTACTAGATGTACACAAAGGGCATTAGATGGAAACATAATCTGACAGAAAATCAGAGAAACTGTAGGATGGAAACAACTGCCACCCTTTATACAGGATAATAGCCTGCTATGCAAATGAGAGTGGCAACTAGGAGGAAGTTTCAGTTCTGTCCAAACATTTTATTTTTATAATGCTGTAATAATGAGCCAGCACAAGGATGACTGTGGTTGAAAACTGAGTTAGCATGAGGCACTAAGTCAGGCCAAGAATGCACCAAAGTACGTCCCTGGAGCCTGTTCACAGCAGCAGCTGCTTGGTGTGTGTTGGAGAAATCCCAGCTTTATCTGCGATTGCAGTTAGGGATAGAAGGATCCTTTTTGCCTCACATTTGTATCACTTTGCTTTTAGTGCCTGGCAGCAACATCAGAAACACCTGAACCCTCCATTACATGAAAGCGTGAAATGCAAAGCACATATGGGGTCCAGTGGCAGAAGGAATAAAGCCAGTGCTTACATTCAGTGATGAACTCAATTTTCTTCCTGCTTTATTGTAGAAAGTCTGCTGTTTTGCAATAAATATGAAGAGAGAGAACCTGGGGAAAGGTGGAGAGGAGAAAAATAAAAAAATCAGTGCAGTGGGATTGAGGAAGCTGCATATGCCGTATTGGGAGCGATTCCAGAGCTGTGATGTTCCCCTGGGTGCTGATTGCATGATTGCTGAGGAGTTGCTTTGATAGCCACAGTTACAGCAGGAGAGGAATATCTGAAATGAGGTGATGGAGGCTGGAGAGAAAGAACTCGTGGTCCTTTGAGACTAGGGAGGAGATGCAGCTTCATGAGAGCAGAGATGTATGAAGTATAGCTAATGGAGAAAAACACTCCTGTTATTAAAAAGATGTCCTCAAGCCCATGACTGTTCAACTGGGAGGTTTTATCCAGTGTAAATAAAATTTGGGTTTTGTTTTGTTTTGTTTTTTCTTTTTCCTGTAGTATGTTAGGTGAAGTGGGTAACCTCGCTATCAAAAAATTTCCTTCAATATCTGTCAGTGAATTTGGCACTGGCCAGCCTGCTCTCTCACAAGAGAGCTGCTTCACTGGTGTCAGGCTGGTGGGTGTGGTGTGGAGTAGAATCTGACCTTTTGACCTTCACGTGTTCCACAAATAATTTGGGAAATGCGGAAGTTTTTCTTAGTCCTCAGCTTTGCGGTGGTTTGTAATCAAAGCCAATGCATAGCAGTAACAAAAGGAAGCTGTCACATTGATAACTCTCCACTGGATGCAAGTGTAAATGCTCTCCATCCACAAACAGCTACATTTTGGTGCCATTCATCTTCTGAATGCGTGCTTGGATTTTACTTTGGCTCTTTTGCAGATGTTTGTTCTTGCAATTTGGACAGGTGAAACCAGCAAGTATGCAATTTGTGTAAACTGAGTGGTCTGTTAAGTGAAAAAGCTTTAAAATATACCGGCTGGAGTTCTAATTTCCACTCCAGCAGCTCCAGCACAAGGAGAAGACATGTGGATGAGTTCTTTATTTTGAAAGCAAGTTTCTTTAGAACAACAGAGTGATTTTTGAAAGGCAAGGATATACGTGAATTATGAACTTTCTAAAAAAATCCCACAAATGAAAAAACAACCTAATGACCCAAAACCTCACAGGAAAAAGAATGGTAACCTGTGAGTGAACTTAAAGGCTGTTATATTATTTTTTAAAAAAGTAAGCTGACAACCTGTGTTTCAAACTGGAGACTATTCCATGGAAGAGATCTATGGCTGAACTATTTTGCTATAACTTAGTATTAAAAAGCAACCCATCTGAAAATTTTCCCACTAGATGTCCTGATGAAAACCAGAGTAGTGCCATAGATCCAAAAGAATCAATGGAGATGTATCAAGTTGTACCTACTGTGGGTTTAACTCTTGATTTATATTCAAGAGCTTCAGCTCTTAGGACTACTGCTAAACACTGCTGTTCTCTGTGGTGTGACATAGCAATGGATCCAGTGAAATATCTCTAAGTAGAGAAATAGAGCAAAGAAGATGTAGGTGAGAAATGAGCACAAGAGGAAGAGTCTAAGTGGCTTCTGCATTTATCATCGGACAGTCTCATGTAACTGAGAGCTAAACTTCGTTTTCTCAGGTATCTCTACAGTTTACTCTGTTGTGGGACAGGAACTACGTGGCACCATCAATGACAGCAGTGACACCTGTGCTGGGCAGGTCACCAGCACAGCTCAGGAGAAAGTGGTTTGTCCTGTGGATAGCCCTTGTCATTCCTGATGTCTTCTGGAACGAAGGCGGTGAGTTCAGCACTCATGCAATAGATAGTGGAGTGGCCTGAATATTTTTGTCTCAGAAAAACAAACAAATATTCTAAAAGTATTGGCCAAATAAGCTAATATCATCCCACACAGGATTTCTAAGAAATTCTAGCAATTCTAGAGATAAAGATAACAGTAATTGGAACACTATCAGTCAAAATAAATCCAATTCCCAGCAGGGGAAAGACTTAGGTAATCTTGGTGGTGATAGGGACAAAATGGGAAATGGATGAAATAAAAACTGGGCAAAAAGAACAAATCCATCCCCCCACACCCCCCCTAATGTACTGCTTCATACCTCCATCCTTGCAAGAGTGTATCTTTAAACCAGTTATTTCTCTACTGGTGGATCATTGAAGTGGCCTGGAAAGAGGTAAGACTTTCATTTTGTAATTATTTTTACTCTGCCAGCACACGAGGCAAATCTTGAAGGCAGTGGTTGTTCCCAAATTCAAGAGAACAATTTCTGGGGGTTGCACTTCTGGGGGTTCCTAGATTTTTTTCCCTAGGTATTTACTCCTGGACACTGCTGGAGGCCTTAGTGACTGTGACTTCTTTTAAGGTCTCATGAGACAGCACAGAAGATGAGCAGCAGAAGAGTTATCAGATGGCTGTTCTTTCCTATCAGAGAGGAGATGGGGACACTAAGCATCTCTAGACTAGAAGGATAGGACAAAGGGAAAGGTGCACTGTGATGCACAAGGACATTTACAAATGCATCCTTATATACTTGAAATGTTAAAACTAAAGTATGTTAAAAAATACAGAAATGGCCTAATTTCTGTTTTGTGAATAAACTATGAATAATTTTATTTCAAGAAGCAGACCCTGGATCTGGAGTGAATCCAGCTGTAACAAATTTGTTCTCAAGCATGAAAAGGTATGAACAAATGGTTCATTCAAGTTAGCTTTATACAGCCATGCTTCCATTTACTATCAGTTTAATGGTACTATGTTCTTTTTACATTCTTTATGTTGGCTGTTGATTTCTTTTCCTTCCTATTTTGTTGGGCTCTAGAAGGTCATCCAGAAAAATCCACGTGTATCTAAATATTTATTTACTGTCAGTTATTTCTTTGCCAAAACAGAAAATGCCTGTAGACTTAAAATAGATCCTTTCATTGTTCCCTGTGGTCTCTTCAAACTCAAGAAGCTGGAACCATCAGTAGAGACAATTTAAAATGCATGTGACTGATAAAATTTAACACATACAACAGAAGTTGAGATATTCTCAGAGCCTGTAGTTTTAATGACAAAACAAACTAATAAATCATATAAAATGATTCATATAAACATGTAGTAAGAGCATCTATTTATTTTTCCAAACCTTGAGAAAAGTCATTTGTTAGTTTGAGCAGCTCAGTAGTTGCTGAGTACTTTGCTCTGCTTTCAGATTTTGATGTATGAACCAGATTAACTGGAAACGCATTGGATGTTGTAAATTTGTCTTCTGGATTTTGACTTAATTTTGTCTCCCAGATTGCTTGCAAGGATATTCGTATCATTAAATATGGTGATTTTTTTAGACACTTAAGGGGAACTCAGTTCATCTGATATCCCTGGTTGTTGGAAAGGAAGTCTCTGCCCTCCAGACATCAGTTCTCATGGTAGTGACTGCCTGCTTTGCCACAGCCAAGGCCTGGTACAAAACCCACTTTTGAGCACAGGTGTTGCCTAATAGTAAACATGTTGTCCCTTTCCCATATGACTTCAGTCATGATGTACCAACTGGAGCTTTGGCAGGAGTAATGAACTTCTGCTGCATAATACCAATAGATAAAAGGGGAAAAAAACTTTAAAGGACTGCTTTATTTAGGTACATTATTTAACCATAACTTTGGGTGCGATGAAACAACTGATGGGAAAACCTCTCTTCTTCATTTGTTAGTGGCAGATAGAACCACAGCTATAGAGAGGACTTCATATAAACTCACCACTCCAGAATCACCTAGGGATACTTCGAGAGTCTCTATAAACTAATACAAAGCAGAAATCTAACAGATTTTAGAAATAAAATAATATTTGTTTGGAAAAATAAACCTGCACTCTAGAAAAGAATGCTGAATACTTTCTTAGAGGGTCTTAGAAACTGGCTTCTCTTTCATGAGGAACACTTGCTGTGCAAAAGTGCTCTTTCATAGCTGACGAGTATTAAACAAGGTGTAACACCTCTATGGTTTTGGCCTCTGTCAGTAACTATTCCAGACTGTGGTGAGGCTGACTGAATCCTCACAAAGGTCCTTCTGCCTGACCATACTGTGTTTTTCCCAGGCAGGGCCACACCTGTTGGTGAAGTGGCTATGGGATGCTAGTTGTGACAATGAATCCCAAAGCCTATTTGGTAGAGAAGAAGGGGTGGTCTAAGGATGCCATCAGTGTTCATATTGATGGGTAAGGCACGGAATACCAAACTACTAGCAAAGGCAAGCTAAGGATTTGATTTCGTTATCATTCGTCTGAGCACAGTGTTACTGTGATATTCCAAGCTCTGGTGTCCTTTTCAGTGCAAATGGAGGTGTCTTTTCATCATAGGTAGGGAAAGCATATATTAGTTTCAAAACTGCAAGTGTAGGCTTAAGTCAGTGGTGTTTGCTAGCTAGGGATTGTCTCTTAAATCCCTTACTTAACCTGTGGCACTGATAATACTTCATGAAAGATGGTTTATATGTATCTTTAAAATGTCAATTTTATCATTATGTCCATTAACATAGAAAGATTTTTATTGCTTGAGTATATGAACAGCATCTTACTCACACAGAAAAAATTATTGGAATCCTCTGAATTGTCCTGTGCAGAAGGATACATGAAGGACTGTGTGACAGAAGGAAATGCAGCTGCCTCTGTTACACTACTCCAATTTGTTTTTTTAAAATTTCCTATTTCTATAGTATTTTTATTCTTGAAAACATCCCTGAAGTATTTATGACCAAAATTCTTTGCACATGATTACTAACTCTTGAAAAGAGTCTCTTTCTCAAGAGACATTTAGATGGCTGGCATGGTTGACCACAAAGGCAAGGCAGAAATTTCATTCAGAAATCAAAGAAAAAAGACATGAAAGAGAAAGCTAAAAGGAAAGGAAAAAGAGAGCTGGAATATACTTTACATAGGCCTATTGAGGTCACATTTTATTTGTACTGGGTAACATAAGGAACAGTACTGAACACTTCAGTGGAACTCCAGGGAGCTTTATAATTCTTTCCTTGCATCCCAGAATCAATTGTTTTCTGAAAACAGGTACCTTAGGACTCTATGAGTAGTTCCTAACTTTTTACCATGTCTTCCTGTGCTTTCACACTGGCAGCTCTTTTATTCCCCGACCCAGAAAAGCCACACGATTCTCATTCCCTAGTGCAACTGAACTGGCAACTGAACTGAACTGGCAACTGAACTGGCAACTGAACTGCTCCAAATTTCAGTCTTCATGAATGTGGAGGAGCTGATTCTGTCTCCTACCATGTGCTGCTGTGTTCTTTATTTACCTGTGTATGAGCTGATTCTTCTGGAGGGGCAGGATTTTATGAAATCTTAACATTTACATGCTGACAGAAGACTCCATCCTGGAGTTACCTTTCTTAGTGTGTGGTTTCACTGCTCAACCTCTCAACTTCTCCTAAGTAAACTGATTGCCTCCATAAATGTGTACTAGGCACATTTTGACTTTAGATCTGCCTTACTGTTTTTCTTTTTAAAATGAAATATTGACATTTCACAGTTAAATGGCACTTTCTGCCTCCCTTCTATATTTAAAGAAAAGAGGAATGAGATGCCTTAGGCTTTTGGAGGTCAGGGGGAGAGAAAGACAGACACTCTCGAAATCTTGTTATATCATGTTGTTTTGAAAGACAGGAAAACAAGAATTTGATCACCGTAGTACATCTCCCTGTGCTGGGAAGAGAAAAGGCTCCATAACCACACTTCTGAAAGGCAGATGTGGGAGTCTGGAAAGGATGCTGCAACACAGGCGGGCATGGACTTGTTCACTTTCTTCACCTGCACTCTGACACATGCACAAGGCTAAATAGAAAATCTGTAAAATCACTCTATCCTGACTTGAGAGTACCATGAAGTAGCACTTGCCCTGAGAAGCACCTATCAGAGACTCAGTGGATGTCAGTATGAATGGACAGAGGCATCTCCTTTACATACTGTTGGAATGTTGAACAACACTGCTGCACTGCCTGTGAGATGTGCAGAGTCTGGCTCTGCTCTCATTTGCATCAAAGTAACTCCATTGACTTTTTTTTGGTTTATACTTGATCTACACCATTTGAACTTCTAGGAGAAGGTGTCTTAGGGTGCTTATTTCTACAACAAATTCAAACTCATCTGGAACAGCCAATGTCTATTGTCACCTATTCAATTTGCATTGTCAGAAATTTCTGCCTTTTTACTGTAAATATAACCCCAAAACCCTCTGCGTTTGCTGGGAACTGTAACATTAAACCCTGAATCAAATACCCAAGACTTAAGTTAGTTGTGTAGAACTCTTTACAGTGATCCTTGATGAGTTTAAACTAAGTTAGTAAATGCTGAAATCTATCCAAGGACTCTGTAGACATTGTATATGACTTCTGCCTGGGAGATGGACTGTATGGAATTGAAGCAGAAGGAGAGTTTAGAAAAGGCAGCTGGGCATTAACTGGGAGACAATATGACATGAACTCAGCTGGTAACAGCAGGGAAGTATCTAGCCTAAACTTACTGTTTTCATAATTTTTATCTTTTCCAGTTTAAAGACAGGGTAGAAAATGAGTAAGCCCACTTAATGATAGGATAAATGCACAACAAATAATGTCTCCCAGAAAGTCTTAGTGAGGTTCTATTTATAGTGAACTGAAGATTCAGAAAACCATGGAGTTAATCTGTTTGTCTGAGGTCTTTCTCTCAGATACTCCACACTACAACCTGATTTGTATGATAAAAGCCAAGCACAAGGCGGTTCTGACCTGATAGAGCAGACTTACTGTTTCTACACCTCCTATCCTTTCTGTTGCAGAGCTAATGATTGTTTTACTCTCTAAGTTAAGATCACCACTATTGTGGCTTTCAAGTTATTAACAACTAGTAAAACACACGAGGAAATTAATTTATGGTCAGTTTATGCATGTAACTAAGTTACATGCAAGAAAAATTTTACAAGGAAAGTGTAAAATAACCTGAGAATGATTAATAAAATTAATAACTTGATTTTGTTACTTCTGAAGTGGTAATTTGAACTTGTGGGCTAAATTTTGTCCTCAGTTCTCAGAGAATTCACCTTTCTCCAATTTAGGCTGGTGTAACTGAGCAGAATTTACTCTCTATGTTTAAAATAGAGGCAGAAATTACTCATAACCAAGGCACTTCTCCACTACTATTCACACTTCTTCCCTTAGCACTGTTGTTGCAGTTGTTTTTTTCCTATGGTAGCAAATAAACAAATTAACATAAATATTATTTTTTAGGATGTTCTATTTAAAGGTGTTGAGACCATGGAGAGAAAAAAACATTAATGATGAAAGCTGCATGAAGATCCACCTCCTGCAGATTTTGTATCTCTATGATTTAAGCAATAACTCCAAATTATTCTCAACGTTTCCAGATCAATTTTGTTCAACCTTTAGTTAAAGATCACTTCTAGCAGACAACCAGTTTTATTAATAGCCTGGGTGGTCACATAAGCCAGAGTGATTTGTACACATATGTCATATAATAACTCTACAGTGACTATAAAACTGCTGCACATTTTATTATGCAGCGACATACAGGTAGGAGGGAAGACGTTATAGCTGTAGGTGAAGTGTATTTCTTGTAGCCTAGAGTAGTGAATGAAACTGACATGCAGGATTTAGAAAGAAAACCCCATCTCTAGAGACAAAATTACAGTTTGGTGCCGCTTTTCCTTCCCACCAGTGTGTCTGTAGGGAGATCCACAGTGCAGCCTGCAATTCCAGTCCACAAGGGATAAAAATAGGTGCCCAGCACTCCCCAGCTGCAGCACTTCACATCACACAGCATAGGGGTGCTGGGGGACTGTGTTAAGGCCCCCCATGATCAGCAAGTTGCACTAAGAGGCTGACACTTGCAGGAAAAAAATATCTTGTTTGTGAATTTCAGGAGAGAGGATGATCCTCCAGGCACCCCTTTGCCTCCCCACTTCCCCCAGCATGGACAAGGACCTGGGGGGAGCTGAGGCAGGCACAGGGTTGTTGGGGCAGCAGTGCCTCTGGAGGGGCATTGGGTTTGTCTGCGCTTACCTCCAGCTGTGCCAGCCCTGGTGCTGCTACTGCTGCCTAGGGAGCAAATTGTTGGGTGCACTCGGTGCAGCTGGTGTCAACCCTGGTGATGTCAACCCGCATGTACTGGCTATAGATGGGTGAAGTAAAAACAGCCCCAGCTTTCCTGTTTACGCACTCAGGCTTCCTCTGAGAAGTTCTTGAATAAAAACAGCTGGACTTGACAAAATAGCCTTTCTATTTATTGCGTTGAGAGCAAGCATAGTGATGGTGGAAAGGGGCTGGGTTGACCTAAATCACCTGCTCATGTCTGTGGGTGGTGTGACATCGGGTGGCTTCGCAGAAGGGGCCCGTTTGTAGCCTGGTTGATGTGCTAGCCCCTGGGTCCAGGGGCAGCCCATGCCTTCCACACTCCACCACACTTACATCCACTTCCATGAGAGACCAGGAAAGAGGAAAAGGTAATTTTCCTGGCTTTGTGGCATGCCAGGCTCCTTTCTCCTACCCTGATGAATTCTCTCTTCCAGTCCTTCCCAGTTAGGCTGTTAAACTGGATTTTGGGTGTTTTCCAAGAGCAGTAAAGGAGCCATATTTTCAAATATGACTAGAGGGACATTTCTATAGATAGGAAAGATGTTAGGTCCCGTGTATTAATAGTCGTTGCGGTACTGGCTGTGACAACTGCTGCTCCACAGTGCACTGTGAGAAACAGGACCTAAAATATTCTTAGACACATGGACACAGGACAACTGAAGCTGCAAGGGACCTTGGAGGTCATCCAGACAAAACTCTGCTCAAGTCAGGGCTAACAAGGACATGAGGAAATGGAATGAAGCTGTGTCAGGGTAAGTTCAGTTTGAATATTAGGAAAAGGTTCTTCACACAGAGGGTGGTCAGGCACTGGAACAGGCTTCCCAGGGAAGCAGTCACAGCACCAAGCCTGTCAGAGTACAAATAGTGCCTGGACAATGCTCTTAATCATATGGTTTACTTCTAGGTAGTTCTGCGACAAGGAGGGAGTTGAATCTGATCATCCTTATGGGTCCCTTCCAACTTTAGGTATTCTATGATTTGGTGATTCTAACAGCTAGGTCTGATTGACAGGAGCCCAGATGCATTTTGAATGCCTCAAGGGAGGGAGATGCCACCAGCGCTCTCAGCCTCTGTTCTAGTTTTGCACCACTGTTACCAGATCTGGTCAGATTTCCTCTTGTTGCAACCTGTTACTGCTGCTTCTTGTACCTTCCTGTGTTCCTCTGAGAAGACTGTGAGTCTGTCTTCTCTAAAACCTCCACCTATGTAGTTCAAGACAGCAATTAGACCCCTCCTTAGTCTTCTCTGAATTGAAAAACTCACCTCCTTCAGTCTCTCCGCAAATATCAACTGCTCCAACCTCCACATCTCTGCTGGAGATATTCCCAACTGGACAAAACCTCTTTCATATCAGAGAGTTCCCAGATGGACTCAGTACTCCAGATGGAGCCATAAAAGTGCCAAACAGAGTGGGTAACCTCTTCCTTCAGCCTTTGTGCTACCACCTTACTAATGCAGCCAATGCATGGTTAGTCTTTGAAGGGCGCACTGATTGTTCTTATTTAACTTGTTGTCCAAGACCAGCCCAGCACTTTCTTGCAGAGCAGAGCTGCCATCCTGTCTGTTCTCCTGCATCAGGTTTATTCTTCCCAGGTACAACATTTTGCATTTGTCTGTTACATTTTGAGAAGTTCTTGTCGAACCACTCCTCCAGCCTGCTGAGCCCAGTCTAACAGCTGTCCTGGTCTCCTGGGCATCAACTGCTCCCTATCCAAATTGATGTTAGCCTGCTGACGGTGCAGTCCATGACATCACCCAAGTTGTTGAAGTTGATAGACTATCAGCTCTAGTATGAATCTCTGAGGAACATTGCTCTTCAATATCCTTGCTTTGAAGTGTTGACTGTTGCCCTCTAAGCCCACCAGCCTAGCAAGTCTTTCACCCATCTTGGAATTTGACCATGGTCCACATCTCCCTGTTTATCTCCAGGGGTTGTGCTATATGAGACTGTGTCAACAGCCCTACTAATGCTGAGGGAAATGACATGCATTGCTTTATTTCTCCACAAAATCAGTCCTCCTATTGTAGAGGGCAACTGGGTTGGCCAGGCACAGTTTGTCATTGGTAAATCTATGCTGGTTGCTCCCAGTCACCTTCCTCTCCCTCCTGAAAATGGCTCCTGTGAGGATTTCTCCACAATCTTTAGAGGAACTAAGGTGATGCTGACTTCTCTGTAGTATCCTACCTCCCCAATTTTTTGAAGTTATTTTTGCCTGACTGTAATATTCTTCATATATGGGAATCTTTAATTTGTAGTAGTCTGGACTAATATGAAAATATGAGGGGTAGAACTTAAGTGATCCATCAACTATTCCTTAGAGTCATCCACATTCACTAAAAACTGGCACTTCTAATTTTTGGGTGTTTGGCAAGATACAACTTTATGTAGAAGACAGAGATAGTTTTCCATTCCTTTACTTACCAGAAACAGGATAGCATCATAGGAGTGGAAAAAAAATTGAAAATAATAATGTAGGTTGAAATTAATGAGTATATCTGAAAATCAGAATACAGTTGCTTAATTCTGTACACCCTAAATGAAGCCACTAACTATTAAAGCATTTAAATGTATTTTCAAATGTAAGACTTTGTACAGTGCAACTGATTTAAAATTAAATTAGCTGATTTTCATGGCATTTTGATGGACTTAAAAATAAAAATGTGTATATAACTTTATAAATCAGAGCCTATCACCTGCAGAACAGCCAAAACCCCCAAACTCTGTCATTTTAATAGGACCGATACTATAGTAATAGCAATAGGTCCGTGTTATTGTATATAGGTCAGGCAGCAAAAGGCAACAACACACTCACTCATTCACAGGAAGTCAGGTGGTCGTTTCAAAGAAACAAACTTTTTTTGTATATCTGTATTGAGAAAAAAGGAAAAAAAGTTCCTCTGCCTCCTCTGTCTTAGGTTAAATTGTGAAAAATTTTCTGCAGTGCTGCCAGTTTTGACAATTTAATTTCAAAAGTGTGTAAGGTGGCACTGGATGTGGTGTCCCCACATGATCAGATGGCCATCCAGTAAGCCAAAATCAATTGTACAGTTGAGTCAAATCAATTAAAAAGTGAGAAAAATATCTATATTAAAAATATCCTTTTTTTTTTTCATCTCATTGCTGGATTTAATTGTTTGTTTGCTGTTGTTTCAGGCATAAGCCATTTGGCTTACACGCACCTCTGGCCCACATTCCTGCAAGAGGTCTGCATTTACTACGATGAGAGAGTCCATCAAAGAAAAAGAGAGAGATGTGAAGAGAAGATTCTTGGAAATTTGATGACTGGAAAAATGACAGTTCTTGCCAAAGATTTTTCTGAAGACTGGAAAAAACAACAAGACTGGGACCAGCTATCTGTGGGGTAAGGGAGCTTTTAGTGTTGACGTCTTCCATTCCTCAGAAAGACACAGATTCCGACCCATTAATCTCTGGTGAGGTCAGCAAGGTCTCCTGCTGTTCGTAGTGCATCGGCAGTCAAAAATATTTTCAAAATATTTCAATAGGGTTTGAGAGCTCTATCCAAAACATTTAAAAAAAATGTAATCTGACAAATAGTATTTTTACCACAGGCTGATATTTATTAAAACCTTAAGAAGTTGAACAAGGTACCAAGAGTTAAGAGTTTACAAAAAGCTAAAAATCTTTCTAGTTTTAACACATGGAACCATTGAATCTGCTACTAAATCTTACAGGGTATTTATTAGTAAAAATGATAATAAGTTTATAAATCTAGACTGTGTGCGATAACAGACACTGATTTAAGAATAAAATGACTTTGAGATACGGTAAGAAGAGGTTTCTCAACACCTTGGCCCTCCTCATTTCATGGACACTACAAAATTTTACCTCTCTGCTGGTAAAGAACACCCCTTACCTGACTGTCAAAAAAAAAAAAAAGAAGACAGAGGCTGTGCTCAGATGATTGAACCCTACAGTGGCAACATGGGTGATTTCTTTTCTATACCTGAGAGGAGGAACTGTAAGGAACACTACTGGTCTTATGTACAAATGAAATGAATAAGGCTCTCTGAAACCATCAATAACCCAGACTATTGTTACCACTTTGACTTTTGAACTTTCAGAAAAGTTTTCAAGCTTCTGCCAGTAGTTGCAAGGTTTGTATGCTTTCAGTGAGGTTTTCATGCATTCGCAGCACTCTTAGTATATTAGGAGTGGTGGTAGCCTTAAGGGATAACACCAAATATTGCACTATTTCTGATGAAAGTGTGTCAGTTGGCACAACTGGGCCCTGTCAGTCTCAAGTAACACGGTGTCAACACCAAGATACTCTCTGTCACTAATAACAGAGTGCAGGTGATAATGAGTTTTGCCCATAGGTTCTGCCAGTTTAGGAAATGTTTATTCATGCTGAAACATATTTTACTGGCAGAGAGCTCCAAATCCAGACTATCTCAATTTTCTTTCATTTTTAGCAAGTTTTGAGTAATTGTTTTCTCAGAACCACAATTATTCCTTTAAAAAAGTCATAATGTACGGCTCCAACAGAGCACAAGATATCTTAAGATAGGAGTCCAGAAGGTGCCTGATAATCTTTTCCTGTAATTTTCTTGATCCTACAGTGTCTTACACTGCTGAGGAAATGAGACAGTGAGCCAAAACCAGCTCGCCAGGGAGCTGCCAGAAAAGATGCTTTGTCCCTGGTCGGTGAAGATGATTTTTCATTTCCTGCTCCTGTTAAGAAAATTATATCTCTGCACAAACTTATTGTTGGGCCTTGTCTATTTCATGCAATGATCACAATATCAACAACACGCACAATAAGGGGAAGACAATTGTGTGATTTCTGCAGGCAGCATCCCGGGAATAGCTTTAGCCTGTCAGTACTTGTCTCACAGAGTTTGGGGGGGGCCTCTGTGGTGCAGAAGGCAAATTCTGCATTTGACACAGAATCAGATTTGCACTGCCACAGAATTGTTGATGTTGGGTGGGATCTCTGGAGACCACCTAGTCCAACTCCTCTGTCAGAGCAGGATCACTTACAGAAGGCTGCCCAGGACATGTCTAGATGGATTTTGAATATTTCCAGGTATGGAGTCTCCATAACTTTTCTGGGAAACCACTCTGCACAAATGTTTAACCAATCTTACAATAAAAAAGCCTTTTCTCATTTTTAAGTGAACTTTTTTGTATTTCAGCTTGTGTCCCTTGCCTCTGTCCTTTTGCCAGACACTGCCAAGAAGATCCCAGCTTCATCTTCTTCACCTCCCCTCCCACTGACAAGCTCCCCTGAGCCTTCTCTTTTCTAGACTAAACAGTCCCAGCTCTCCCATTCTCTCCTTGTATGACAGATGCTCCTGTGCCTTAATCATCTCTGTGGTCCTTCCTTGGAGTCACTCCAGTATGTAAGGGACTCACTTGTACTGGGAGCTCAGGCCTGGATCCAGCATTCCAACTGAGTCTCACTCATGCTAAGGGAAGGGGAAGGGTCACTTCCCTCAGTCTGCTCACAATATTTCCCTAATGCAGTGCAAGATGCTGCTGGCTTCAAGGATACATTGCTGGTTCATGTTCAACTTGGTGCCACCAGGATGCCCAGGTTTTTTTCTATAAAACTACCTTCTAGGTAGTCAGACCCCACTTGTACTGGGGCCTGGTGTTATTCTTCTCCAGAGACAGGACTTGGGATTTACCTTTGTTGCACTTCGTGATACTCTTGTTGGCGCATTTCTCCACCCTGCAAGGACTCTCTGAATGGCAACACATGTCAAGCTCATCTGGTTCATCAACCACTCCTCCCAGTTTGATATTGTCTGAAAACCTACTGAATGTACGTCCTGTCCCATTATCCAGGTCATAAATGAAGACATTAAATGGTATTGGCCTCAGTACCAACCCCTGATGTACTCCATCTGAACTTCATGCCCCTGATCACTAATGTTTGAGCATGGCAGTTCAGCCAGTTTTCTGTCCATCTCACTATCCACTTATTTAGCCAGTACTGCAGTTTGTCAAAGAGGCTGTTATGTGAGACGATGTTGAAATCCTTGATAAAATCAAGATAAAAACCATCTACTGCTTTCTCTTTATTCACCAAGCCAGTCATTTCATCATACAAGGCTATCAGGTTGGTCAGGCATGTTTTCCAGTTTGTAAATCTGTGCTGACTACTTCTAATCACCTTCTTGTCCATCATGTTTGTAAATGGCTTCCAGAAGGATTAGATGTTTCACCTTCCCAGGGACTGAGGTGAGGCTGGTGGGGCTGTAGTATCACAGATCTCCCTGCCCTTCTTGAAGATAGGAGTGACACGAACTCTCTTCAGTTGTCAGGAACTTCCACTGCTTGTCATGACCTTTCAAAGACAATTGAGATTGACCATGAAGTGACATTGGCCAGCTCCTTCAGCACTTGTGTGTTTGTCCTATCAAGTTTCATGGCCTTGTTTGTATCCAGTTTGCTCAATGTTCCCTCACCTGATCCTTCTCTACTGAAGGTAAGTCTTCCTTGCTCCAGGCTTTCCTTCTGGTCTCAGGGCATGGGATTGCTGAAGGCTGTTCTAATCAGTAAAGATCAATGTGAAGAAGTCATTGAGAACTTCCAGATACTTTGTCTCCAGGTCTCCTGCCCCCTTCAGCAGCAGGACCACATTTTCCCTAGTCTTTCTTTAGCTGCTCATATACCTGTAGAAGTCTTTCTAGCCACCCTTTATGTCTCCTCAAATTCAACTTCTGTCTGTCTTTGACTTCTAAAACACTGTTCCTCCATATCGAGACAGTGCCTCTGTAATCCTGAGTTACCTGCCACTGCTTCTACCTTGTGTATATTTATGCACAATGACAATTCATGTCTCCACCCCTCCCTTCTCCTTCCCTACTGCTTGGTAGGCAGATAGCATGGCCAGTGCCAGAATTGGTCAAACAAAGATGTAAATGGTTTGGCTGTCATATAAGACACTTATCTTTAGGTGACTATCTCACACTGCAGCAGCAGAAGTTGCAGCCAGCAATTGAGTTTTGAGGTCTTGAGTAAAATGACTGCAGTTCACAATGTGACTAAGCACTGGATTTTGTCTTCACTAGCTCAAAGTCAGAATGAATTACTGTGTAAAGCATGCTATTTCCTTGTTCTAATGGCTTGAGATCCAGATTTAAACCCTAAACCCATTTGCAGAACTTGGCAGGTGTAATGAAGCAGAGAGGCAGCTTTAACTGTGGCAGAGATATTGAACAAAACGGGCATGTGGAGGACAGGAAGTACATGAATATTCCAAAGACAATACTAAAGCCTTTGTTAAACTTTGAATAGCCTGTGATTTTGTTGGCAGTGAAGTCTTGTCTTATTAAAACAAGAGGAACATACGCTATATTGGCACTGTTCATGTGTTGGGGAGTCAGTTTTTCCCTCCATCAGTTTCTTTCATAAGTTACTTTTCAGAACAGCAGTTATGACATTATCAACCTGTGCTTATTGATTCTGCACTTGTTACTAACAAAGTCATTTTTGTGAGCCTTTCTACAATGCTGTGCAAAACCAACCCATTTGACTCCAAAGAAGCAATCATAACAATAGAATGGTTAATACCATCTACCATAATACTTTGGGAAAAGTTGCCATTTTAATGCAGGCAAAGAGGCCTCAGGCACAAACCAGACCAACCAGATATGGGCAAGTAAGTGTAAAGAAAAGCGTGACTTAGAATCATAGAATCACAGAATAGTTTGGGTTGGAAGGGACCTTTGAAACTCGACTAGTCCAACCACCCTGCAATGAGCAGGGACATCTTCAACTAGATCAGCTGCAATAAGCAGGAAAGTCAAGGCACAGGTGACTTCATTTTTAGGTCTGTACCCCATCTCATGAGTTGCCTGAGCACTGTAGCAACCTCTGTGGCAGTAGGTTGAGAGAGAAGCAGTGACTATCAAATGGTTCCTGTATTTTTGACTATGTGGTTGCCAGAGTGCCTTCTAGGCCAGCAAGATCTGCAGCTCCTGCTGCCACTTCAATTGCTGCCATCTAGTGTCACCTCGTAGGAGGACAAACAGCAAAGATTGTGCCTGTTTTCACTGTGATGAGGTCAGGGAAGTTGATTCCCTTTTGCCTTCTGAAGCAAATTTACCAGAAAGTGTGATTTCAGCCATGGGACAGGCTAACTTTACACAGCTCTTATCTCTATTTTACCTGTTAGCTCAAAGGCTAGAACAGTTATCCAGGAGCCTTGGTCAAGAAACACTCTTTTCTTCTGTAGGGATTTGAACCCACATAATTTATTTCCCATGCAAATGCCCTCAGTAATAGGATAAACACTTTCTGCTTCTAACCTATTCCTTGTCCTGCCATACGTGATCGCATCTCTCTCACTCCTAGAGATGCCACCATGATGACTTAGATTGCTGTCTCAATTCTGCACTGTGCTAGTAATTTGAATCATGACTAAAGTGAGTCTTTTTACAAGTTTCCTGAAGTAGGTAGGACTTCTGGTGTCCTCTTTCTCCTGCAGTATTCCAAAATCAGACAGGATCAATCTACTTCTTGCAGTATTTATAGGGCAATTGATTTGCTCACTCTGGGTATCCAGGTACCAACAACATGTAGCAATCAGATGAGATTCTGCATATGCTCTAATTGTCTTAAGAAACAGCCCACTCACTTGATAATAGCATTTTTTCCTTTAGAATGTGATTTTCAAAAACTTCATTTTTCCTGACCACGGTATCCTAACTGATGAAGAACACCCACTTACAGGGAAACTTTGTAGGGTTTTTGCTAATGGATACAGTGGGATTTTAGTGCAGATTCATGGGTCCTCAGCCTTTGACTGGAATTTTTTAGGAACAGGGATCCTGTGTGCGCAGTAAATACATCTATATATGTATTGTCTAGGGTATTAACAGAACTATTCAAGCACAAGTAAATATGGGAATGTTATGTTGAAAATCTCAGTTATTTCTAATTGATGAAAATACCCTGGTGTTTATACAAACCTACACAGTGACTCACAATGAAATGAAGTCAGCAAAATACCAGACATTTTTACATCCAAGAAAGAGACAAGTGCCATATGTTCATAAAATACTTTTCTCCTTAGTAAATGTTTATGAAGAAAATAAATGGATAATTTCCAAAAAGAGAAACTTGTGTAATACTATTTTCAGATAACAGAAGTATTTTTCATTTAAGATTTTTTCTTTTCATTTACTTTTCATTGCAAATCAGATGACACATGAAGGTATCTATTAAAGCACTCATAGATATTACTTTATTGTGGCCCCTGGCTACTAGTACAGCAAAAAATATGGGAAAACATTTTTCCCTGCAGATCAGAAACCCCTGACCGTTACAGTTTGATGGTCTGGGATCTAGTGCCCATGGTCAGATCAAACTGTACCTAGTAGATGTGGAGCCTGGTGAAACCCAATGAGGAAGACAATTCTTCATCTCAAAGCTTAGTCTTGAAAGATACTGTGTTCAACAGCAACAGCCCTCTAAGGACATGGTAAAAGTTACTGCTTCTCCTTCAATTATGGGGGAATTGAATAGAAGCAAATTTAGTTCTGATACCAAATATTCTCTTACTGAGCTTTTCTGCAGTAGCTAGAGTTATTTTCTTTCTTCAATTGCTTATGGATCTTTTAGTAATGAGGATGCTAAGCTGTTGATTAATGTTGAAAATATTAATCAGTGGATGGGTCATATGATAGACCAAAACGGATTCTATAGGTAGCAAATGTTTGCTTTCTTTTACGATTTAAGGAAAAGGAATCATTAAATGAAACTAGTAGGGGCAGTTTCAAAGCAAACAAAAGGAGAAGGTTTCATTGAGAAACAGAGTTAAGCTGGGGAATGCCTTGATGAAAAATACCACGGCTGTTAACGGTTTACATGGGTTCAAACACAACTGAGCACATGAATTGGAGAAAAAGGTCTACCATGAGGTGTTAAAGGGATAGATACATTTCCAGCCAAGGAAATTCCAAGTTGTTGAGGTCTAGGGAGTATTAAGTCTTACTGCAGGCTTGCCTTGTTCTCGTACTCTTCCCTATGCATCAGTTCCTGAAACTGAACAATACACTGGATTGACCCGAGATGTGAATCGATGTATCTGTTCTTAGTTAGTGTAGCTACATGTTTGAACTTTGTCTTCCTGCCAGTAAGGATGGCAAAAAGCAACTCTTGCATTCAATTCCAAGCAGTCCTCAGCTGCCTGTAGTGGATTCCAGGTAGCAGGACAGTTGCAGAATACAAAGAATACAATATGATAGCCATTCTGGAAAATAAAAGAATGGGAATGAGCAACATTTTTACCCTAACTGGGAGAGTAATTATTCATTTGACTGACTTGCAGACCTTCATGTTCTGTGATAATTCACTGCCTATTCTTGTAAGCAAAAAGAAAGCCACAAAAACCCCCTCATAATCACCTGGGTTCATCCAGATTATTTGCCAGTGCTGAGAATTAAGTTTGCCCGGTGCTTGCTTCAAGACAGGCTACTGTAGCTAATCATATTATTAGCATTTTTATTTGGTTGGATGGCACTTCAACCAAGTACTAAACTTGTTCCTTTTCTTTGACTTGGTTATAGTTTTGGCATCTGCAATATGCTAGGTTTCCTGTGTCACTGTTCACTTGGGCCAATATAAAGCATCCTCAGTTGTTTTCTAATATTTGAATAATTGTGTATAAGGATGTTTTACTGTTATACTGGGGAATTTGCTACTCTCTACCCTGTACACAACATCACATCTAATATTCAGATCTCCTTCTTTAGCTGATAATGGGGTAGGAAGTGTGCCTTGTGGGTTACCCTGTACTAATTGTCTGATAATTTACCATGATGTCAGTGGTAGTTCTGGAAACCATGATCTATGTTTTGTTTGCAGACAGGTTTTTCTTAATCAGATGCAGAGGTATACAATATACCTCTGTGTCACAAACTTGAGGGACCATGTCTGCTATCAGTAGACCTCTTGGGCTTTTATTCCTTTTGTAAATTTCCATGCTGAAAGTTGGTTTTCATGTTTTTGAGACACAGGAAAAAACAGCTCTTTTATCTAGAGCTGATGATAAGCCATTCACAGGTGGCTGACATTCTCTCTACCAACATTTTAATTCCTTTATATGAATCCAGCATTCAAAACCAGAATGCTGGCATTTGCATTGTCAGATCTCAAACTTTATATTCTGACCCCCAGTCTTTACTGGTCTAGACCTAGATCTATTCTGGAGCAGTTTTTGAGGCTACTGTGTTGGTACTTCCGATCCAGAGATTCTTCAGCTCCCGTAAATTCTCAAAGTTTTTGTGCATCCCACTGCCACTAGGTTGCTGGCAGGACAGCCCTAGGGGGTTGCTGGTCCTTGCTGCTGGATGAAGCTCTCCATTCCAAGGACTGCTTCAGAGTTTTATTCTCTAATGATCACAATCCTCTTTGCAATCAACCTGTAACCTTGTTCACTGTGCACTGCAAGGAACAAGGGCTATTCCCTCTTCTTGTAGTTTTCCTTTTGGTCTGTCTTTTTTAATGTATTTACATAAATCTTTAATTCATGTGTTCCTACAATGCAGAGTAGCTCACTATTGCAAGCTTTGAATGTCACCTGTTTCACTTTTGCAGGTTTTCCTGCAAAGCTAATGAAATGGTTTCTGGCATCTTTTAGCATGTGCACCTTTTTAAAGATTAATTTTAATAGAAGGAATTTTTTTATTATAGTCTTTACCATTTTTCTTGCTGGCAGTTCTGCTGTTATCCTGTTGTATGCTTACCATGTTAACCTAGGACTGTGTGTAGAGACCTATAACCTTTTACTATTCTTGTAGGTTGCTCTGAATGTCAAGCATTATTCTAATTTCCTGTATTTGCCACCATGAGCTATTCCACATACAGCTTTTTTTTTTGGTGGGCTCAGAGAGAGCAGGAACTGCTGTTTCAGCATGTCACAGCAGATGAACTACTCTTCAGTAGGTTTTTATGCGCGGACACCTACCTTGTACAGTACAGAAAGCGAGTCAGGAGTGTAGCCGAAGACAGCCTTTGCACACTCCCTAGCACAGCTACTGCTTATCCAGTGGTGGGTTGGGTACGCTCCCCTGCAGAACCTCCTGAAGAAGTGAGAACTCGAAAGCAATCTCTTAAACTATCTATTCATTTTGTCTCCTACCTGGCCAGGATAGGAAGTAACACCTGACTTCAAAGTGGCTTCTAACCTAGGCTTCATTTCAAACACAAGGGAAATAGGACAAGCCAGGCTGAGGAACAAAAACCCTGTGTCCTACCTCGGATCATTAATATGGGTGAAAGAGCTGTTTTATCCCAAGATAACCCCATGGTACCTACACTATACACATACAGCTCCTCCTACTCCATCTGGACCTCAGCGAAGTCTATTGGTGAGGACCACATCCAGCTCATTACAAACAGAGGTCAGTGGATCTATCAGGTCCCTAAAGGCTCCATTAAAGGGCTAAGGGCTGGCCTCCCTCCATGCATTTGTACTTTCTTGCTATACATTTAAGCTCATCAGAGTCTTATGGTAAAAGCAAATGAATCACAAATGCATGGAAAAAAAGAGAAGCTGTTTTCATAAGGGTTCTGCAACCCCTGTATGAATTCATTACCTGAATAGAAAGTCCACATGCAATCAAAGGTAACATGAAAAAGGAAAACAGTCCTCTGGCTTGTTTTCAATGTGGTATCTGCCTTCCTGTCTTTTTTTATGGGAATAGGCAGTGCTGTGGGTTGAGAAATAAACAGATCTAGCTGGTAGCAACAGATCTGCTTCTTTAGTCTCACAGCACAGCAACACTTGAATAAACACGAAATGTCCCTGGGAAGAGCCCTCCCGAAGCTACTGCCAAGTGACAGACGGATGAGTTGAAAGGTTCTAACGAGGGAGTCAAACAGAAGGGCACGTTCATTAACGCAGAATACAAGGAGAGAGGGTAGGGAGAGCCAGTCCTTGAGGAGGCAGAAGGAAGACTTGATACTTTCTCACCAATGCCACTGGGAAATACGGTAGCATGTTAACAGGATTTTTTTGGGGCAGGAGTTAGTTGATTTTTTTTTTCCTAGTTAGAGAAATTTCCCATAAGCTTGGTAGAGGAGGGAATATTCACAGCTTTGGCAGATCTATATATAATAATATAATAATATTATATAGCTATATAATAATATAGTATTATTACATAATGCTTTCCCAGGATGTTGTACTGAAAGGAGAGGAATTCAAGAAACCTACTGTATTACCTCATCCTTTCTACATGTCTTACACTTGCTGTAGGGATGAGGTAGGAAACACCTCACCCAGGTATGTTGTAGAGTATCAGGTCTTTTTTGGTCACAATTGTTGCTAATTCCCATTATTAATTAGTAAATTAATTTTAAGCCCTAGTCCCACACTAGAAGGAAACTAGAGGGAGGATATGCAAAGTAACTGAAAGTAAGTAATTAATTTCAGAGAGACCTGGGGTGAGGGCAGATTCTGTGTTGCATGTAGTGTTCCTGGATGGCAGTCAATGAAAAATCACTTTGGAGACTTTATCTAAGAGGTCAGTATAACAACAAATGAGAAAGCTTTTAACGCGTGAGATTGTGAAATAGAGATAACGAAAGTTCTTTTCAGTTGCACTGCTAATTTTATATACAGCTCGTCAGCTAAACTTGTTCAGTTCTCATATTCTGCTATATTGCATTTTTTTGCCCAGAAAAGCAAGATGCTTATGCTGCACAGGTCCAAGACTTGCACAGCAGTTATATGCTTGGCTAAATGAAGGTATTGTAATACTCTGCATATTAGAGATCTTGGACTGCTCCAGGTCATGGAAAGCCCATTATTTTAGATGTAAGCAAACGCAGATGACCTGAATGTGTCACCAGTCAGCACGGGCTCTGAAGCTACTTTCTTTCTGAGGTGGGTGCTACACATCTTCTCTTCCTTCAGTAGGTACCTTCTCTTGTCACTAGCCCTATTCTCTGATCTCTGTCTGAGGGCTTCTGAAGGAGCCAACAGGAAGAAACCATGTTCCCGTTCCCACGGTGTCTGCTCAGGGAGATATTTCCCCACTTGATGTGCTGGAGGCTCTTCCATGTTCCAAATTCCTTTTTCTATGGTTTAAATAGGCTGAGAAGGATCTCATCACAAGTTAAGTTCCCGGTTGACTCTTACAGGACATACACACTCTGTCCTGTATTCAAGGAGTGAAGGCAGAAGCTAGAACCTCCTGGTCTAGAGGTGGCATTAGCCCTGTTCAGTTAATCTACACCAATTTGTATAAATCTGTGAACTCATGGCAAAGCTCTGATTTTTTGCTTCTGGTGGTTAAGCATTTGATGTTTCTGAGGATACCGAATGACCAATATATGCAAATTTCCGGTATTTGATTTCCCTTATATACTTTTTTTCCAAATATAAATCTACTCTCTTGCTATATATAGATATTCTACTGGAATTCGGAAGGTGATTCTTATAATTTAGATTTCTGTCTATGAGCTGGAGAACAAGGAAGGAAATTTTGCTCAAGGAGGAGAGGGTGAAAAAGGCACTATACTTTTTTGGTCATGACCAAATCCAGAAAATTTCCTTTAACCCAAAAGGTGCCCATGATTTCACAGTAGATTTCTTCTGCATTATTGAAGGTCATTTTCTAAACTCAACATTTAATATATATAGTGGCTCTTTGAGAGAGAAGACAGATGTGACCTCCAAGCACTAGAGAATCTCAATGGACATCAGCAGATTTTACCAACCCTGCAGGGACAGCTTGGAAATAGTTTGCCTCTGCAGTATAGTCTTGCCATGATGTTATTTTACATAAGAAAAGATTCATAGCTACAAAATGTTCAGGGAGTTGTACTGAATTACATTCAGAACAGAATGGCCAATACAAGATGTCCTAAGCTAAAGTCTTACACAACTGACATGCAAGTGCAAGGCTGGGTTATGAGGTGAGTTTTGTTGCTAGCATGAAAACATGGTGTGTTGTAACAGGAGGAACAGGTGCTTCCAAAAAAATTTCTTCTCCTATCAAAAAGTAAGTTGTTATGATGCAAATAGCTGATAAATCTTAGACAACATTAAGATAGAACTAAAGACATATGGCCTTAAAAGAAAAATACAGCTGCACACCATCAAGAATTAGACACAGTTCCCCATGCAAATGTATTAAATCCCACAGCATCAGTATGAAGATGAGGCACAACACTGACTTGAGAGAGAATTCCAGAGGAGTGGTATGAAATCCCGCAAACTTCCAGGTCTGCTTATGAATAAAAGATAAAAAATTACTTACCAAGAAAAGATAACCATTATGTTGAAAATTTTAGTAGCAATTTGATTGATTTATGTAGAATCCCATTTGGGGCACTCTACTTAGATATATGATGGATATGGGGCCTCATCCTACCCCAAAACCTGACCCTGTGGGAGAGGCAAAACTTTCTAGCTGAAGAAAACTCCTTTGCTCATAGTTGGAGAACTGACTGTCCCACTCAGACTGAGATCAAAATATCATATACTTGCCTGATTCTTCTGCATTGCCTTGTTAGATACTTGAGTTCTAGAAGCAGATTGCATAAAACACCTTGGAGTCCAGGGTGAATCAAACTCCAAAATGACTTGATTTCATGCCCTTTGATTCCCCTGGGATGGGTTGTGTGGCAGGGCAGTTACCATCTGCTTCAAGACTGTTGGCTGTAGAAGTATCCTTCAGATGAGGCTGGATTTCTTTGAACTCATCCTACTTTGTAACTACAGAGACACGTGGCTGTGAGTTTTGATGACGGATTGTACCTCTAAGCATGCTAAGCATAACTTTAAGTGGAAACAAATGCTCTAAATCTTCAAGGGATATTTTGCAAACATGGCAAGAAAACAAATTTAAGTTCATTTCACACCTTCATTCGGGAGATGACTTGATCACAAAGGAATATAAGAGGAAGGGAGTGGCTTGGCAGAGCAACCACCTCTGCAGTGCTTAGAGCAAAATTTTGGCATGATGTTTGAACAGAAGCTTTTGCGGTGAAATACATTGTATACTGCCTGGCACTCTGTTCCTTTATGTTGGGCAGAACATACGTAAAAAGCAAAGGCTGTATTTTGCCTGACAACACTTCCCTTGCGAAGTAGAAAACAACCTTGCTGGGGCCTGAACAAAAGGCTGCAGAAGTCAGTGACAGGTGTTAGTCCCTTGCAAGGGACCTTGCTGCTATGCCCAGCTCCATGCTGGAAGGGTGCAGTTCCGTGCTCAGGTGTGCACCTGCTGCATCATGGCCAGTCTCTGCACATGGAAATCCACTTACTCTTGTTTACTGCCTTGTACAAGCTCTAACAAGCCTCCAACGCTAACTGGCTTTTCATGGCCAGAGTTCAAACATACAAAATGAAGCATACCCCATGTATTCAAGGTCTTTCTACTCTTTAATCAACATCTTTCTAATACTCCCTTGTCTTATTTCACCCTTTTAATTTAGAGTGTTGAACAATTACACATTTTTTCTTTCTCTAGTGTACAAAGATATGTTTCCCCTAATTACAGCCCCCCAATATCTTAAGAAAGATCCTATGTAATTTTTTCAACGACTGTAACCATTCTTTTGCATGGGAATGGAGCTTCAACAGTGACCCTACATGTGGACTACTTCTAATATCAGGGGTCTAGTCTTCTTTACAGTGTGACCACTTCGCTAGTAAAAAGGAGGGTTTAGAATAAATAGAAATTATACCCTAAAGTAGGATTGCCAGCTCTCACACTATTATTATGAGTCTCACAGTATTTTGCTTAAAGTCTTAACTCCTTAGAGCAGATGCTTGGTTGAAGATCTCAGGTTTCATTCTTTTTCCCCGTTTTCCATTTTTTTTTTTAAATTTCAAAGGGATATTTCTGGATCCTAAATTTGTAAAGAGAATGTTTAAAATTTCATTTTGATCTACCAGGACCAAGAGGCAAAGAAAAGCATGTAAGAAAATCAGTAAAAAAATAGGACTTCTGAACTAAGCTTATGAACTAAGCCCATTTCCAGAAGAAAGGACAGGTCATGTCAAGAGACAGAATAATCTACCAAACTAAAGACAAAAATTTGTGATTTTATTGCCTGTTATTAGCTTATGTAACTATTTTAATGTCCTTCATCTCGGTCCTTCACTGCATTCTCAGGATGGTGACCTTGGCCAGATCTTTGGGTTGATACTGTAATAAAAATGATGTGTGGAACTTGGTAACACCACCTATAATTAAGGTTTCCTAACCTTCTGTATTTTAAGATCCTGGTTTTGGTTGCATATAATTTGCCATATTAACTATTTAAACTGAAATTACTCAGTTGTTTGCATGGGATGGATGGAATCTTTTTCTGAATAAATTTCATGTGAAGTGTTTCACTGCTTCTTAGAACAAGTGTAGGGGAAAAAGCTGATGTGAAAATAGTTTGCATGAAAAGAGTCGAATGGTTCCACTGACAATATGCCTGCTTTGCACCAGAGATCAGGGCTTGGTCAGGAAACAGGCACTGCTGCCAGGGGTGTGCCTTGTACTATCCCTGAAAAACTTTTCAAATTTGGCTCACTTCGGAACCCCTGCAAATCACAAGGTCACAGATGTTTGCTTAACCTTCAGTTAAAAACCTCTGCTGCTATTCTGCAGCCTCTGAAAGTAGACTGTCCTAGTACTTAACTCTTGTTAAAGTGAAAGGGGTTTTCCTTATATCTGGCTAAAATCTGCCTTGCTGTAAAGTGAGCTAAATTCTTCTTGTACAACAGAGAGTGGACATAAAGAACAACTGATTACTGTCCTCTTCAGAATAACCTTTTATGTATTGGAAGACCATTATCATGTCCCTGCTCAGTCTTCTCGTTTCTAGACTAAACAAATCCCATTCCTTCAGCCTTTTCTCATAGTTCCAGTTTTCTAAACCTCTTATCATTCTCATTGCTCCCAGTCTGGCTGCTTTCCAATGTATCATCATGGGTCTTTTTTACTGTGCAGTGCCCCAAACTGGACACAATAGCAGTAATACAGGATAATTACCCCTCCTGCTTCATATACAACATTCCTTCCAATATCACACAGAATTAAATGACCTCCTTTTTTTTTTTTGTATCAGCATAAATTCGTATATACATATTTGATTTGTCCTGCAATCTAACTTCACTCTCAGTGTTGCTTCCTGCTCCTTTTCTCCTAGTTTTACTAGCACTTCACTTCTTCTTTGTAGATATAGGGCAATATATTTATCTTCACTGAATTTTATGTGGTTAATTTTAGACAACGCCTCCAATTTATCAAGGTCAGTTTCAATTCTTATCCTACCCTCTTAAAAGCTTTCAGGTCCCTCCAGCTTGACATCGTCTGCAAATTCTGCACATTTTCTCTCCTTTCCATTATCCAAATCATTAACAAAAATATCAGATAGACTAAACAATACAGAACCTGGTAGGACCACACTTCAAATTCCTCTCCAGCAGAATCTCAAGTAGCAAAATTACTTTCTGTGTACCTTTGGTGGTTACGTATTTGCATATTTACATATTTACATGCTTCTGCTTTCAGTAGCAACGAGAATATCAAAAGGAGAAAGTATAAGGCAAAATTCCTGGCCCAGGAATCCACCTGTTTGCTACTGCTGGGACTGTGCAGTGAAGCTCCCCAGAAAGAGAAGTGGCAGCTATTGTGGGCATGTGAGGGGAAGCAAAGGGAGTAGGGAACACCAGGGAGCAGAGACAACCTGTGAGAGGTAGAAAGGCTGGTTTAGAACCATGGCACACTGGTGCCTGTGCAGATGCTTCAGATAGTGGGACCTAACCATCTGCCTTGGCAAGAAAACCTACAACCTGCCACAGAGGAGAACAGGTTCTTGAAACTGTGGGTGTTAGCTCAGCATCAGGGTTGAAGGGGTGGCGGAGCCGCAGACTCAGGTTGCTGTTATGCATTGTGAATGGGAAACTGGAGAGGTTATTGTACTGTAAAAAAATTAAAAAAACCAAACCATCAAATAAATCTGCGAATGTTGCAAAATCAAACATTCAGAACTCACAAACCACAGAAATGAAGACTGCTGATGGAGATTTAATTTATTCCCTTTCTGGTATGCTTTGCAAAATTTTATAATAGTTTGAATTGCCATTAGGACTCACAAAAGATGGTATTAAGGAGCAAGTACTTAGGCAATATTACTGCTTGTCTTCTTAATTCAGTTTCAATATGCAGTTGTTGTTTGTGTAACGCAGGTTGACAGAGTTACACATAACTTTTTAAAATTAGCTTTGGTTTAAAGTATTTTTGTCAGGTTAAATACAATTCTGACCAAAACCTGGATGATGAGGGGGAAAAATTTATCTGGCAAGTAATATTCAAAGACTATGAAGACTCTGTGCGTCTTTATTTATAGATAGGTGGTTCTGCTGGAAGACGTTGGATGAAGTTGTATGACATTGGTAAAAGAGGAAAAAATTTTGTGACGAATGGTGATGAAACAGTAATGGAGAACTCACCATTATTGACTGATACAGGATATCTCTTACAAGCACCACCTGTCAGGCCAACCAGATGGTGCACTATGGGCCATTACTCAGTAGGCCAGGCTACTGGAAGACAGAAGGAAATATGCAGTTATGGTGCACCAGGTGGACTAGGATTACAGGTAAAAGTGAAATAAAAGGATTTTTCACATTTTTCGGTATGAAAATATCCTCTTTATAGCAGTCTTTTTTTTTTCTTCACTGTGTAAATAATCCTGAAAGATTTGTGATCTTCAAGAAGCAATGAGCTTTAGGAGATGGCTGTTGATTATTTGGTCTACTGGTCCTTCTGAGAATGGAGCTTCCTTGGATCAAAAAAACCCATAAAGGACACGGAATTGCTGATCCTCTGGCTTTATGGATTTTCTTTTCTTTATTCGTGTTGTGGAAGATTTAATTGTTCATCAGCCAATATCAAAGACATACATTTGCAAGCTACAGAGACTTTTTTAGCATTATGCTAAACTCAATGTCCTCTTATAATGGCATAAATCCACACTAGGCAGAGTGGATTGGCATGATATCATGAGTTACAGAAGCTTTGAAACAGGTCCAGCGCTTAAACAAACTTCTGCAGTTAAGCAGGCTGTGGAATTGGATCATTTTACACTGCTTTTGTGCTGTTTACTTCAGTGATGCTTTTAATGGCAGTGTTAATAACAGATGTATCATGCAAAGGTACTACTCTCCTCAGATTCACAGAAGATGTAGTCCACTTTATTGAAAGTAAGAATTGATTCTTAGGCGCCCAAGTGAAGCAGTTATTCTGAAGTTTACTGTCTGAATTCTCTTACAGGTCAATGGAAACAGTCCGAAAGCCTGCAAAATTTCCAGGCAGAAGCAGACACTGGAAAGGTCCTCTGGAAGCATTCACAAACACTTACTTCTCTCCACCGATTATATGGGAAATTTGACACTCTCTTTCAGGGCACAAGTTACTTATACACCTAAATTTTAGGTACAGGTTAGGAGGTGTAGTATACAGTATATACTTGGTTTCTGCATTGCAAACAAGAGGGAGGCCCTGTATGCTCTAACACATGCCATGCATTGGAGAAAGTCTAAGGGCAGTGGGCTTTATCCTCATTTCAGCCAGGTGTTAGCCTGGGGTAACTTGCTAATGACTGTGGAGTCTTGCCAACTTTGCACCTGTGCAGTGAGATCAAAACTAAGGCCATTAATGATGCATTTAGAGCTGGCTGGAGAAAAGCAGTTTCACTTCATGATAACTTTGAACGTTGCAAAATTGATATTTTTCCTTATTGGAATGAAAACAAAACCTTCCAAGCACTTCGTCAGAATGTATTTAGATGGAAAAATACATTTTCGGATCAAAAAAAGATCATATTTCTGTCTGCTCTCTCTCTTTCTCTTTTCCTCCAATCTTAGAAACCTCCTTCTTTCCCTCAAGTCAACATGGTCACTTTTCTGTAAAGCCTGTCAGCCTCAGCAAAGCAGTTTTTTTTGGCATGAAACCTCAGCAAAAGAACTTTCCAGCCACAGCCATGCGTCCACTCCATGCAAAGATATAACAAGCAGAGAACAGAGAGTAGACAAGGTAAAAAATTAAACCAAACCAATGGTTTAAATTTAACCAAATCCTTTCCTGAGGTTTGAGAAAGCTTCTATAACTTTCTGCTTTTTTTTTTTTTTTTTTTTTTTTTTTAATTTTCATTTCCATTGGCTTGTCCTCTTGTGACTTGCAGCTGAGACTACGCACTGGAAAGACCATACTTTCTATTTTTCTGGCCATACAGTAGTATCCTCAAGAGGAAAGAAGCCGGTTCTTGTGAAATTTCCAGCTGAAGCCAGGCTGAGTCACCCAGTAGTTTGCAGTTTTGCCAGCACAACCTAAAGATCACAAAGAGTATAGCCCTTTGCAGGGTAAGGAGAAATTTGAGGCTATTTCTCAGATTTTTTTTAATGGCCATAAAGATAACTGGTCATCTTTGCTTTTGGGTGCAGCTTACCTTGGGTGCTGAATAAGCTTCAGACATGGTACTCTGGGTGGTAGCTGTTGGTTACTGAATATCAACAAACCCATTTTCTTTTTCTTTTGTCCAGAACAAGAGGTCAGAAAATTGCACCAGCTCCGAAAGCCTTAATTCAAGCTTGTTAAATTGCTGCTCTGTACTTTTCATGACAGAAATACTTTCCAAAAGTGCATGTGTCACCTAATGTGTTACCTTTTTTAGAAACAAACAAATATTTCCTGGAGATTGCTGAATGTCAGTTATATAAAATGCTGTATTTACCCCTGTTTGACTCATGCTACAGCACACAGAAAAAAAAGTTCTTATATCCACATTTAAGAACAGCTACCATGGCCCATTAAATACTGTCAAATTTTGTTATCATTCTTCCTCTTATCCTTCTTACCTCTATTTTTTTCCACTTAAATAGACTGGACATTCAGAGCATGTCATGCATGTTGGAGGTATTTCTTGATGTTGGCAACAAGTTGATATAGTAGCAATCCCCCACAAGGAGTACAGCAGAGAAGGAAAGAGTGGAGTTTGGCCCTGCCATCTTTACAGAATATTTCTGTCAACTCAAGCTGCGGTATAGAAAAAGCACATGTGAGAGGCAGCAAAATAATCAGATCCCTGTGGGGAAAATTGAGATAACTACTAATAATGCAAACTAGCAATTATACAAAATCAAAACCTAAACTAACAAGTGAGGAGTGTGAGCTACAAATAGATGTTCACTGATCCTTGTTCTTACAAATCTATCAGCCCACAGGGAACCTTGCAAAACAAAAGCATTTTTCTACTCCAACATGATTCTCTGTGAGTACATGGATCCCTTTCTTGCTCTATACATATAATTTTTAGGGAAGAGCAGGTTAGGCTGAGGGCCTTGGCGGTACCTTCAAGAGGCTCAGTGGACTTAGGCCAGCTCCTCCAAAAATCACCTGGTGAAAGGAAAAGATTGGAATAAAAAACTTCATCCCTGTGGCACAATGAAAAAAACATTCATAGCACAAAACCTTTTCTAGGCAGGAGAGAAAAACATGCCCCTCAGGAACCTGTCAAAAGGATCATCTTTGATATTAGGGACTATGGTAAATTGCATTCTTGTTCCTGCTTTGGGTATGTTTTCTAACCTTGTCTTCTCCATATATACTAAAGAGTGGATTCTTAGGCAGTACAAATATCTGTAAATGTTTGCTACTAAATTGGTCACACTTCTAGTCAATAGAGACAATGGTCAATTAAATCTTTAGGTAAAATAATGTATAGGTACGTAGTACAGGTAGGATTATTTGTGTCCCTAAGATACACGCTTTTGTCACAGCCTACTAAAGGAACCTTGGCTTACTATCTCTCATCTAGATACCTATGTTGTAAGCCTGAATTTAAGTGATGTGAATCCCACCCAAAATAACATTCACCTTGGAAGATGAAAAGCCAAGGAGTCAAACAAAAAATTCAGCAGAGCATCATGACAGAAAGAGACTTCTTCCAACAGAATATTTCTTGGGAAGAAAAAGAAGACAAACCATACGCAAGGGTATTAATTTGCTTTGACTAACATATCATTAGGAAGTGAACAAATGCACTACAGGTGCAAAGCAGTATAAGAGCCTCTGTGAGACCAGCATACAGTAAAGTGAAGTTGGTTTAGCTAGAGAGTGGGTTGCACACAATTGTTAAAGGCTTGAAACAATGAAATGATGAAAATCTCCAGATACATACAGTAACAATTTCATCATAATGGTGGAAGATGAATATTTAGAAATGCAAGGCAATGGGGGAAAATGCATCATGTTTCTAAAAAGGAAAGTCAGACGAATCTTCGTATTATTTTAAAATTAAATGCATGACCTAGTGTCCTGGTTTCAGCTAGGATAGAGTTAAATTTCTTCTTAGTAGCTGGCACAGTGCTGGGTTTTGGATTTAGTGTGAGAATCATGTTGATAAGACATTGATGTTGTAGTTGTTGCTAAGTAGTGCTTACTCTAAATTAATTTTTTTTCAGTTTCCAGTCCTCAGCCAGAGACTGGATGCACAAGAAACTGGGAAGAAGTGTGTTTAGGACAGCTGACTCAAACTGGCCAAAGGGCTATTCCATACCATAGTACACCATGTTCAGTATATAAACTGAGGTGAATTGGACTGGAGGGGCTGATCACTGCTCAGGGACAGGCTGGGGATTGGTCAGTGGGTGATAAGCAATCGTGTTGCGCATTACTTGTCTTTTTTGGGTTTTATTCCTCTCTCCTTTTCATTATAATTGTTATTGCAATTGTTATTGCTGTTGTATTTTGTTCTTGTTTCTGTATGCTGTTCTTGTTTCAATTATTAAACTGTTTTTATCACAACTCATGAGTTTGTTTTTTTTTTTCTGATTCTCATTTTCACTGTGGGGAGTGGGAATGAGCAAGCGGCAGCATGGCACTTAGCTTCTGGCTGGGATTAAATCACAACACCCAATAACTGAAAGCTGATCCATAGAAATATTTTGTATCAATACAATTGGCCAAATAAAATAAAAATTACTATTTTAATGGATAACAGTAAGAAAATATTAAGGGACACATACATATTTCATTTCAATGATTATTATTTAGTACCATGGTGCAAAGCACAGCTGTAAAGATCATAGAGATGACTCATGAATTTCTAATGCCAATTTTTTTCCTTTGTTTCCGTGAAATTATAGACTCATTCAATTCCAAGATCAAAGTATTCTCCTACTATGAAGCCATCTAAAATGCTCCAGAAGAAATTGAATCTTAACCTTGATTCTAATAAGAGGTTCAACATCATCTCCATTCTTAAATGGAAAGTTTCATAGAAGGAGAAGGATATATATCTAACACTTTATTTAAAAACAGGATGAGAGAACAGACTGCATAGATGGTATAGTAATGGCATGCAGCTATACCGTAGTAATTTGAAATTGGTTGACTATAACATCTATAAGTTTTAGCAGGTCAATCCTATTTCCTCAAAATAGGAGCTTGAGTAGTGTTTATAGGAAAGTCTTTAACAGAGATTTGCAGATGTCCTGGTTTCAGCCCTGATCAGCGTGAAAGGGCATGGCAAAGAACCTAGTGTTATTCAATACCACCTGATGTCATTGCTGGGATGGGGCAAAGGGACTCACTTCTGAGAAGAAGAGCATTCATTCCAGTAGGGGGAAGCCTGGTTGGGAAAGGCCGGTGGGTATTTGTTGCAGGCTTTCCATCTAAATCTTTTCTTTGTCTTATACCTTTTATTATTAATACTGTTGCTCTTACTGTTAGTTTTCTTATATCATGGCTGTTTCCAGTAAATTGTTCTTATCTCAACCCATGATCTTTGCCTTTCGTGTCTCTAACTCTCAAGTCCATCCCCAGAGTGGGAAGGGGAAGCGCGGGGAGCAAGTGAGTAGTGACTGGTTTGAGAGTCTCAGTGGTGGCGCTGAATAGGGGAACATCCCTAAACCACAGCAGCAGTGTAAAAGGGATCTTCTGGTAGAGTCAATAACCCCTTAATTGCAATATTTAATGCCCTTTTTAATGTCTTGCTTCATGGCTGGAGTGTTACAAAAGTAAATGCATCCATGTAAGTGGGTGTCAAGCCTCAGAACAGAAGTATGCCTTGAGACATAATAAAGCGAATATATCTGTTTTGGCAGAGGATGCACAATATTGGAAAGATTGGGATAATTAACTGTTAAAATCAGAGCCAGTGCCTTCCCTTGCTGTTATAAACCACACCTCCAAAGCTCTGCTTGCTGCTGCATCTCAAGGCAGTTCCTTCCATTACCTCCACCTCCTGAGTCCAAAAATACCACAGGCTGTGTCCACACACCCTCTAGCCTGACCCCAGAGCTGGTTGTCCACAGCCTGCCAGTGCTTCAGCTCTGCAGCTCCCTTTTCCATAGCATAAAACCTACTTCTGTAAATACCTCCTCTCTTGTTAGCAATGGAGTAAGAAACCAAAGTCTGGAAATATCCCATATACTGTCTTTCCAAGAATCTCGCTTGTTTGTATATGCGGGGAGACTCGCAAGAGTCCAGTACAGCTGGAGAAGAAGACTGTTTTGAGTCTGATGGAGAACATGTCTGTGAAATCTTTTCAAAGCTCTCTTTTTATGACATCTGTCTCATGTTTCAGTCCGTATTTATTGTAGCCTGTGGTTTAGCTAAACACTTCTACCTTTAAGACGAATAATTTGAAATCTCCCATTACCTTTCTGATTACCATAGTCAAGGCAGTGTGACTCTTAAGCTATTTTTGGAGCCAAGACTTTTCTTTAAAATGTTTATTCTGAGTCATAACTTTATTCCAACCTGGGTGTTAAGTGGTCCTTAAGTATCTGGTTAAATCCTATCAGAACCTACAGAGCTTCTGGCCTATGTTTCAAACTAAGCATGTGCTTAAATAATGAATTTAAATTAATTCTTGCATCAGGGCTTTAGCTGATGGGTTTTTTTCAATAAGCTGGTATAACTTTTTTTTCTAGTTGATGTATAGATGTCAAAGTACCAGAATGGTTAGGTTGCCAGCCTCTACTTTCAGATCTTTCTTTTCCTCATTGTTCTAGGATAGCAACCACTGTCTTGATGTTACACAAAGCATCTGATCCTCCATGCATGTAAATAGAACTCAGTTTCCATTCACTTCTGTTGTGCAGGAATATTTCCACAATATGCTGACAACTCCCTTGGCTTGACACTGAATCACTAAATCAAGAAATATACACTTTTATCTCCAAATCTCAGACTTTTTTCATTTAAAAATACCCTAAAAAAGCATGTGCCATCATTTGCAGCTTAAAAAGAAAGGAAATAATGTTTACCTTACTGTTATAAAGAAACATTCCGTTCTTTGCAAAATGAGCTACAGATCTTTGGTCTAAATGTGAGACAAAAAATGGCTTTTTCTTAGCCTTATGGTTTTATATAATGCTAAGTATATACATGAACGAAAATTGTTTTTCCTTCAGTGATGTTTCCATCAACAATAAACATACTACAGTGCACTATATCCTCTCTCTCTATTTTGTGTTCACTTATGGTCTTCAATATGATCAGCACTGATGAAGAATTACATGATATTTCTAAAATGAATTGTGAGGTTGCATCTTGAACATAGAATTACAATATCAAGCAACTCAGAGATGAAGATAGACGTTTTTTCAAAGTAGTGGTCAGACACTGTTTGGAGCCTAAGAGCATGATCCTAAGAAAATATTGGAACAGCTCCGCAAAATATATGGTAGATGTTCCATGAATGAAAACCTTTGACTGGGATGTAATACTAAGAAGAAACTTGTGGTCCAGTTCAAGAATTATTTGGTATATGTCATGATATGTGCTTTTAGTGTGGATATCAGTCCATTAAATGATTACAATGGTCATCTTGTTGCATTAAAATCTGTTATCTTGCAGTAAGGCAATCAACATTAGTTAGGACTCTGACATGTCTACATTCAAAAAGGTGAGACTGCAGAGGCCAGAGCAGAGAGTGATAGGGAAAAGGACCTCCTGGTGAGAGATTGGAAGCCAAAGCATTTGCCAAAATAGTCATTATGAGATACCCCAATGTCAACATGCTATCACCTTCAAAAGGGGAAAATACTGTTTCCCTTTGGATGGAGAGAAGAGAAGGACTCTCAGCTGGAGACTGAACAAAACCAAACTAAGAGTGTTTAAAACTGGCTGTTTTTCTGAAAGATAAACATTAGTAAATATATTAATCTCAGCAGAGGGTAACTGGTCAAAGACCAAATGAAATATAAGATGTTTAGAGGATTTAATTGTCTTCTTACTCAGTTTATTACATGAAAGCAGGAGAATCAGGGACACTATTATGAGAATACTGACCTAATCTATATTACTCTTCTCTCATCTGCTACAAGATTTCATCCCAGGGACGCTGAGAGGAAGATAAGTTTTCATGGAAGCAAGAACAAAGGGGAACTTTCTGTGGAGTATTATTTAAATCCTAGGCCCTAAAATTCTGCAAATATGTGGGGGTTTTGTACACCTGGTTGGTGAGGATGTCTTTGGATCTAAAAACTGACTGACTTGAACTTCAGCTAGAGTTTGCTGTGGGAACCTGGACTTCAGTGGGAGTTCTGTGATGAAATTCTGGAGTGTAGATACATGGAGACCAGAGACCTCTTTAATTTGAAAGGTCACTCTTTCAGAACCCATGCATATACATGGGTTAAAGTGCTACAGATCATACCAAAATTAACCAAAAGACAAAGTCATACATATCAAATTCCCCTGAAACCGAGGATTTGGGTAAATTGGGACATAGATAAAACCATCTGTAATTTTGAGTATTTAATGATCAATTGAGGAACTTGCCAGGCCAAAATTACCATTTCTCATCAAAAGTTTAATAGGGATAGTATAATTTTGTGAAGTTCAAACCTTATCTTCTTCCCATTCATCTCTAGCTGACACAACAGCAGTCCTTGCTGGTTCCTATTACATTGTCCTATGTTTCTAATACTAAGGTATAGGTGAACTCTGTGAACCTAATAACAGCCCATTTCTAGTCATTCGAAACACATGTATAACAGCCTGTTAATAATTACCACTGTCCTGACAGACTTATTTCCACTTCACATCAGTGTATGTAAGCAGGACCAGTATTTTTTTATTCTGATGTTTGGGAGCATTTTTACTACATTTTTTCCACAAGATACTGCATTCTGCTTCCTTTGCTTTGATGTTAGGTCATGTTCTCATGTTTTTTCCAAGGATTAATGATTGTATCTTAGGGTCACTCAGAAGCATGTATCCAGTCAATATGGACAGTGGAGTTAAATATTCTTGGAATATTTACTTCCTTTCATTCTGTTTGTATTAACTTAGTCTATTTGTCCTTTTAACATCTTAACTGTAAGTACATAGCAGCTCTGCTCTGTGAAAGAATAATTTTCTTGGTGAATCCATTAGTCTTTTAACCTGACTTTTGGCTTAAGAGCTAGATCAGAAATCATTCCTCTCCACTCCTTTTGGGTTTGCTTTAAATTGAGATAATTGAATGGATGAGAAATGCCATTCACATATCTCTGGATTCAGGTAGATATCTACTGTGGGTTGCAGTGTAGTCATAAAAGTGATAGTACCCAGCCTTTAGGACTGATCTTTAGCGTAGTACAGACAAGAAAAGGTTATGTTGTGGGAGTGGTTTAAGAAGGAAGGAATGGACATTGTCAGTGTACACTGATACTTCAATAGGTCCGTGTGTTGGTGGAAAAGGAAGCAACCTGGTGACACCTCTGAAGAGTCTCCTGCCATGTTTTCTGGAAAGCAGGATGGTTGAGGGGCTGTTGGATCTGCTCTGTCAGCTCTGAGGCATCATGGCATAGGCGTCTTCAGTGCAGGAAAGATTCTGCAGTCCATTTCTCTGGAGAGTAAAAAACCTGTATTCACCATTTCCTTTTTTCTAGACAGGAAGGAAATGAATTATATATCCTCATAGGTGTGCTATGGGGAAGGAAACGTCCAAGTAAGGTCTAAGCAAGGGGCTTTTCTTTTAGGAGTCAGAAAAAGGAAAACAGTGCCAGCCAAGAAACAGTGTAGGTAAAGTTTATGAAATCAACATCTGCCATCTGAAAGCTGTGTACAGCTCCAGTGCTGAACACCATGACCTTTTATCAGTTACAGCTTTGCGCAGTGCAGTGAGACTTCTGCAATTTCTGTGTTCCTGAGAGATGTTTATTAAAAGAGAAAGGCAAGTAGCTGAACTGTAGACAATCTTTTCTGACAGTATCAGAGTGTTACGGTCTGGAGGGCCCCATCAGCTCTGTCAGTCCCCCCCAGACATCCTCACAGCTCCCCCCACCTGCCCACAATGCAGGATCCTGTGTCAGCCCCCTGGCTGCCCCCCATCTGCCCTTTTCCTGGCTGGGATGGTGGGACAGGCTCTGCCTCCACCCTGGAGAGCCCCATCTCTCACAACCTTCAGGGAGTCCCTGGCCCTCCTGGTGCCCTAACAGAGGAGTCTCCTTAGGATCCTGAGAACCAGCTTCTTTCATGGTAATCCATCAGTGGGGCAACAGCATGGATAATGAGTGATTGCATATCTTGGCCTCATGACAATGGAGACTTACATGAACCAGAGTACCTAGTCTAAATCAGAAATGATATGCTGAGATTGATCTTAGCTCGTTTCAAACTTGTAAATCACAGCTCATAAACTATAATGAGATTTCACTGTAAGAAAGGATAAGAAGAAAATTTGTGTCCAAAACACCCTGTATACAGTGCAGACTTGGCCATCAGACATGACGATGACATAATATTGGTCTGTATGTAGTCAGCCTTTTACAACAAGCCAAACTGACTGGAGAAAAAAATTCTAAAGAGATATTTCTTATTCTTTTTAAAAATATATTTTATAGTAAAAGAAACTACCTTGATTTAGGCTGCTCATTGTACACTGTGGAAGCTTCTGATACCTATTTTTGAATGCTTCAATGAGATATGGCAGCTATAGTCAGGATTTCTGACCATTTTTTGAGAGAAATTCACTGGGGATGTTAGCTTACCTCTTACTTTTGATAACCTATCACAAACTGAGCAAAATTTGTGAGAAACTGATGCTGAACTTCTGTGGATATGGCCCTTCCATATGGTTGGAAACTTCTGAATAGGAGGAAAACTTTCCCTTTGACCAGAAGGTTGAATGGAAAAATTCAATTACTGCTTGATATGAAGAGAGAAGGTGAGTCACTCTCATTTCTTCCACAGTGAATTGCATGGACCATCTGCATCCAAAGACACAGAAGTAATTACTGCCAGTGAATGTGGAAACAGACTAAGCAGGACTATTTGGATGTAAAGAGCCTAATGTGATGCAGCAAATGCCCCTATGACCTTTTGTAATGGTAATAAAAATTTTCTACTGCTTAATTTCTTCACTTATATTTTGAATAAGTTTGATGACTACACATCTTACTGTCTGCAGGAGGCAGTTTGACTGAAAAGGGAGTACAATAGGGTCACACAGAGAGATTGCTTTCCAGCAGTTAAAGTTAAGGTTCATCTTCATTCATATAGCATACTGTAGTTGAAAGTAGGTAAGAAACCTCTTTTGGGCCCTTGTAGCCAGTGTTACACTGACATGGGGTTGGTCAACATAGTTATGAAGACAGGAAGAGAGGCAAAGCAGTGATGAAGTTATTTTTGATAGGGACTATGTGATTAAGTAACTTAAAATATTTTGTAATTTTTTAGGAAAATTAGGAAGCTTCCAGTCTACATATGTACACAGAGCTGTGTAAGCTATTTGTTTGGAACAGATGTAGTTCTGAATACTCAAGATACAGGGAAAGAGGAAAAAGACACTGTGGCAGTTTGAGCCACATTAGAAATCTAAAATCCAATTTTTAGGCTTCCCCCACCCCTTCTCAACAATTTATCCTAACACCGGAGAGAAACTTTCAGGTCAGATGCTTCTGTAGGGGAAGGGGGAAGTATATACATTTATTTACACAAATAAATACTATACAAACTAAAGGTAACTATATATATATATATATTACATTACTATCAGTCAGTCCTTTCAAGCCCCTCCTTTAACTTTAGTCCAGGAGCAGCCTTTAAGGCTGATACGTAACACAGTCTTTTGCTGTGGGAGTGTTCTGGGCTCCTGAACACTCCCTCCTCACCAAGTTCCAGCAGTTGTTTGTTGTAGTTTCTCCTCCTCATGAAGTCCGAGAAGATAGCTTTGAGTCCTTGCTCTTCTGCTGTAGTGATTTCTCCCCCTTGGTGTCCCACCTCGGTTCGTAAACTGCTGCAGTGTAGCTTATCAAGCGTATGCGTCCTGGAATCTTCATTCCTCCACATCAGTTCTCAGCTGCCCTCCGGTCAGCTTCAGCAGGCAATTGGCTCATCTCCAATTTTGCCTGGGACTCTTCCTGAGCGCCGGGCCTACCTCCACGACCCAGTCTCTTGGCTCAGCTCTAACTCTGAGCCCCTCCTCCACTCACAGTGGAGGGAAAGAAAAGCCCCCCTCTACAGCTTCACTGCAGAAAAGGAGGGGGAAGAAGGCTTGGCTGCAAAGCCTACCTCTCTCCTCTTACCTCAGGTGCTGTGAATCTCTTCCTTCATAGCACACACTCCAAATGCTGACTCTAATTCTAGCCAAAGGCTGAGTTAGGGGTCACAGGGCTCCCCTCTCCCCCCGAAGGGGAAGAGAGGGAGCCCAGCCACCCCCTGGCCTTCAGCACCTACACGCAGCAGACACCAACAGCAAAACACCCAAGACTGCAATGCCAACCGTTTCCGGTGCTGTGATATATGATTTTTCAGCAGAAGCGAACAACATGAGTGGCAATTGGCTCTCCAGGGAACACTGCCCTGGCACCCAATCACCCCTGAGCCCCCCCAGCCTCTCAGGGGGGCCAATTTCAAACTATGACAGATACTCAGGACTGCACCTGGGACGCTGTCCTTTTTTACCTGTTTGAATCTTGGGGCACCTATCCTGTGAAAAGAGGCTGGGGTGTCTGAACATGTTCAACCTGGAGGATGGACGACTTCAGAGGGACCTAACAGTACCTCCCACTGCCTATGGGAAGGTCACTGAGAGTGTAATGCTGAGCTTTTCACAGTGGTGCACAGAGGAGAAAGAAGGGATGTCTGGAACTGAAACTGAGTTGAAAGGTGGAGGGGGCGAGGGGTAGGGGCAAGGCGTGGGAGATATATCACCTCATCCTTGGAAGTTTACAGGTGGCTGACAAAGCCTGGAGCAACCTGATCTGAATTCAGTCTTGACCCTGCTTTGAATGTAATTTTGGACTAGAGACCTCAATTCCTCTCCAACCTGAACAGATCTATTTTCTTTTTTGGAGAATAAAAAGAAATGTAGCCTGACCTCCTTAGCATTATGAGACATGATATGCTCTTTGTCAAATCTGCTATATTATTATCATGATTAGATAAATTATGACTAAACTTTACCACTTATTATATGTATAAAAAAGAATATACTATTTCCTTCTTGCCTCTAGTCATCTTGCTCTTTTGGAATTGTATTTTCCTCATTGATCTTAGCCATAACATTAGCTGACTCATCCTAAAGTAAATTATTTACATAATCTTCCAGTAGATCCCCTATGCAGAGGTTTTTTTTCCCCCTGCAAATAGCTTTGTAATGTTTGATCATTATGCGACAATTATGTCTTTCCTGAATGAATGTTCTGTTTGTAATAAAATCAGTCAAGGAGATCATCTTCACCCACAATGGGCTTTGCTATGCAGAGAGTGCAGGTCAGCTTAGTAGTGTGAGATGATAGAGTGGATTTCCTTGGAAGAGCACAAGTTGCAAAAATTTGTATTCTAGGCCATAAAAATTCAAATTTGGCTCTTCAACAAAGATGGAGATGAACACTTTGTGTCAAGGCAGCAACAGGTTTTACTTCCTGATATATTAATCTCAAAGAAGAAGCCATTGCCCCCTGAAATCTTTTCTTCTGAAAACTGTTTCTTTTGTTTAAAATGAGTTTGAACTAGAAGGAAAAATTTTCCCTTGATTTTGTCATTTTTGAGTACACAATAATTGAGCCTTGATTCTGTACCAGGATTTTTATTTGTTTACATATATTCTGCAGCAACACCAAGAAGTAATTAGAGGGGAGACAGATATAAAACTTCTGTAAATTTGACACTTCCAATGTTTTGTTTTCAAACTATGATCTCTTCTTTAACCCTCATAGTGCTAATCTAGACCTCTAATTTTCCTTACATGTAACATCAAAGAATACTTCAGGTTTCTCTTTGAGGGTTACAAGTTTACTGCATTTACTGTATCTTCAGGCATACATCAAGATATTCAAATGGAGAAAATGCATCACATTTCACTTTAATGACTCTAAAAATGGATTTTTTGCAAGCTTATGTAAACAGCTTAGACTCATGAGAGTTAACATTTACTTCACTTAGCCATCCTATCTTTAGAGTGCTAATATGGCTCCTCGGAAGTCATTCATGGTGGCTGCAGGACTTCCTGGGTGATTAAGGCCATGGGATACTGCTGCATGCTACATGGACTGTAACTTTGGATGGGAGGTGGCTCAGGACAACCCTGTCTTTGCGACCACCCTAATGATTCCCCACTAGCAGATCTTTTCTGCATTTTTTATGCTGGAGTCCTGTTGCTGGAACACAGCTTTGTGTCAACTGCCTTCTCACGTCCCTGGTGCTGGGAGGAGATTGCAGACAACCATGTATTTCAGTATGGTGTTCCCAAGAGCTCTATACTGAGCCCTCTGCCTTCTCACACAGGTGAGGCCAAATTCAAATTTCTGGCTCTGTGGCAGCAGAAGGAGAGATCAAAAAGGTCTGTGTAGTCTAGAGGGAGCACCTTGCACCAGTCTTGGCTGCATCTTTTAGTGTTTTGCTTTGCATGTGCATCACATACGTAAGTTAACACCAAGGTACCCACAGGTTCCAAGTGAAGAAGAAAGAGGTATTTCACTACTTGCCCATCACGAGGTATTATTATACCTTTTTTTGGGTCTTATTGTGAGAAAGACCTTCTGACCAAATTCAGGATTTTAACTAGCTAGAAATAGAGCTTAACTGTTACTAAATAGGATCAAGAGCAGCTAAAGATCAAACCAGAAAGACCTTCTGGTTCCTTGCCAAAATAATTGTACCATATGGACTTACTATGCATAGAGCATTTCTTGAAGAACCTGTCACAAATTCCATTAAAAAAAGAATATTATCTCTTTAAATGCAAGTAAAACTTTTGAAAGTGTTGAAAATGTAGAAGGTTCCCTTTTATACAGGTAAAATTGGGAAAATCTAGATTTTAATATTTTGCTTCATATTTCCTTAATAGTTTAGTTATTTCCTGTGATAGAGGAACCAGCGGTAAATAGGGAGAAACATCTTTGCATAATGAAAGTGAGACACTAACTGCAGTGACCTGCAGTTAGTTCCGATTTGAATAATTACACATGCTTAAATAAAATATCCTTTGACATTTCAATTTAACAAAACCTTTATTTATCCCAGCTGATCTTAAACTGAGCAATATTAATAAAAAAACCTTTGCATTTCATGTGAGAGTCAGCTGTATTACGTGGATGGGCAAACCGAATCCAGTCTATTAATGTGTCACCATGCATAGAAAGGTTGATTCTGTGAAAACCAGTGGCAGAATTTCCTTTAATTTCCTTAGTACAGGATTCCACTTATTTCTCTGTCTAGTTTTGTCATCAACCTCACATGGCACCTTCTGTAAGTTAGTTCACTACTTCATACAAAAGCTTTTTTCCCCCCCTTTAAATTTACTCTAATGATACTTAAAAATTGACCACAACCTTAAGTACAAATAATAAGCACTGTATAAGGCCTCTATTTTAGTATAATTATTATGAGCAAGGCACATAAAAGTCTCTTTTGTTTAAGGTTTTCCATTACAGGACTCCATTTTTCAGTTACTAATGTCAAATGGCCTGAGCACACTTATGTTTTCCATGGAGGGTAGGAACTTCAGTTTCAGGTCTTTTGGAAATTTCACCACAAATGGTGTACATTTTTCTTCCTATCTGTAAAGAGGTGCCCAGATTTGGTTGAGTTATGCATTTCTTGAAACCTTAATTCTTATTTTCTCAGCAGTGACCTGGCAGAAATTGGCATTTAGGTTTCCGAGGATACCATCTGCACTGGGTATCCTCTGTCCCAAGGCTACAGGAGACGAACATAACTTTCCCTGTAATTTCTCCTCCTGTTACCATGTATGGCTATGGCACAGCATCTAATAGCAAGGTCTAATATCCTCTCCTCCTGCTGTTCTTCCTTCTGCTGCCTTAGCAATAAAGAGATAGAGGAAATCTGAGGGGAATGGGAGGGATGCAAAATCGAGGAACACAGGATGAGGGAAAATCTGCTCAGAGCAGTTTACTCTGCATCACAGAAGAAGTCAGTGGTATGCTCAAGCATAAAATTTGCTTTTCCTAGAATAGCATTATGGTTGCCAGACATGCCATGTAATATGGGATTTCCTGTATTATAGTCTCAAATTTTGTGTCCTCTGTTAAAACATACATGTTATTAATTTCCCTGTATATTCCAGAAAGACAGTCATTGTATAATTTGGTAATCCTACCACTAACTTCTATCTCCATCTTCTTGGTGGGTGTTTCTCTGTTTCATTCCTCACATTGTGAGGGTAAACTCACGTCTGAGGGTTGTAACAGGAGGTAACATTCACACATGCACACACAGGATTTATGCCACTGCTAGAGCAAGAAGTGACTGGCTGACCTCCGGACAGGTTGCAAATGGACTTTCAGAAAAGCAGGTTAATGGTAAGGAAGGAAGAGAGTAAGGCTGTGCACAAACCGAAATACCAGTTTTATTTCTGTATCTGAAAGTGATGAAGGGTTGAGGGAAAAAGCCTTCTGGTGGCAACCCCTGCTCCTAGTATAAGGAGCAAGTGTGGCAAAGGGGTGACAGTGATATCTCACGCTGGGCAATTGGTTTTGAGACCTTTAGGGCTTCCTGAAAGCAGGTAGGTCCCTTTGAGCAACTTGATCTGGTTGGAGTAACACTATTCACAGGGATTCTGGAGAATAAACTTTGTGTTCAGGCCCAATTTTGCTGGTCTTCACCTTTTTTTGTTCTACAGTGAGTATGTTGGGGTGTTTTTGACGGTCCCTGTACCACTCTGGAATCCAGTAGAGAGCCCCTGCTTGAGCTGATACTCAGTGCTATTCAACAGGTGTGGTAGAGCCACAGTGAAAGCCATCACACTGTGGCTGGTACAAGAACTGTTGGGTATGAACAACCCCGAATACATCTTTCTTGTGCGTGTGCTGGCACTTCACAAGTCCTAAACTTTGATTCCCAGGGACAAGCAGGTTCTGTGGTGTGCCTGGCAAACCCACAGCTGGCCTCAGTAGACCACATTATCTGTTGACAGAGGCTGCACTGAAGGTGCCTTGCAGTGTCCTCAAGTGCAAGCCCTCCTGCCACCTCCTGCAGATGAAGTTAGAGGTTGTTGGAAAGACCTGGATCCTCCACTACCTATGCTGCCTGATGCTCAGGCTAACCTTCCACCTTGCCTGTTCCTGGTAGCAGCAATGCCTAAACACTGCAAAATTTTGTTTTAAACTATTCGATTGTCCTGCTCCTCCTCAGCATCCTTTCCCCTGTGGTACCATGTCTCCAGGCACAGCTACTCTGCACAGTGGCTGCAACTGCTAGGGATTGCCTGTGCTTGCTGGAGTTCCTCTCCCTATTCCCCTCTCCAGCACCCTCATTAGGAATGTGCATAATTCTGTGCCTGTAATTGGTATATGCTGTTTGAGGTCTAATTATACTATATGTTCTGGTTTATCAAACAGTGCTCATCTGTTGTGTGAAAAACAGCTTAGGATTCTCAGCCTGCCTTCTGCAGAGTCTTCCTCCTTTGAAAGATCAGAGTCATGGCTGGGTCAGGACAGCACGAGTTTTTCTGCCTCCGCTCAGGGTACCGGGTGTCAGCAGCAGAGCAAGATGGGCTCCTACTGTGCAAACATGGCTGGAGTGCTTTGTGTCCCACAGTGCAGCTCAGAGACAGCCATAATTCTCAACTGAGACCTATGAGCAAGTTGTGTCAGAAATACCTGTATTCTTTCCTTCTTCCTTTTCTTTCCTCTCTTCTTCCATTTAAATTTTCTTCTTGCTCTGAAGCATTTTCTTTAGTAGTGACACCAGGTACTTTTTTTTAAGGGGAACCAGTGATATTCACCCAACCTTGAAAAAAAATACTTTGTACATAGGTCATAGGTCAGTATTTTCAATGAATATCATGGTGTGTGGTACTGCAAGCTATGTTAAATCTAATGAGAAATGCAGGAAAGCCTGCAATGAAATGAAGCTGACTTTGGAGACAATGACTGTCTCTCAGCATTGCATATATCATTGCAGTGTGAAACATATGCAAGGCTGCTCTTAAATAGGGAGGCACAAGTATTTATTCTACTTAATATTTTATAGAGAACTGGGAGTAAACAGCTTTTGCAATCACAAACCCTAGTGTCTATTATTTTGAATGAAGGAATATATTTGAAAAAATGTTGAACCTGTAAAATATAATAAAAGGAAGAAGAAATATTTTCAGCATGGATTACAGAGACAAACTGAACCAAAGATATCCTGACACATTAGTTTACTGCATTCAGTGTTTGAATATATTATTAAGGGGGTTTTTTTTGGGGGGGTGGAGAATATCTAGGAGTTATCCTGTGTAATAGCAAGGATCAGAAGAAAGTGCTGACACTTGCCCACTTGGGAAAGCCTGCACTGGCATTAGACAGTAAAATAAATGATAGTGTGTTCAGAGGGTCATCAGGTTGCTGGTTCAAGAAAGTTACCTCTCTTTTGGGTAGTACCTCTTCTCTTCAACAATGAAGATCTCTTTACAACAGAAGAACTTTCCCTACTCTCCTCTTAGTGTGATTAGCAGGACTTGGGCTACCTTGAGCAACCTACAGTGATAATAAATGAGATTTGCCCAATGCAATGAGTCGCTGACTGAGAAGCGACAACGCAGGCTAACCTCATGCCACTGAGAGATGTATTACAGCAACCTATCCTAGGAAAGGAAAACTTAATCTTTTGTGTGTGTTAACAATTTAAGACTATGTCTAGGGAACAATGGGACAGGAGTGAATGCCATTCCATGTGTCCCATGGAATTTCTGCACTTAGCAGAAAATGAAGACAGTGCTCTTATGTATCACAGCACCTGCCAACAGCGGGATGGTGCAGGGGTTTACTGCACACAGCACTTGACACAGGAGACCCAGACACTCTCCATCCTGGAGACCTGACAGATTAAACACAGAAGTAGATGGATGGTGACATCAGATAAGTATGACATCATGTTAACAGATCGTGTTAGTGGTCCTCTTTGTTTGCCTGGCTTATGTGAACTCTTCTGTTTTCTAGAAGAAAGGACAAAGTTTAAATGGTTTGTAATGAAGCCTTTGCTCATGCCATCACACAGCTGCATATGCCACATGTCGAGGATTTAAAAAGTATGTATAATATGTAAGATTAAGCCATATATTTTATATGTCTGTATATGCATATCCTATTATGTAAAATATATCTTAACCACATACATATGTATAAGCTAGAAGCAAGACAAAGTAAAGGACAAATTGAGATGCTTCTGGTAAAAGCTGAGTTATCTTTTAAGGTTCTTCTGTGTAGAAACAACCTTGAGTTATCCAGTGTTATGTAAGTCTACCTGTTTTTTTTATATATACACACACTAATGTATGTGTACTGATATATGTATCACTTATACTTGTAAAGTCATATGAAAATGAGATATCATCATATAAAACTGGAGCATGCTGTAGGTGTCCGATTTCATAGGTTTCCAATGGTGAATTTCAATATATTTAAATATAATTTCAATATATTTGAATACAATTTTAATATAATTTCAATAATGCTTCTTCTCTAATAAAATGGAAGAAATTAAACACACTATTGAGTATTTCAAAAACACTCTGAAGAATCCCAGTCTCACATTACAAAATTCAGCAATAAACTTTACTTGAAGATGATAGTGTTGAAAAATAGAGGTGTAGATGGCTTTCCATGTGCTTGTAAGCATCACATTTATGCATGAAGCACCAGATATATGTGTGGCAGCAGAAACTGTACACATTTCCTAAATATTCTCCACACCCTGAATCTGAAGAGAAAAAAGACAAAGACTAGTTGCTGCAGAAGCCAGAAGAAAGAGAAAAAGGTTCCTGAAAGTTAGATGATGTCACTTGTTCATTTTAAAGCACGCTTGTTAGCCTCACTGGGAAAGGTTTCAAAATACACACTCCACTGCTTCAATTCTGTCATTCAGTCACACTGATCTTGCAAAACATAGTACAGCTCACCATGACAAGTGGTGTCAGAATCAAGATGCAGAACTTTTGTTTTGGAGAAAGTTAGACAATTCCACAGGATACCTACAAGGAGTTCAGTGCCCCAAGCATATAAGATGCTCAGACTTTGAAAAAACTGACAGGTTTTCAACAGGTCCTTGACTTGAAACACGTATCAATATACTTCTTTTTAGTGTCAGCAATGGGCAGTGTGTTCATAGCAGGATACTCTGGCATCTGATCTGATAGATTCCCTTATATCATTGAAATAATATCCTGGCTTTCTCTACCTTTGGCTTCCTAATGGGGAAAAAACCCTGAAAAGATGATGACTATGAATCATAACGAGAACTGGAAATTTTGTGGTATGTATTATCACTTGGCTTGTTTTAACCAAATAATTCTAGTCAACCATGTTATGTTCCTGCCAGAAGACTTAAATATTCTCTGAAGTCAGTGATTCAGCAATGTTTCTGTGAGATTGTTTTGATGCTAACTCATTAGGGAGGATAAAGGCAACATGCACATGGAGTTTAAAATTCTCTCTCTTGAAATATAGACAGTAGATTGTTTATTATCATCAAATATGCAGGAATTGGCACCTCTAGAAAGGGCTAATTTATTTAACTGCTTAGAATAGGATTTAGGGAACTTAGCAGGCAGCCTTATTTAGAGATATTGGCCTCAGTCCACACTACATCATATACAGCTATGTCTTCTGATTACAGGTGATTATAGGAAAGGAGATAGATCATGTTCAAGTTCTCACACTCAATTATGTTTCACTAACATTAGAAGAACAAACTGGGGTTAGTAAAAATCTTTACTAGGTTTACAAGGTCCAGAAATCTTCATTATCCCCTCTTTCATTCCAGCTTGGTCTTCCTCACTCAAACCCACTCTATCCGTGACTGTAAGCACATATTAAGATGGTTATCATAAGAAGATAAACTGCTTTCTATATTATGGTATATGACTTTTGGTACTACATCACTTGCAGTAAACCATCATTACAGATTGTTTGTTGAGAATTGTATTTCTTCTAGAGAAGTATAATTGTGCCTCAAATAAATCAGTTCTTGGTGCCTGTGATAGCTTAAAATATGTATAAAAGTATATGGGAGAGTAATTCAATGTGAGTTCAAGGACCAACAAGAATTAGAAATGGAATCAGAAAGTTCTTAAAGAGACCAGATATCCTGTGAAGATGAAGGAGAAGAGGAACGGGGATGATGACCATGCTGAACTGACTTGGGCAAAGGGACTGTGGGATTGGAAAGGTCCTTCCAACTTGCTGGGTACAGTGAGCAACCACAGTCCCATTCATAAACTCTGGAAATTCCACCATAATACTGCTTCCTGAGTATGTAATTAAAATAAGATCTTTCTCAGATTGACAGTTATAGCTATGGAAAAAAGCATGTGGGATTTTAACTCTGTTTTCTTTCATTTGCATGTGTCTGACTGAATAACAGGGAATAATGTAGCTCTGATATTTTTCAGGTCTCAGTTATCACTTGTACATAACATTAACAAATATAAACTACGGTGATCAGAAAGTCTTGATGCATTGATGACATTTACAGTGCTTTACTTTTCATCATCTCTTGTACCAGGAAGCCTTCAGAGTGTGATGCTGGCCACGGTGTGCAAAGGCACACCGTGGCCTGTGTTTTTGTCTAGTCTGAAAGACCACACTCATGAGTCTAAAATATGTCTCAATACCCTGTGAAGAGCTTCTTGGCTAAGTTTTCCACTTGCACAGTCCTGGCACACAGATAAGAGAGTGGCTTGTGGCTGTGGCTGATAAATTCTGAATGGACAGGAGGAAGAGGAATTTTCATGCTGCCAGCACTGGACAAGATTGGGCTTGCCATGATACCGCCCCCTCCCCCCCCTTTTTGTTGCCTCCTTGTGTTGGATTTTATTGTGTCTATTATTGAAATGCCACTGTTGGAAGATTTGAGGGCTATTTTACAAAGCGTAGTATTTAGCCCCTGCTTTGGTTTAAGATGTGTCAATGTCATAGTGCAGTGTTAGGCTGGAGAACTGAGGGATCATTTGCAGTTTACTGCAAGCCACTGGAGATACTTTCATATTTGTAAACACAGCAAAGGCCTTCTATTTCAGATATGATCAAATACAAATTCACTTGTTTGTCATCATGAATGCTTCCCATCTGAGATAATAAAAATGCTTCGAGGTACTTTTCTTGCAACCTTGACATTTGCTTTATCCTTTTAGAAATTTTGTGTACTTCTAAAGCACACAGAGAATTTAAAACTATAGTTTTGTGAAAAAGTGAGGTTTGGTGGCTAGCACATTAACTGGGAGTCAAGGCACATCAGGAGAGTTCTCACCTTTGCCTACAGTCTTGAGTAAGTTATCTCTTTCGTTGTTCCTTGTTTTCTGCTGTAAACAATATAGCTATATCAGTGGTCATCTTTTCATTGTCCTTGAACACCCAAGTAAACTATGACAACAATTGTGACTATTTTTTTGATTTTAAAAATACTAAAAGTTTTTTTATGAATTTATTTTAAAATGATGCAAAACTTTAGATTTTGTGGGTTTAGTAGCAATGAGAACTGCTGAGTAAGTCTTAGTATTGAATGAAAGGCAAGAAAGTACTCATTACTCTGAAAACTTTCTATGTGGACTAGACCTGCAATTTTGCAAAATGTATTTCTCGTGTGTTTCTTTTTCTATTTTTATTTTCTTACTGTGGCAACAACATAATAACAATTCTTCTGGGATTATCTTCATTTCTCTCTGGTAATGAGTGGACCATGGTGACAACACTGGAAGCTCAAAGCCTTGGAAAGTCTCACTGAAATAACGCTGGGGCCCTTCCAGAGCTTACGAAACTCAATAGGAGTTTTCTCACTGACTTAAATGGGTTCTAACTTGTCCAATGAGACTATGTATGTCTCATTTTGCTGTATATTTATGAACAAACTAGCAATTCTTTACAATGGATGCATGTTAAACTACTAAAGACTTATTGGATATAAAATCACCCTTGCAAAAAATTTGGTGTATTTTTCAGATGAGTCAGCCAAGTGACTAAAGTGACTCTCTCTGCAAATGAGAATATGTTTTGCAGGCATTTTAGCTCTGAGCCCATCCAGAACAATAACAAACTTTCAAAAATCTATGGGAAAGTGTTAGAATAATGACAAACAAAAGCATTCTGCTTTGTAATGATACAGTCTTTTTGTTTCCTTCTGTCTGGGGCTCTAGAGGTTATAAAGTGGAATAGGATACAAATGTGAAAGTCAGCTCCTTCTCATCTTCAACATGATTAGCTGACTTCATGCATGACCTTCAGGTTGAAGCTACAAAAGGACCTCAGAATGAGAATTTAAGAGGTAAACAATCCAGAAAGTTTTTGGATGATTTTCTCAGCAATTAAGTCTACAATCTACCTCGAAATAGTTATAGCTCATCCATTTGCTGTGCTGCATTTACCTTGTCAACATCACTCCTTAGGCACACCTGTGATGTTGTGAGAGGAAACAGGGGCTGGACTTCGCCTCCCTTTTCCCAGAACAAAACACTGCAATCCTGTGGCCTCTTCTATGTCCTGTTGCCCTAATGTGAGTTTCAGAAAACCATACTGTTCCCTGCTGTTCTTTATGAGTGACCTGGGATCCCTAGAGCTGCTCGCTTGCTGCATCCACTACTTCCAATGACTTGAGAACCTGAATATTTCATCATGGATTTCCCTTCCTTCTTTGTCTTCTCATCTCCTGCACATGCATGTCAGATATAGGTTTTTTTCACTCCCAGATTTTGCAGAACCTTAAAGGATCCAAGTGAGGGTTTACAAGAAACTATTTCTATGGGCAATAGGAAAACTGATGATCCACTACCTGCTTCAGAGTTTCAAGTCTTTGATGCAGGATGACAACTCTTGTATTTTCAGGGAATTGTATTTCTTCCTTCTGTCTTGAATTAGATTAAATCATAGGGTGTAGAGAGTGAAATGCCAGCTGTACTGCAGTACTGCACAATGGGAGCAACATCCACAGCTGCAGTCCTTGGTTTTGGTGACAATGTGAGGAGTATCGAGACGAGTGGATTTTGACTCATTTTTCTAAGAATAGACCTGCCCTGCTGATGTACTCTTGGACAAAGCACTATTTCCAGGGAGCTGAATTTGGACAAGAAAGTCCAGTCAAAGCAAAAATGCTCTTGGATAGGTCAGATCCCAAAAGACCTGGTTATTTAAAGACTGACCTTTACAGTTTCAGATCAGAGTCTTCACTGTATTTCAACAGCAGTCCTGTAAAGTCCTTTCTCCTGGATCTATGCCTTAATAGCTATACTCAGTTTTACTGTTGAAAAATTGGAATTTTTATATAAATGAAGAGGACTGAAAATGAGAAAACCAAAAGAGGCTAATATGGAGTTACTCCCAGTGTCTTACTAAGGAGGGAGGAAAAAAGATTTTCTTCATCAATACAGTAAGCTTTGATTCCCAGCCCTCTGGAAAGGACTAGCATGGAATGAAAAAAAATACAGCTTTGCATCCCATGTTACAGGTGATTTTCACTTTCTCCCAAAGAAGGGAGCTGTGTGCAAAAGCAGCACCCCACAAAGAATGCAAAAGCTATGTGTGTGGTACCAAGGGCTGCTGTCCAGTTAATTCACTTTGAGCAAGTTGCAGGACCACTGTTGCCCATTGTGTAATGGCTATGGCAGAACTGTTTTCAGAAATGGTTTCTGCAAACAACTTTGACACAGAATAAAGGCTGAATATCAATCCTTCTCGATAGAGTGTTATACTCTAGTCTGGATTCTGTAACATGTGTTTCTGAGAGAATCTCAGGAATCTCTCATGTGTCAGAAATCTGGGAATATACTTTTTTTTTAAGACCGAAGTTTATTTGCAGCTTAAGTTAACTGAAATTTTATCCTTCTAGTAGGAATGACATAGATACTTATAAATAACATTAAAATTCAGAAGGTCAGAGATGGATGGTTGACATTTGAAGGCCTATTCTTGTTAGTGCATTGAAGCATACAATGAAAGACTTGAGCTTCTGGACTTCTGGACTCTTACTACCTCTTAAAGCTATGCCACTGATTTCCCCAAATTTCCTCAATTAAAAAAAGGGGAATACAGAACCTTCCTATGGCTGTTAAGGTGGTTCTAGCAAACCTGGTGGAAGATCCAGCCATGTAGAATATCCCATAAAGGAAGGCCGTCCTTCCAGAAATCAGGGTTAGGGGATTGGAAAGCATGGAATGCTGCTGGTCTCCCAGCCACTGCAGTTCTGTGCTTGTCCTTTGCCCCAACAGGAGTAAGATCAGCTTGTTTTGAATTGTTGAATCAAGAGTGTGAGTATGAGTCCAGTCCATTTCCGTACAAGATTCTGACACAAAGGCTGGGAGGGCACCTCATGGTTTGAGATGGCACGTACACATTGGTGTTTACTTTTCATGTTGAATAGGAGCCAGTGAATAATCTTGTAGTAAAATTTAATAGATTTTGACTGTTGAAGACAAGGTAGGGCAGCAATTTAAACTACCTTTTTAGCACCTGCACTTTCATTACTGCATTATATTTTCGGTGCATTTGTGTGTGTTAACCCATTGCTCTGGTCCAATGTACACATTTACATTAGTATCTCTGCTTTCACTAGGTTAGCTGCAATGCTTCTCAGCTCTGCCCCCAAAAGCTAATATTTTTTCATCTGAGAATAGTTCAGACTACCCATTCATTTGCAGACCCAGATCATGAATTCATGCTTGCTTCTCCTAGTTTGGGGCAACAGCAACAGCTAGAGGCATCCTCCAAAGGTTGACCTTCATCTGTGCAAACACACTGCTTGAAGCTGTACGGAGGCTACTGTCACTCTGGGTGGAATAATGTTTGGGTACATGTTATAGATGAGGAGAGGTTATGCATGCTGTCTGCAACACAGCAAGGAGCTGAGCCCTTGCCTCTGAGTGTTACTCCTGTGCCTCCAGAGAGAACTACTGTTACTGGGTTTATTTACGCTCCTTTGTGGTCTACACAATAAAGTGGCTGAGTCTCCTCTGGGACCTTGTTCCTTTGCTCTGAGAAATCTTGACTTTTGGGGATTGTTTTTTTTAAATTGGATTAGAGCCGATAAGCTAGGTAGCTGAACAGTGGGAGAGCTCTGATATTACAGCAGGCTGCTAAAGGAGTGACCTCCAAGGGCAAGATGAGGACTGAGAGTTCCTCTAGGATACTGTTGAAGGACTGACTCTTTCTGCACTGTGTGGGCAGAGAGAAGCTTGACACTGTGGTACCTGTACTGCTGATAGTGAGCAACTCTGCAGCAAAGTAATTGCCCTTCTCTGCCAGGATTTTCCTGGCCAGAAGAACTAGTTAGTTACTACAAATTGGAGCCTGGGAGCAGACCATCATATATGCAGTGCAGACAATGGAAAGATCAGGGCTTTTCAACAAAACAGAGAATAAATCCCATTGACAGTATATATGTCTTTACCAACTCTCTTACTCTCCCAGAAGAGGAAGTATTTAAACCCGTCAGATTAAACGCCCCACAGACCAAGATTAAACATCTCATTGTGGAGGCTCTATTAGCCACCACTTTGTCCACTCTCTAATTAGTTTCTAATATTTAGAAACATTTCCTTATTTTCCTTTGATGAGCCTGCAACTCAGAATTTTTACTCAGAAACAAGAGACTCTCATGCCAAAACTGCCAGTAGCTCATGGGGGCTGCAAAATGTACTTTCTCTATATGAGGCAGGGCAGGGACACAAACCAAGTCTATTGCACCCTGGGAGGGTGCCCTAATTTAGCAGGCTGTGAATTGAGCGATCTGAAAAATGATTTCTTCTTAAGGTTCCCAAACTCCCCTGTAGAAAACTTGTGTTGAACATGGCAAGATAGCAAGGAAAATTTTGGTTATAACAAGTAATTTTTTCCCAGATTCATGGAAAAATTCCTGAACTGCTTTATATTAGGTATTAAGCCCACTCTGGTCAGAGGTCCAGCTTTACCAACAAGCAAAGTAATATATGCAAAACGTTGTCTGCAATCTGTTGGACCAGTGTCAATAACAGTGCAAAACATTCCTGGAGTCCCTGGCAAAAGAACAGGCACAATTTACTGGCTATACAACTCAGGTTAGGGCAAGATGAATAGAAATGATGGTCTAATGATTAGGTTACCGGCTTGCAATGAAACAGATCACTGCTCAACTCTTAACTTCAGACTTTTTTTGTGACTTCAGGGAAGATACTTAAATCTTTCCTGTGTCACAGTTCTCCATCATAAAAGAAGGATAATTATAATTTCCTACATCAACAGGGATACAGGGAAGGTAAATTCATTTATGACTGCAAACCTTGAGATACTGCAGGAGGGAGGGTCTAGACATGGAAATGTTCGATTCTGTATCTTCCAGTAGAGAAAAGAGAATGCAGAAAATATTTTCTAAAGACATATTGCAAGGTTATTTTCCCCTCTCCCAAATGTGGCATTTAGAGAGATATTTATACCTTTTTTCTCTCCTCTATTCCTTTTGGAGTAAATACCTTCCTTCCCTTGCAGCCAGAGACAGACCTAAAGCATATGATGTTCCTGTATCACTTTGGGTCTGATTTGATTGTTTTCTGACACTGAAATATTCAGAAGTTTTATGTTTGATTTCATAGTGCTGTTTCTGAAAATTTAGTATTTCACTGTGACCTTCCAGACCCTTTGAAACACTCTATAAAATCTGCACGGTGTGGGCGGGAGTATTTCTGGCAGTCTTTGTTCTTTCCAGGACTCATTTTGTGTGAAGTTATGTTGATGGATTTGCTATCACATTAGTCAAAGATTTTCTCTACTAAAAATTTACACATTTGTTTTCATGTAGGAAAGCAAACAAAAATCACTCATTTCTGGAAGATAAACATTTTACTCAACAATTTTTGGAGTGTAGCTTCCTTTGAAACTCAGTTTAAAGAAATAGATGAGAGCTAAATAGAGGCAAAATATATCCAGCTGTATAAAGTCAGGCACCTCTGGAGTGTGAATCATTTCCTATGACAGAGGAAATTGCACTCTGAAGATATCTGTTGCTTATATTTGACTACAGAGGAAACCTGAATAACTTATTTAGGCTAGTTACCTAGTTTTTGAATAGGCAAAGTTGGGCAAAGAATCCTTATAGTAGCCATCAATATGTATACATTTTAAATCATTGTACAACCTTCTCTATGTGTTTAAATGTAGATTAAAATAGGCTTTCCAAAAGTCAGGCACCTAAAATGCTGGGCATTTTTGGAATTGTAGGACTTCTTACATACAGGACTTAGGTATTTTCTGGGGAAGAGATTTTGCTCAGGCTTTATATGGGTAGCTGTGCTGCTGCTATGATCTGGCTTCAACTACTGCATTTCATGCTGATCTCTCTGCCACATGCCACCTTTTTGGGTAAGAAAGCCACATGATAAATTACCAATAACGTTAAAACTCATCTTTTTGGTGAAGCCGTGTGACATTCTTGTTGCTACCAGTTTATTTAACCAGGACCAGTTACCCTTTGCCTCCTCCCCTCAATACTTGCAAAGCCTGAAAGTGGATTCTGTGTTGGCCCTGCTCATAGAGTGTATTATTGTGTCCATGCAATCCAGAGTTTGTCCCTCCCATACTAGGTGCACTGCTTACACTGGCTGATGGAGGTGGATGGGCTACTTGTTACCCCTCTTCTCAGCTCCCCTGGAAATGAATGGAGATTTGAGCTGAGGAGTGTCACTATTTTTTTTTTGCAATGGAAGTGGGGAGGTAATCTCAGAGGCTGGCAGTGTCTTGTCGCTTCCTTCCCCAGCAGTTTCTTTGTGCTTGTTTGGGTGGTGAACAGGTTGCAAGGCTTACACAAATCTGTCACTATCTCTCGGGGCCAGACCCAAACATGACCTTCTAAAGTCTTCAATAGAAATTAGAGCTATGAGAATAAAAGAAGACTGTACAGTAGGGTGAATTTTGATGCTTTTAGAGATAAGATTTTAACTGATATGTGGGATGGGGTAAAAACATAGTATTCTCTTCATCTTGTTCAATTCAGTATTTGTAAGGCTCCAGTCACCATGGCATCTGGGCATGAAAGATACCTTATGTCAGCAGGATATGCATCAAAGGAGTCCTTTTCTAATGGATAAACCTGATATCAAAGAACTGAAGAAACTGAACCAAAATTTACAGGTGTCCTTTGCTTTGATCATTAATTAAAATGTGACTTATACTCACAGTGTCCCTATTAGAGGACTTGACATAACAAAGCATTTGAGGTACCTGACTATTTCTTGTAATGCTGTGAAAGGCAGGTGTTCATTCCTGGGAAAGCTTTGAAGCTAAAAATAAAATAAAACAAAATTAAAATTAAAGGATATTTCCAGGTACATAGTAATCATCTTAATACTTATATTTGAGGGGGTTTTGTGTGTGTGTGAAATACTGACAGAACTCCTGGCTTGAAAGGAATGCAGACAATGAGGTAAAGTAAAGCCTTCTAAGTCATTTGAGATCAATTGTCAGAGAATTGTCTCAGCCATGTCATTATCAGATTAATAGCTGAGTTCCAATTTAAGCTGGAATTATTTGGATAACAGAAATCAAAAGGAAAGTTTTTGCAAACAATTTGCCTTAGAGCAAAATAAAAGTATTAGAGATAGGATTTTTTTGATTTTCACCACACCCCTTGAAATTCTATGCAGATTCGATTGCTTCATAGGCAGACCATGACAGCCAACCCCAGCACCCCAGGTTAGTCCAGCCTGAGTTGTAATGTAAAATGCCCCGGACCAGGGCATTTTATTTCCCCAGCAGTTAGCCCAGAAACAAGAAACCTGGTCTATTGGTGCTAATGGGTTCTATGGTAGCCAAATATGTTGATGATCCAGAAAAGCTATCTTAGGTTATAGATTTGAAGTTCATAGAATATCCTGAGTTAGAAGGGACCCACGAGGATCATCAAAGTCTAACTTCTGATGTCTTCTTACTACAGGTCATTTGGCAAGGGAGCATTCATGCAGCTTTTTTATCTGTTTTTCTCTCCACAGTAAACTTTCTAAAAATGTCCCAGATCTGCCATTTTCTTTTGGCTTCTACTCACTTTGCTTTCCATCCCTTCATCTTCCTCTCTTGTTCGTTTCTCATAAGCTCACGACTTCGTATTTATCTCTCATTTGAAATAGCATTAAACATGCCACCTGGGGTTGAATCAGCTCTTACATGCAGAGAATGGAAAGCGCCAAAAGAATCGTGTCATTAAACCCAAATAGCTAACAACTTCCTAAGCACCAAACACATTTTGTCTTCACCCCTTCTGCTGTGAACCTATGAGTTTCACTGGCATTTCACAAATATGTTCTACCATGTTGTACCATTTGATCTTTATAATATGTTGGGGTGAGGGGATCCAACATGCAGAAATTTCATTTGCAAGAGCATTGGATCTTCACCATCTTCATCAATGTGACATGTACACATACTCTGAAGTGGTAGTAGTTATCAGTGAGTGTTGTGTCACTTCCGTTGCCATGGCTTATCGGTGCCATGACCGAGAATCCACCTGGTGTCCATCCCCAAATTCATGGTTTTCCAGAGTGAGCAAAATGTCCTTCAGCTGTTGATTCCTCCATAATTGACAGGTACTATGGATACTAAGAACAACTTGTTAGACCCTCTCACCCTCCAAATGTAGAATAACTGAATAATTTCTGCAGCTCTGGAGAGATGCTCTTGACTCTTTGTTGTAGTGGTCATAGTAGCAGTGTGGGAGAAGACAGCATCATATCAGGTCTGGTTTGTTTGAGCTTAGACAAGAACACCCTGGGCTTTATTGCTTCCAGTCATGGGGAGTTAGCTTCCCGTTTGGTTTAAATCCTGCTATAATTTATGCCACCTGAAATTCTGGTCCAATCATACTATACCATGTAACAATTAAATCAGATTTAAAGACTAACTTTGGAGATTTGTTCTATGAAGGTAATTTCATGACATTAGATTCACCAGGCTGATTTCTGTAATTTAGGACTTCTATGAAAAATTCTAGACTGGAAAAGATAACAACCCATGAGCACACGCAATAAAAGACTAGCATGCAAAGCAAATTGCAGGTATTTCTGACAAGTTTTCTGTGAGAAGGATAACTCTGCGAAGCCTTTTGTCACTACAAGTGGAATCTACTTTGTTGCACAGCCTTTGGTAAAGCCCATATCAAAACCGCAGCAGTGGAGTGTTCTTCCTGGAGACTTGACAGCCCCATTACTTTTCAGAGATTTCTCCATCAGGGTTCAGGTTCTGGTTTAGCAGAATAAGTGACTCCAGAATACAAGGGAATTCTTCCTAGTCCCAACTCCTTTTTTTTTTTTTATCTCTGATGTAAAAGAACACAACAGTTTATAATACTTTTAATACCAAATGCCAGTTTTTACTTTACTTTGTCCTTGATGTTAGACCCACAGGTAGATGGGTCATTGGGACATGTATATATTCATTCTGTACTACATTTAAAATTAAAAAAAGTGTAGAATGGACTATTGGCATTTCTAGCTGTAACATATTTTCACCAGATGTGTTGTGCCCATTCACAGATGCTACGTCCTCACTCCATTTTTAGTGAGCAGCTTAACTTTTTCTTTGTCAGTAAGTACCCTTGAGGAATATTACTGTGAAATAAAAAAATCTTGCAAGTATACTTAAAACTATCAATTTGTTAGGTGAATGGCATGAAGAGTAAATCAACAAAGCTGACCAGAACACCGGACTACTGCAGACAAAACTTTTCATCCTTTCCAGGAAAAGTCTCCTTGATTTCTATTATCATTAACATCTGCACTCTTCAATGAAGATCACATGCCTTTTAAGAAATGTAAATCAAGTCCATATTTCTAAACGTTAATTTTTAAACATTTTACCCACTGTAGCAGAGATGCAGTATCACCCTGTTTACTAATGACCTGAGTCTGGAATTTGAAGAAAGAGAAAGCATAGACAGCATCCATCTACCTTTACTCATCCCAAGACTTGTAAAGAGAAGACAATCATCTCCTATTTAAACAGCTATTGCTGATGAGAGATTATTACTTGCCTTTTAGATTCTACTTTACCTTGGTGATCTTCATGGAAAAGGATTTTCCAGAAAAAGAAATTATTTTGATATTATGCAGTGAGAAAAATATAATTCTACCATTGAAAGGAACTAAGCAAAAGAAAACTACTGAATGTCAAGGACAGATGCAGCCTTAGGTGTCAGGTAGAAAATGGAGGGGCGAAACTCTTCTCTGCTGATCTTTGGCTGCAATGTATATGAACTGCTGGGAGTGGCTGTTACAGCTGAGGCTTATTTCATTGTTGGCTGTTCTGTGAAATATTGATTATTCTAAAGGTCTGTGTCAGTAATTTTCCAAGAAGTCATTAACCAATAAAGATATGTGTTTTATTCTGGAATCATCACTGGTTCTTTATATGTGTTACTGATGACTTGATCTGTCTTTTCTTGGCAGGTATTGACAGAAGGGCTGTCTGTAACTTACACATTCCACTTCCAAGAACTGTAAGAAAGGGAAAATCTGAACAATAAAGATGAGAAAGAAAATTTCATGCCTGATTTAGAGTAAATACATCCATAAAATTGCAAAACTGGACAAGGAAATAATTTGATTGTTTATTTAATGAGGAGTTAAAGAAATGGCTTTTATTCACATACACCAAGTTTGTTGACAGGGACCAAGACTTGTTGGCAGAATTGTTTAAAAAAAAAAGTGAAGGGCTTAGGTAAAATTCAGTCCTGAACTGAGTACCTGTTACCTACATCACCTACAAATCTACCTGTACCAAAGTAGCAGGGCAGATTCATCCACCATAAATACAGTTCATGAGTGTGTGTGTGATTTTTTTCTGCAAGACTCCTACAAGAGTGACTGACTGTCACAGGTGGCATTATAAAATATTCAGTAATTCAAAGCTCTGCATCCCTGTGTGTGCACCATCTAGAACTGGTGTGGTACCACATAAAAATGAAATAACCCCCCTCTCAGGGGGGGTTTAAGACACCCAAAGGCCTTAAAGCTCAAGTATGGACAACAAGGACCATACATTTATTTATGTAGATCTTTAACTATGAATTTACTATGTGCATTTTATGTTTTCAGACAGCTGTGATTTTGTGGATTACATTTCATAAGAATATGTGGACATAGTACCCTATGTCCTTCCTGTTACCCTCCAGACATCCATTTTGAAAGAACCTTAATTTATATATCAGTCTGAGGTGCAGATGGAGGATGTAGATGGTTGGATGTTTATGATATTTTAATTATAATTTTTTCTATTTTTTCACAAACTTCTGGAAAGAATACTTGCTTTTATAACTGTAACAGGATTATTTGCACAATACTTCTGGCATCGTGTTTCTGGAGATATATAGGTTGAGTAGAATGATACTGGTAAAGTTATCATCGCTGTGGGCAACAGACTTTTTTTCCAGAATTTCCCTTGTGCACTGACCAACCAAAATTCAGCTGAATCAAAGAGTATAATGCCAAAGTTATAGGTAAATAACAAATGGAAAGAATTAATACTTCTTCACAAATCAGGACTCAGTATCTTTTCAGAAGACTTTTCTTAACAACCCAAGCATCTGATTACTATAGAGGAGTACCTGGATGAGATTCTATGATTTGAATTAAAGAGATAGACTAGATCATCTAATATTTTCAATCCAACCTCTGCATCTCTGAGGTGGGGATAAATCATGTGAATCAGGCTACTTCTACATAAGCATATTTAACCATAACATCATGCATTTTTATGGTGCTAGGCCTTCTCTGAGGAACTCTCACATTATTGCACTGCTCTGCAAAGCCAAAATTTTGCTTTCCAGATACTTAGTTGAGTAGAGCTGCTAGGAAGTTTGCAGCTGAATTCTATAATAGCTGTTATGGAGTTTTTAATGTAATTTGTAAACTGCAAAGCATAATAATTCTGGAAAGCAGTTGAAGACTGTGGTAACTGAGGATATGAATATATTTCTGAACTACAGCTGTGCTTCTCCGGTTTGAAGTTGTCTGTCAAAGACTGCAGAGAACACAAAAATGTGATCAACCAGAACCATAAACAAAAATCCCAGCCCAATAACCACATGGAAAAATAGCCAACCAGAGTCTGGATTACCACAACTGTCAACAAGACTTCCATTCAGAAATCCTCTCTTTGGCCTGTCTTCTAATACTATTGCTAATGGAAAGAATGCTCTTAAAAGAAGGCAAACTACTTTATATAGTTGGTTTTGATCATGTACCAAATAGAGTTTCAACCAGAGAAAATGAATAAACATCTGTAGGAATTTGCAAACAATTACAACATGTTTTTTCTGCCTCTCCCTCTCTCTGCCTATCTTAATACAAGTGTACATGCATAACTTTTTCAGATTTGTTTAAAATTCAAATATTACCCAGTGACATTTTGCAGTTCTGGAATTTTTCAATCCATGTTGCAAATTTTCTCCAGGGATTCAAAACTATGCAACCAAATTCTGACTTGTCAAATGGGATGTTGAGTTTTCTTGTAGTATCTTTTGCAGTAGAGGTTGCTGCAGTTGCAATAGTTGAAGGAAAATGTGACAGGACATAAATATGGTTTATTAGGGCTCTATTTGGTGTATTTGCAGAGAGGATTACTGAGTGCTTTCTCAACACACCGCTTTAAAGATACTGCTTAAAGGAAAGTTCTTGACTTTTCTTCAGTATACCAAATAACACTCAAACTTCAGTTGCTGAGATGCTGGCTTTGAATTCAAAAGTGACATTTATGGTAGTGGAAAAACTGAGGTAGATTCAGATTCACTATTTCAACCTTTGACTGGTTCTTCCTGATTTGGTGAAGAATAAGGAATGAAACTATAAAGTTAGAAAAAAGACCCCTGTACATAAAATGCATAAAAACCTGTTTCAAAAGTGAGAGTGTTATTGATTATCTAGTTCAAAGCACAGGTGCTTTTGTTAACGGCAAGTTATGACAACTGGAACATACTTCTTTTATTTAGTGAGTAAAATGAATCACTGATTCTCTCATTACTCTGGTCTGTCTCTCCAAATACAGAGATGTGAAACAATGCTGCTCTGGTTAGTGCTCTGACCATGGCCTGATAAATCCTGTGTTGTCTGTCTTTTATAGTTTTTTGTACATAGAGACCTGCTGTGAAATCAGTCAACTCCATTTATATGCAACATAACACTTCTGGTTTACATAAAGGCTGCAGTTTGAAAAATACTGGAATGTGGACAACAAGTTTATTAACCTGCAATGGAAAAGTGAGGTTGTAATGGAAATGTGAGGTTGTCTGGCAATTTTAACTTGCTGGTCCAGCATTAAACTAGTGGCTGTTCCTACAATGGATTATTTCAGTTCTGGAAATACAGCTTGAAAAATGGACCGGACTCTGCAAATTCTCCCTCTGTGAGGAGCACGTGCTTCCATGCTAATAATCAGGATCGAGGATATGAATGTGATAATCTTGTTCTACAGCACCTTCAGGAATGATTTTAATGACTCATCCTAGTATTGACACTAGAAATGACCTTCTCAGCACCGATTTTAAATAATGATCTCCCCTGATGCTCAATGCCTAGCCTGCCCACAGAAACATCAGTCATCTGGAGACTGTTGCAATTCTCAGTCCACTAAAATTGTGATGAAAGACTTCCTTCTCTTCGAGGATGTCTTTGCCAGGAGCAAATAGCTATGGCAGGTAGATAACAGTAAAAGTGCCTCCCAAGAGCAAAATGAAGTTTTATTTAATGTGCTCTAGGATAAACACTGCATTAAAACCTAAGTGTGAGAAAATTTCTCCAAACAATTTTGAAGTCACAGGCAGAGATACATAGCAGTTGCTTTTGTCACATCACCCCAAAAGCAAAAAGTTCCTGGAGGAATACCTCCTGCCATTTTACTGTCACCCAAAAATTCTGGGTAGGTCATGCATTTCTAATGTTATCCTATCTCTGGATACTGTAGGCTTGCTTTCTATATGGAAACCTGTGGTTTTTATCAGGAGTTGTGAGTTTTGCTGAACTAATGCCAGAATGAACATTGACACCAGGTGCCTGCTCTGGCAGAATCCAGTACCACACCTACAGATAAAGTGTAAAATTACACGTGTCATGCCCCAAACACCACAAATTACTCTGCCCTTCATCTCAAAGAACATGATAACTTCTACTTTGATACTTCAGACAATACAACCTTGGCAAAAGACAAGATTTCTGCAGCCAAGAACATCAAATCTAATGTATTTTACTGCACCAAAGGGGTTGACTTCTAAAGAAAATGTATTACCAGATTGAATCTACCTTTGGTCTGTGAAATAAAACATACTGTCCTGGGCAAGTATAGTGATAAACAGTCTTTGACTGGTTTGGAAGGAACCACAATGTGCTGTGGTGCTGACTGCTGGAGGCTCAGATATGAAGGCGATGCAGGTACAAGCACGTGAAGGTTCATGATGGGAGAAATAGTTGGTGAGGAATGACAGAGTCATCTCCTCTGAGATTTCTGACCCTTGCTAAAGTGTCTGAGAGTTCCACACTTCGTGCTTATTGCTTGAAGGCTGTGAGGAATTTGAGAGGAGTACTGGGGAGAAGGGTGATGGCTCTTGGGACACTGAAGGCCATCACTGCTGTCCCAAAACCACTGACACTGTGTGGGCTGGTGGAAGCCTTCCTGGCATGTTCCCAGATAAACCATTCACATTCAACCAGTAAAAAAAGAAATCTATGGTTTGAATTCCATACCTTAGTTTTCCTGTTCTCTAGCACATTTTGAAATTTTGAATCCTTCAAATGCATGGTAGATCTAATTAACCTCAAACACAAAGGGTGACTAATTAGCAATTAAAATTTGAATTTAAAAGTGAGACCTGATTAAGCAGCTCGTAATTTTTTCTTGGAGGATCAGGTCAAAAGTATCAAACCACCTCTGCTACTGAGAGTGAAGTGACTGGTCTCAAAGGACTACACTCATAAAAAATCTCTGAAAGATGACTGTAATATTTCTTCATCAACATTTACATGAGGAATTTCTTAAATCTGTACAGAAAAGTGTCCTTTATTATACAGAAATGTAGGAGTTTGAACTGAGGAATGGATTAGACCACAGAGAACTGTGGACTGTCAGCAGAGATCAGATGAAAATTTACATATTATTAAGATCAAAAGAATAATTTCCTGAAGTTTTTTTTAAATCCATTTTCAGGCAATGACAATAAGGTTATTTAGTAGTTTAGTTATTCACTAAACCACTTCAACTAGTTTGGTTGAAGATGGTAACAAGTTTACATCTGTGGTTTTTTTTGATATATGGACTAAATAGCTATTATTATTTATGGACATAATAGTTATTATGTCACCTTCTATCTTAATTTCAGTTTTATTCCAAACTTTTGAGCTTTGTGCATTTGCTGAAAAAAAAAAAAGTGGGTAGGGAAAATACTGGCAATTCTAAACTAAGTGACTGCTTCACATATCACTGCTAAAATGGAACTGGCCTGGTTAAGGTCATTCATCTTTAAGGACAAAGATAATCATCTTTATAGCTTGCAAATTCCTTATTAGTGTGCAGAGAGTGTTACTATAAATTCAAGCTGCATATTATGAGCCACTCATTTTCAGCTGTTAGAATTCATTCTCTGAATATTTAGTAAGATGATGAAGGGAGGTGAATGGCGACTCCCCAGCTGGACACAGTTCCAGCTTAAGCAAGACGATAAACTTCTAATATGAAGATGGAACTTATGGATCCTGGCCAGAACAAAATAACATTTCACCAGTGGAATTCCAGTTAAAACTCTATTCTGGAAAGAAATTATTCTAACAAGGCTTCTCACCCTTTTAGGGGCTTCTGGAAAAAAAAAAAATAGTGGAAAAGCCAAGTGTGTGGTCTTTTGAAATTTCAGAGTAATTTGTAAAAAAGACAGTATGGGCAGCTTTTAGGAAAAGAAACAGAAAAAATTGCTACAAGTTGACAAGAAATATTTGCTGCCTGTAAGCTTTTACAACAGCAACCATGACCCTGCAAACAGAATTATTTTTTCCCCAGCAATACGTCTAAAACAATGACCCTTAGACACTTCTGCAGATTATTGAAGTGGTAGTTGATTTTCTATATTTTTTAAGGAATAAAAATTAAATATAAGAATAAAAAAATTTATTCTGTTGGGATAAATAGGTCTTGATATTTACATTTTGAGATCTTTTTATATTCTTACATTGTCTTTACCCTTGAAAGAACTGAAAAACTTACCCTTTGTATTTTCACTTAATTCATATAAGGGCATTCATGTCTTGGGGAGTGCTATTGATAGCTAATAACAAATCACACTCACATGCAACAAATCTAACTTAAGGCTAAGTGATGTCAGCATGTAAACAAACAGTGATTTATCCTGAAGATATGGCAATAACATGGGGCTCCAACAGAAATGTGCATGATCACAGTCCATACAAAGCTATGTAAGTGCAAACATGTTCAAAATGCTGGGTGTGATCCTAGATTCAGTATATCTTTGCAAGGTCCAGCAGTGCACTCTGGCTTTGTACATGTTTATCCACCTATATACACATCTAGCCAAAATTTTGCATTCGCTCTGGTAAAAAAGTATCCTTCACTAATACAAAAATGTTCATGATGTGGTTTTCTCTGCTGGTGTGCTTACCCTGAAACTCTCTGGTCACAAGATGTTTCTATGCAATAGTAGCAACCATCTACTTCACCCCTGGAAAAAAAAATTAAAATCAGAGCACTGACGAATCTGTATCCTTGGACTTCTTCAGAAGTGAGTAGACAAGGCTCTGACTGATCTCATCTGATGTTGTTGCTGACCCTGTTCTTAGCAGGAGGCTGGACTACTTCTCCTCTAGAGATCTCTTCCAACTCAAACTATTTTGTGATTCTACAGTTCAGCTCATTACTGAAAATCTGCTCTGTCAAGCTGGATAACATGAAGGAAACATGCATTAAAGTCCTTGTATTTAATATTTTGGAAACAACAATATTTCACTGTAGACTCAGATCCAGTTTCATGCCAGATCCAGGCACCCTGAATTGGTCACACAACTGTTATGTCACCTTTCCCAGTCAGTCAAGTTGGAGGGATGCCTTTCTCTGTCTACTGCCTCCATGGGCAACTTAGTGCACTTACACTCCTAATTCATGGACCTTAGTTTGTTGTCTATAGCTAAGTGAGATTGAATTCAGACACTAGCACATATTTCCAATTTGTAATTGTAGACATTTATCTTCTTTTGTACATACTTTAGTATAAAGTGATTATGTTACATACTGAGCCTCTCAGATATGTGAGCCGGATAGAAGAATAGAGCAGGAGCCTAAGGAGCTCTTAGTTCAAAGGAAGCCAGAGGATTTGCAAAACGTTGCTGGAAGTGGGAGTCAGTGTTTTAATTCCAAGAATTACTGGTAATTTGAAAAATTTGCCCCACAGAGATAAGTGGGAAGACTCTGAGATAGCTTTGAGCCACATGAAAGGACCTGCTCTTCAGGGTGGTTACTTTGGGAAGGAAATTCAGAATAATCAACAATTTGCATTTGTGATACTACTAAAATTGATGGCCTCCTTTGACAGTTTTGCTTTTGAAAGACCTCTAAGTTAGCACAGTTGATAGCCTGCCTTCTTACTGTGCACTACACTTCAGTACCTGGAGTTGCAGGATACGCCCAGTGGAGGAAAAATGAAGAAGATAAAGATTTTATAGATGAATTGTTTTTACATGAAGGCAAACACCACATTTTCCTTTTAAAGCAATTGTTATTTTATCTCTTAGGTGTTATTGTTTACAGTGGTTCAAATTGTTTACATTCAAGACAAAAATTTAGCAAGAGCAGCTTGCTTTGATACAACCAATTGAAACACTTTACCAGTTAACACTCTTCTGTGGTGATTGCCACACAAATTGTTTCCTCAGGTGATAGGAAATATGAAAGCACTACTACAGCACTCCACTTTAGAATAGAGTTTGGTTATTGAAGTTGAGTTGGTTTATTCTTGGTCTAAAAAGACCTTAGCAAGATGCAGAGTTGGCAGTCACCCTTGTTGTATTCACTCCCGTGTAAAAGGCACACTGACTGGAGACCCTTGGTACCCAACAGCCCATTGGGAAAATGCACTTTGCTAGTTCTCTAGAGTGAAGTGAACTGCACGCTGTATGCTCTAGACAGAAGTATGAAGCAGTCCGTGATGCAACATTTTGGCAAAAGTTTCCAAGTATACAAGAAAAACGGGAGAAAAATCAGGCATGTCTTTTGTGTAAATGCTTTTGTTTCATGGAAGTCTTGGTAAAAGCCCAAGTATGCTCTATGATAATTCGCATTCACTTGTAAAATCTACATGTCCTTAGCAAGACCGAAGCATGAATAATTCTAGAGAACAGTTCTTGGAAAGGTAATTTATAGTAGTAATGCTTTAAGACTTGTGAGGACACATTCACATCCTTTCTTCTCAGTCATGAATTGGGGTTGCTTTTCTGTTCTGTGACTGTTTCAGATGAAGGGAAGGGAGAATGTGATGCGAGTTCAGACTGTGGATTTCAACACAATCACTGCCTAAAAGAATACTTGAACTTATTGACCAGAAGGTGTGTAACTCCATTACCACATTTTTTTATGCTGAATTTGGTGCTATCTTAATGCATCAAGAATAGACTAATAAATCAGTCTCCTTTAGAGGCTTCCATGGGATTTCCTTGTTCACATCTGAAATATCAGGAATGTCTTATTCCACCTATCTTGTCAGGACAAGGACTTCTGAACATATATGAGAATTTAGGTTCTCTGAGGGGTTCGGTGACATTATATCTCAGGCTAGAAAAAAGTTAGTCCTGTGACTGGAGGAGTACCCAAGACAGGACTGAGGTGAGAGGTCAAGTTGGCACCAGAAAGTAGGGATTTGAAGCAGGAGTGGAACAGAGACAGGGAATTAAGAAACTCAGCCTCAGCAGTTAGTGAAAACTAATTTGGGAAGTGCTAGTGCGCTTAGACTGAGTTTAAGTATTGTTATGAAGTTTGGACTTTCTACAATCATCCTGCAAATTTCTCCTCCAGATTTGTGCGGAGTGTACTAATTCGCTCTTTTCTGGAAACAGGATTCTCCCTCATCCCTTAAGCTTAATTAAGATTCTGACACAAGACTCTGGATGCAACACATGGCTCCACCAAATCCTTTCGTCTATCTAGGAATTTATTATTCAGTTACAAAGGGATTAATAGGATCTCTAAGGTTTAGAACTTAATATCCATGTTCATTGAGGTTGCTCAGAGAAAACTTCAGGAGGCAGTTCCTGAGTCCTGAAGAAGAAAAAAGTGTTTTGAAGACTCAGTATATTTCTAAGATCAAGAGATGGAAGTCTAAAAAGCTTCTTTGGAAAGAAGTTTGCCATTCGGCCAGCACAGAGACCGGTTTCTGGGGTTCATGGAAAGGTCTGAAAATTCACAGGGCTATGAGGACACAGTTAGTGAATATATGAGAAGTTCATGGATAGAGCAAAACTAACAAATGTAATGGCATAAATAAATTATGACTTATGATACATGGCCTTTGAATACATAACTCTATGGACATAATCCTGCCAAAATACTGGTGGAGGCAGGAACAGGAGTCAATGTCAGAGTCTGGGGCAAGTAGTTTCTACTTACACTCTGGTGTAAATTCTTATTCATTCTGGGATGAAGAGCAAAGCATTCCTGGCCTTTGTAGCCTTAAACATGCACTTGGATTGTGCTGTAATGTTACATTTCTTGGACAAGGGTAATTTATAAACTGTCTTGAAAGACCAGTAGTGCTGGCATGTTGGAGTGAGTTATTAGTGTTAATACCACAAACCACAGAATAATTTGGCTTCTGACTACCTTGCCAGTGGTACCTCATTCTTGATTCCACTGGTTCATGGAAATGATTAGTTTGTTGGTTGTATGAAATTTGGTAGCTCACACGAGTGAGAAGTTCTTGCTGCTTGTTGGTGCTACCTTTCATGAGGAAAATTCAAGGATAGACCTTACCTAGGAAAGCAGGAGGTGGTTAATATCAAGTGGGTGAATGCCCCTCATCTGTGTGTATTTTATTCTGTTTGGGTCATCAATACAAGTGCAAAAGACAGTAGATTTTTCCTGGGCACTAGTTTTCCAAAGAGAAGAAACTTTGCCTGCCCCTCTTGACCTCTTCCAGGAGACACAGTGTGGGGTGTCAGAGTTCAAAATCGCAGTAATTGAAGGAGCCATCCAAATCCCTTTGTGTTTTTCTTTCCCATTTGCATGATTACAGCAGTTGCCACTTTAACTTTTCTACAAAATCGTGTTAATCTTAAAAAATCATGTTAATTCATTTTAGACATAATTTCACATAGACATTTTATGGCAGTTTGACTTCTCAATCTGCCAGACATGCCAACTAGAGCTTGCCTATGCAGCATGTGAACTATTAGCACTGACCTCACATAATTTCTAGAGTCAAGGGGTGGAACAGCACTGAAAAACTTGTTATTGGCTGTATAACTTATGCTACAGCAGAAGAAATGATTCCTAAGGAGATTAAAGAGCTGCTGAAGAGACTGCTCAGGAGTTGAGATGTCAGCTGCAACTTGGAAAGTACCATTTATCTTTTCTATGCCTGTACTGTTGCTAGTGGGATTGACCGACTCCTTCAGTTTGTTCTACAAATATATTTAAATACTCACTGGCATCAGTTATGGAATCTATATGTTTTATTCTTCCACACTGGGGTGAAGTCCCTTGTGGACTTTGACTCACTTAATATCTAACAGTGTTCATACAGTAAGTGAGGAGATGTCAGAGGAGCCTCTTCCTACAAAATGGCCTGGAAGAGTGTCCTCTGATAGACAATGTCAGTCTGATTCTTCTCAGGAAGACATGGAAGTTCATCAGGACTTTCATCTGAACTCTTAGGGAGGCCAACAGGCAAAAGTGAAGCTCTCTTCAGAAACATGAAAATAAGCTTTCTAAACTTCATTTACTATATTGAGTTGAATAAGTCAGGGTTTGTTTGGTTTTGGTGGTGTTTTTTGCTGGTTTGTTTAGTTTGGTTTGGTTTGGTTATTTTTTTTTCCCAAGAAGAAAGCATTATTTTTGTAGGTTATTTTGAGTGAATCTAAGGATTTTTTCCCTCTCTTTATCAGTCAAATTAACATCCTCCCCCAACCAGTAATTTGCCCAGCACACTCCTATAATCATGACTTATTCATAACAGACATTTGAAGAAGTTTAAAAACAGAGAACAGAATATTAAGGAGAAAGTCATCCTTACAGTAGCTGATGAAACTGAAGTAGTTAATTTCGAGCTAAACCCTAACACAGATCTACAAGTCCATGATGATCTACAGGTCCATGATGACTTTATCTGACAAACTGGAAGTGATCAGTGCTGAAAGATGCTCAGAGTGCAGGTTCCTCGGGAAGGCACAGAAGCAAATATCCTCCAGGAAAAAGAATGAACTGAAATACTTATATTTATGAAAAAGAAAGCATGAACAAACCCACCACTACCACCACAAAAAAAAGCAAAGAAGAATTTTGTTATAAAACAATTACCATTATCTAGACCCTGTCCATCCTTCTTATACAACATACAACAATAACAAAGGACAATGTTGCTGTGTTTTTCACTTCTCAGTCTCAGAGAGTCACTGTGAATTATTAAAATTATGATGATATGTTTGATTCCAGGAAAGTTTTTGTTCTGAATTTAAACTGCAGTAAATGCTAATTGGAGTTGATATATCTCCTGGTAGATTAATTTTGAATCAAGTACTGTAATATATTGACATCGTGTTAGTGATTAAGATGTTCTCTAAACTGAAAGTGTTTCCCAGAGAATAATTACAACTTGGAGGAAAGAAGAAAAGATTGAAGGTGTCAAGGATTAAAAGCATATAAAAACTATATTTGTTATGCTTTATAGAACTTAGAGAAGAACAAACAAAAGGACTTGTCCGAGTAATTGAGGAACCTTTTAAAATTTTTTAAAAGATTTCATGATCATAAGGTATGGTTGGAAAAAAAAATTCAATTCAAGGTAATAGTATAGGTTGGGAATGCCTTTTGTGTCATGTTGCAGAAGGGTACACACTTCTTAATGCTTCCATGACATAAAGGAGGAGAAGGGTCCAGGGCAACACAAGTGCAAGGACACAACCATCCTGATCAGCATAGGCTCTCATTGTGTTCCCAGTCCTGTTCTGCCTTCACTGTTTTCAATGATGCTTGTCAGGAGGAATCTTCTTTGGATTTGAAGACAAATTTTCTCCTGGCCCTGAGAGAGTGTAATTGAATCTGTGTTTATTTCAGGGGTTTTTTTTCATTGTTTTGACCAGTGAACTATTTCTCATTAACCTAATTTTCTTGGCATGGACCTGAACTGTTGATGGCTAGGAAGCTTCATCACAGGTCTGCTACCTGTGCAACTTCTGCCAAGTACCTCTAAAGTGACCGTGGTAGCCTTCTTTCCACTCAAAGACACTAGCTGCCTCATTTCCCTCCTGTGCCCACCTGCATTGACAAATTTGTTTTTTCCAGGCTCAGACTAGGGAAGCTAGAAGACACAAAGCAACAGAATGACACAGTGTCACTGTGCCTGTATTTTCCAAGATTTTGATTTCCTGTCTGAAAACTTAAGATTTTATGACATGAGTATAAATATCAGTCTATTTCCCACACGTGGACAAAGCTGGACCTCATGTCAGAAACAGAGAGCTCTTACTCTTGTTTGTTTGGGGATGAAGGAGGTCACAGAGATGTGCGAGCTGCTTGCTATATAGTTGGAGGGAGAAGACCTGCATTGGTCAGAGGAAAAGAGAAGTAGTCCCTAGAAAAAGCTGAAGGAAAATGGCAAGGATTATGAGAATGGCGTTGTATCAAAAAGGATGACAGGAATCTGAGGATACCTGTTTGGCAGAGGTACTTGCCTTCTACTGCCTCTTTATGGTAAAATGCAATTAAAGTGCAGTGGGACTCAGGCCTTTTTAAAGCACCCAGGAAACCCCCATAGTAAGACCATGCATACGGGTTCCTTTTTTTTCTTTAATAAAAAAAAAAAAGAAAGAGAAAATAAATAGTAGCCTTAGTATTTCATTCCCATTAAGATTAATCTGCTATTAACCAGCAGCAGAATCACAGCAATGGACACAACAGGTTTCTCCAACCCTTCGCTGTTGGTATGGAAACCCTTTACTCCTGGGAACACATTGTCACTTGCTTTTGCCAATGGATACTTCAATGGTACACTTAACCTGATGGAATTTTCACCATCTTCTCTGGGAGTAATTCTGTAATACATTTGTGACAAGTGGCAATATATTTATTTGCAGTGTGTGAGAAACGCCTGCATTTGACCACAAACTCATTTTCACACACTGCAGCTTATTGGTTGGCCAACAGATGGTAGCAATTTCGGCTACTGTGGACCTGGGATATGTCCAAAAAATACAGGGTCCATTTCCAACAACTAACTTTCAAAGTCCTTCAACCTCATCATTATTGAAACGAGTAAAATAGTAATGGATCAGGAGCTTATTAATCCTTTTAAATGTGTCAGTTTCAGAAAGATGCTTACCTGCGACTATGTGATCAAGTGTTATCTAAAAAGCTTTAGAAGTTAAAAAAATAGATGAAGATCTTCGAAACTTATGGGAAGCATTTGTATCAACTTGTTTTCCCAATTTGCGTTAGAATAATCTATTTCACAGTCACACAAACCAACTGATAATTAGCAAACTTGAACAAAATGTCCCCATTCAGAAATCAAAATTATTCACCACAAATATTAATTGCAAATTTAGCCTTTTTTCCTGTCCGTGAATATATTTTACATGCATAAATATTCATTGAATAGTTTATGAAAAAAGATTTTAGTCTGTGGTTTGCTTGTAAGATGATTATTTTATCTGTATAGTTTTTGCATGTGCATCGCAATTAGTCAATAATTCACATAGGTATCATCTCTTCTTCCTTGAAATGAGATTGTGGTTTTGAAAACAAAATAATATAGAAAAAAGTATAGGGATGATTTCAGTGTTGGCATCATTTACAGGAACAAATCACATGCACTAAAATTTGAGTAAAGTATGAAGATTCACAATTATCATGACAAATACCCACAGCTGTGTGGGGTTTTATAAGCATGACATATTATAAAAGCATAAATAGCAGGAAACTCTGCTTATTTCTTCTATTCACAAAAGTATTCTTGAATCACAGCATTATTGTAAATGCCCTTTCTCACAATGATACAATTTCCTGTTTACATCTTTGAGCATTAATTGTAACTGCTTGTCAGCTTCCAAAAATTGTTAGACAAGATAATATCCGAGCTTTATGTTCACTTGAATAGATACTGCAGTACACATTCCCTGTCCTCTCCCTATCCTTTCAGAGCATCTTTTTTATTGGGGAAAATAAGACAAGCTGCTCTTTCCATTTTTGTTGCTGAGAGCCATTCCCCATTAACTCTGCACCTTTTAACCTTCATGATGTGAAGTTGATAGAACTGCCACTTTAAAACAAATTCTGTTTGGCCATCAGGGAGCTTCCTGTGGTGATGGAGATGACAGAGCCTTTTGAGGGAGGTTGCTTTTGAATCTGTTGTTGAGGGGAAAGCCCTTGTAGTCTGATATCTAACAGCATTTGGGTTCAAATGTGAAATCCCCGGGCTCATTCTGGATTCTTCATGTATGTGAGGCACATCCACTAGAGTGCTTGGGAGGGAGCAAAATCAAGGGAAGGAAACTCTTTCTTGGCATAAAGCCTTATTTACCCAGTCTTGTGGAACAAACAGGCAAACAAAAAACCCTGTCCAAAACAAGCCCCACTGTGTAACCCACTGTTTGCACTCAGAGTTCAGAATATCTCTTGGCTTCGAATTCAGTGATGTGAAGCAAGAAGTTATAGGAATGCCCTTGGACAGTGACTCTTTCTTTAATGCGCTAATTATTCTTACTAATCTTGCTATGATATGGAAATTAATGTTGCTTATTTCACAATCTTTCTTTTCTAGCACAATGGCCCTCTGAACAGGTGGAGACGATTTTATCCAGCACATCTTTGGTCCTTAGCCAGCACATTCTTGCTCTTCCAGACGTGAAAATATTTACATACTAGTAATAGGAAATAACATCTTTCACTTCTTATAAAATTTGTAAAATGGTACGCTAACAGCTTATTATATACTCATTTCCAGCAAAAAATTAGTACAGAAAAACACACCTCCACCTTGATTCACTGCCCCTAGCTAACACCAGCATTTTAATGTTGCCTCTTTGTCACTGGGAGTCGATTTTTCCCAGCACAGCACCTAAGTGCAAAATGCGTTAACGCAAATGTCTGAACTCCAAACCCATCTGGCATTAGGAGCTATAAAAATATTGCCATACTTGTCTACAGTAGATTTTAACAGACTTTCTGGACAATATCATTTAAAATACATTGTTGTGCAGTGGAATTAATTAGCACAAGTAACATGTACAACATAAATTTTTATTGTTTCTTATATGCCATAAAATTTTCAAGACAGAAGCACCTGGTAAAACCATACCGTCTGACTGGGCATGGAATTATGAAGGCCTAGATGGGAGCAGATGGAAAGTCTGAGGATGAAATAAGAACAGATGGGAAGTCTGAAGGTGAAATTTGAACTTAGGTATTTCAAAGTTCACATGGCTGAACAGAAAGTCCCATTAAATGTGCTCTGATGAAGAGGTAAACTGATGGGCTCCACTGTGCCCTCCCTCCCTTTGGATTTCCAGTGTCACTTACCTGTCAATAATGTTCGTGGCAGCAGTTAAAAATGCACTTTTCTTAACTCTGCCTGCTCATTTAAAATCCGAGTTTTCACCATCCACTCTGTCCCTGGGATTTTGTGAAGGTGTTAGTGCTATAAACATGGAAAAGCATTTTTGGGTTTCATACAGAGCTGATGGGTCTCCTCTGTAATTTCCCTCTTCATTTAGACAATTGAGGAGCCACAGAAAGCTATGCTGGTGGGGAGGCAGCAACTGCAGCCAATGCCAATGTGTGGATGGACCCATAGTGTTACAGAAGGCAGCAGTGAGCCACACCAATGGCTGGTATCAGAAACAAAAAGCCCAGCTCCTGCTAGCATGTCTTCAGGCAGTGTGCAGTTGGCTCATTTTAATGCGTACGGCTTTTTGGAAACACTTTCCCTCCTACTGTTTCTCCAACAGAAGAGGTCTGTTGCACTTTTAACAGAAAAATGTCATCCAAAAGTATAGGGAAAAAGATGATTGCTACCTATAATTAGAGGTAAAAACACAGAGCAGAAAAAACTACTTTGATGCTTGTTGGAGTTTATTTTTCCCACCTTGTTGGGGATTTGTGAAGGATTTTTGGTTTAGAGTGAATTTGCCTCAGTTTGGTAGGGTGTTATGAAGACTGATTTTGTGCGTAGGCCTTCACATGGAGTATTTTAGGAAATGTGGTGAACTGACAGATAAGGGCCTGGTATTATTACTAAACCAGCATGCTTTATATAAAATTTTTACTTTTAAAACCTGTCAATTCCTAATATATGATTGTCAGCAGAGATTATTTTTTCCAGCTCCCGTAGACATCTAAAATTCCCAGTTTACAGCCCAGAGCTAGTTGTACAATGTAAATACTGCATCTGGCTCTAGGTTTTTGGGTTTTAAGGTCACTTAACATAGAGATATTATTCAAGTTTAAATAAATTACCCTTTTCAGATAAAAAGAAGGCATGAAAAAGGCATGACAATTTACCCACTGATTCTGAAATATTTCTATAATTTTTTTAACAACTGCCAAAGCAGAGTATATCATTTCCAGGATTTGATGGGTCATTTAGAAAGTGCCAAGAATGAACACACTTTTACAATTCGGCAGGTTCCTAAGTCACTTATCTCCTGTACGTGGCCAGCAGGATATTTGGGAAGGGCTGTTGTTGCCAAGGCAGGTGGGGCACCTCTGTCAAATTTGTGGTGGACTTCCAAAAGCTAGGAATTATGTCTTTCTCCAGGATAACAAAGCTCTTTGCCACCCTTCTCAAGTCAGTCACGTTGCTGTGTCAGTCACTCTACTGCCATGACATGTCACCTGGGTCTTGGGGATGGTTCAGCACATTCTAAAATTCTAGAAAGCTTTTGAGTAATGATCTGAAAAACGACAGGCTCTCATATGTCCCTACTGTACTTGAGGAAGTGCATTTCCTGTGATTAATGACCTCTCTTCCCACTCTGCACAATGCTTTTTAAGATTTTTTTTTTCCTTCTGTAAGCCAAACCAAAGAATGTTTCCAGTTTCTCAGGCTCTATTTACCTTCTCTCTCATTAGTGGAGGCTCTCACCCTCGCTTTCTGATGATCGTGCACATACTTAAAGACTTCTGACTGTTTTCAGCTGCTACTGCTGTGTTCCAAAAATGTGACACAGGGGAATGCATCACCTCGCTGCCGGCATGCAGCAGGCGCTTCCCTTGGACTTCTGCCCATTGTGTTTGCAATCCAGTGAGAAAACAAGGTAAAACTGTGACTCCAAGGGCTTTGCAGGGACTCACTGAGCTTGACACGTGTCCCTTGCTTCCTGACACCATCCCTGTAGCTGCTTTGGAGTTTCAAAAGTCAGGAGCCTGGCAGGAGTGAGGTATGGGAGAGAAGGCAGCTTGTGTGGACTGGGCTGGGTGAACAGGCAACAGGCTGGGTAGCCAGTGTAGCTTTTTAGCTGTATACCACAGACCACTGGAGAACAATTTACTGTAACTCCTTGCCTAATTCTCAGTTCCTCAGAACTATGTGTCTTCAAGGTTGTGATGTTGCCTTTTTTTTTCCCCATTATAACTTTTCCCTGATGACAACAATCTGTATTTTTAACATAGTTTAAGTGCAAGGCACTAAAAACATCCTACCTCTCATAAAGGTTGCCTTGTAAATACAACATTCTGTTTTCATGGACACTGGTGTGAGTATTTCATAAAATGTTGCGAACAAATATTTTTGTAATGAAATAACCCCGTAAAATATCTTTAATTTCAGATTGTACTTACAGCTCCACTGACTTCTTTTAGGTATTGTTTGTAATCCATGGCTGTGGAAGGTCACCTCTCCCTTGCTTTCTTGCTAAACTTAAGTGAAAAGCTGATTTTTTTTGAGAAAAGTGTAAAATGTATCAGCTGAACATTGGGAGGTCCAAGAGTATTTCAGATAGAGAAATACTATCAGTTGCTATAATGAAGCAACTGCATTTATTACTTAACACCTGCGTATCTCTTCTCAGGGCTGTTGGGCACCAGGGAAGAGATGCTGCAGTACCTTGTTTCAAACAGGATCTACCAGTACATTGCCTTGCTCAGACTGAGGGGATGATGGTATAATGAGGCCATGAGTGTGGTGTGGTACCAGACCAGCAGTGAGTGCCACTGACAGGGTGAGGGGTGCTGTGGAGAGATGCTGCTGCTCTATACACCACTCCTGTGAATCCATGCCTCTCTGTGACTTCTTTCCAGTGCTCCATGGGTGCAAACTATTTTCTTGTATAAAAAGTCCTCAATTCAGGCAGATAAATGTGTGGTGATATGCTAGAGTTCTGCAGTGGGTCACAGAGTGTTTGAAAGGCAATTGAATAAAATAAATATTTAAGAATACAATTATATTGAAAAATAATTCCTACTTACTTCTTTCCTTGGACATTGTAGGGGGCTATGGCTGAAGACACATTGCTTGGTAAAAAATCCAAGTAAACGACAGTAATTTTTGTGTCTTTCCTGCCTATTTTTCTATTTCAGCTTTCAATTTCTTTCTGAACTCGCTATAGTTATCTATGGCTCATTTATCTGCACTGTGCTGCTGTTAGGATCCTGAAAGAGCTCAGTTAAAAGACCTGCTGTCACAGTTAGTAAAATAAGGACTTCATCCACAGTGTATGGATTTACCCACTGGCAATAATTGTCAAAAGTATTGTCTTTGAGTTATCCAGATTTCAAGTTCTGTTTTTCTCTTTTAATGTAGTGACTGATTTGAAAAATAATTTGCAGAAGTCACTGGCATTTTGTCACAGTGCTATACCATTTTTTAAATTCTTTAGCCTTATATATTTAAGTGCTGAAATGACATGATACCTTTCACACTGTCACTGCTCAGTGACTCCAAGTGCAGATGAGCTGTGTGCAGAATGACATCAGCTGGGCAGGTATGTCTTCGTCTTTGCAGTCTTGGTGCTCAACTTTCCAATGACTTCTGAAAGCACAAGGTGGGCAAGAGAGAGACACAGAGTGTCTAAATAGATTGCTTGAGGTCTTTCCATCCCCTTCCTAGTCACCGTTTTTCTCTCCTGTGCTTTATTGCATCTGGTCACATCTTCACTTTTATCCTCTTTCAAGACCAGCTTCTCAGTGTGCTGTAGCAGTGTGACATGATTTTAAAAAGTTTAAAATGAATGTTAGATTTCCACAGAGAATCTGTGTTTCATATAAATGTTATTTTGAAGTACTATTACACAGTAATAAGAATATGAATATCATAGTTATTTTTTTTACTAACACATTAAAAGTGTGATAATTAAGAACAGTTTATTTGAAATACTTAATAATTCATATAATTGTAAGTGTGTGCAACAGGTCAAGTACTTGTTAATGAAGTGGCTGTTCTTAACACAACTGCAAAAAAATGGGATATCTGCTGCTTAAGGGAGAAAGAGCTTTTTAAGCAATAACAGTCAAATTTGTAACGAAGAGGAAAAGAGGAGTGTACAAGTGCTGCGATAGTTGATAGCAGGCAGCTGGTCGATTCTCTGGAAGATGACCAGTAAGCTCTGACATTACTCTAAGTAGTATCACGAGAAATGATCCAAGAACTATTCGGACAACTCTTGTGGCATGATTACACTTAAGTTGAACTCTTTTTCCTGTTTTGACTATTTTAAAAATTTCAGTGTTACCACTACATATTCTGTGAGGTAGATCTCTCACATATGCTGGCTTGGCCCACTTTGGCTATTTTTTTTAATGGTCAGTCTTGCTTTTCAGACCTTCCGTTCTGTTCTTTCCTGACACAAACTGGATTTGAGAATTGGCAGTACACATTGTTAGCATCCATTTAACATTTCTCTGTCTGACTTGTCTTCACAGGTGCTGGGGCAGGTGTTGGGAGAAAAAAGAACAAAGCCAGTAAAGTCTAGTGCAATTTTACTGAGCAGATGTGCCATCTCAAGAGAATGAAATCTTTCCTTTTTTTTCATCTAAATTCCTAATGACAATTTCAAATAATAAATATGTTTCTTTTAAGATTCAAATGTTCAACTAAGTTTTATCATTTGTTGATGAAAAGAAAAGCAAAACTATTGGAATTTCAAAGGAATCTAAAAAATGCTAAGCAACTGGCACATGCTGGCTCCATGCAGGGACAAAATGATTCCTTGTGTCAGGCTTTGGGGTGAAGACACTGCTTTCTCTTATACAATATATACACTGAAGCAAAATCCTTAGATATCACCTTGCTGAACGTTTTATGCATTAGGCCACTTGTATTTTATGGGGTTTAGGACTAGAAGAAACAACCAGAAATCCAGTCTGATCTTCTGTGTATTTGAACCAGTTAGCCATTGCTTGAACTGTATCTGTTCCTTGACCCTTAGACAAATGATTTTCCATTTAAAATGTAAGGACATCTGTGCTGGGAGAAATGGAAATTTCAGCCAGTCCAGTGCCTGCTCTCTTACCAGAGAGGCTTAGGGACAGAGGACAAAGACAGGAAAACCAAAATCTGATCCCTTCTCTGTAATAACTTTCCAACTAACAGCAACTTGCAGCAAGGTCGAATGTCACAGCAACATGTTTTAGTAGCAGTTTGGAGATATATTTTTCTGCCTTGTATTAAGATATATTTTCTTTCCATAGATCCCAGTTTATTGAACAAATGAATTGCTCTAAATAAATGTCTGGTTCCCATCATGTTATGTTGTTTCACTACTCTCTCAGGGAGCACCAAATTTGTTCTTCTTGCTCCTGATTAATAAAATAATATTGAGCAACGTAAGACATAGTAACAATCCTTAAATAATTCCACTAGGAACACAGTCTTTCACTGGGTTTTTACTATCAATACTCAAGACCTGTCATTTGGCCATTTCTTAGATCCGTTAAATAAGTGTTCCAGAGATGAACAGTGCTGTTTCTAATACTAATATTATGTTTTATTCTTTTAGATGACTAACAATATTCCCAAATAACATTTGTAAATAGCCTTTGCCATCTGAATTTGTAGTCTGAAAGACTATGACCTATTTAAGTTTTTGTTTGTTTTATGGCAGATACTTCATTTACACGAGTTAATTCTGAAGCACATACTACCTTTTTCATTATTTTGACTAGTTATAATGTTAAAATAGTCAGACTGTAGTTATCCAGATTTCTGCTTGTGTATTTATTTTTTTTTTTCAAACTATCTTCCAGTCCTTTGAAACATTATTATCTTCTGCAGGTTCATTAAAAATTAGCACCATTGGCGTAAGTATTACTGTAGCTCAATAGAAAGTTGTATAAGCATAGTTTCTTTAAAATATTTCTCTTTCAGTTAATGTAATTTAGAGTTTCCTTTAGATTTTTGGAAGTAGACATTCTGAACTATCCCATACATTGTGTTCTTTGGGGCTATCCTTTGTTTGGGTATATTGAATGCAATGAGGTCATGATCATTGGTTCCTAGGCAACGACTAACTTCTACTCCAGTGATTAATTCATCTTTATCCATCATATGAAGTCCAAAGCAAAGTAACCTTCTGTGTCAGAAACTTACGATCTATAATTTTTAGAAAGCCTATGACATTTCATTAGTGTGAGACTTTGAGCACATCTTCCAAATGGAAGTTGCTCTCTGTAACGTCTATTTGTTTCTCATTCTTTATCTGTATTGGAGATATTATTATTTTTGCAACGGGAAAATAAGATAATATTAATCCATTTGCTTTGAAACACTTTCTTGACTCTATATTTAATAAGACAGAGATCTGATACACACATTTGCAAGTATGAACTATATATCTGGAGAGAGAAGAAAAATGTTGTGAGGTTTTTTGCAATTATATAGCAACTCCATCTTACCATTCTAAACGGCCTTTAAAAATGAATTAACACACTTCTGTAGAAATTTATGCAAGTGACTGCAGTTTCTTTCCTCAGAAAAGTATTAAGCCTGATAAAATGTTATTAGCTTGATTTCTTCCAAGTAGGGAAATACAAGGGCAAAGCAGTTAAGTTCAGCATTTGACGTGTGGGCATCTCATCCATATTTAGGCAACTCCATGGCCTGATTTTCAGAGTTGCTGAGCACCAGCATGATCCCATTAGGGCAACTTATCAAGGTCATGCAAAAATCCTATATCAGGAATAGTCACATCTCCCTGCCCTGTGTGTTAATGATTTGTAAAACCAAAATTAAGATATCAACTCCTTTATTGATAAGGAAAGGTAAAAAAGCACAGAGTTTCTAAAAGAAAAGAGAAATGGGCCACATCCCCCCACTTCCCTCTTCATCAGATCCATATAGTTTCATCTCCAGCAGTTATAATGAGTTTGCAGTGATACTATGCTGTTTTGCAGTTCCCCAAATTAAGCACTAGTCAAAGCATAGAAAAGCTAAGTTTCAAAGAAGTTCTTTGAGGCTGCTGCCTACTGTCTTGCTGTGTTTCTCCATCTGTGGGCTGCTGAAACTCCTCCTTCAACAAACAGAGATTGTTGTACCCTGGTCCCTCTGGTGAAAGGGAGCTGTAGGAGATGGTGACCTGAGACAAATTTTAGTGGCACAGTGTGAAAATGGAGAACAAGTGCAAATTTCTGTAACAGGAATGGCAGGAGGAAAAGCAGTATGATGGCAAGTTGATTGTTCAGTCCTGGATGAAAAGTACTGTTAGTCAGCCCCATGGAGACTGTTATCTCATTCCTGTATGGCATAGAGGTTTTCCTTTATAGGGCTGGAGAGTGATGGGAATAGAGGCATTAAGCCTCAGTCACCAGGTGAGCAAGGGAATTCAGATACTGCCAGAGCAGGATTGCTGAAATGAAAAAGTTATGTTTAGAATGAGTTCACTGGAACATGACCCTGTCTGCACAGGATTTCTTTATTTCTTTCCTTTTCTATTAATTTTTGGTAAGTAGCAGGCAAGTTCTGGGTCAGATTCCTGGTATGAGAGAAAAAAGAAGCAGAGTGAAATAAAAATTTTGGAAGAGCAATTAACTAGGAAACAGGACTTGAGAAATGGCATCGCTGCCTGCCATTTACCTCCTCCCCTGCTCTACCCCTCACTTTCATCAGAGAGTAGGGACTGAGGAAGGAAAGATTGATGAGAGCAAGGGACAAACACTGTCTTAACAGGTACTGAGTAGTCTGGCTCATTATATCCTGTCTGGTGTAGAGTCTTAACTGCTTACCTTTCTTTCACCACCACCTTTAATTAAGCTCCCTTAGGGGTCATCATGAGCATGGGAGCTTGGCTTTTTTGTTCTCCACACTTTTTAAACTGAACTGACACACTAGCCAGATTTTCCGAAGCACACAACTCCCTTTTGAATCAGATTTTCCACCAGATGAAAATGTGGGGGAAAAAAGGATGAATGTGATTTTTTTTTTTTTAAAGCTGAACAACTTTATATTGTATCCATTTCCACTTTGATAATAAAGATGCTGGGATTGCATCTTTGTTTTAAAGCCTGCTAGGTGAGAATTCTCCCCTGTGCTCCCACAGCTTCACTTTCAGGGCTGTGGTCAGCCTGGGCTCCCTGTGATGTCCATTAAAAGTCAGCCCGCTGTTGTCCTGAAGAGCAGATTGGCTTGGTGGGGAGCTGTTTTCCTGGATTTTCTCCTTCTGCTGTTTGGTGGGAGGGCCAGTATGGGTGCCACAGAGAAGACAGGGGCTGGTGTGCAGTGGTAATGGCATCGTCTTCTCTCTAGAAGAGACCCCTGCAACCCAATGTACTGTGCCCCTCCACAGTCCCAGACTGTGCATGTTTGTGCATTTGCTCCCAAGGAATGGATGTGCCATGTTGCGCTTCCAGGCCACAGTAGGCACAGAGGTTGTTTTTGCCTTATAGAGTAGCTCCCAAAGAGTCTGACTGTGGATGTGAAGACAGCCCTGGATAGTAAGCATTTTCCTGGAAGGTCTTTACCCTCCTGCAGCTATGGCCACCCCAGGCTATTTACAGCAAATGATGGCTTCCCTGAAATACAGTGCACCAAACCTCTCTCACAGCTGCAAAAGTAAACCTGACTCTGGTGAGATTTTGCCTCATTATGGTCTTCTCACACTTGGGGATTCTCATGGAAGTGAAAAAACATGTCTCCTGTAGCTTGCAACACAGGAAGCAGGGTCCCATTGCCAAAATATAGCCTGATTGGAACATTTTAGATGCTCTAAAGTAGCTAAGTCACCCCCCACAGAGCTGGTAGAAGGGATTTAAGGATTCATAGGAGACCCACACTCTTCTAAATTCACAGCTGAAGGTCATACCAGATACTCTGCACCATCTGAAATGGCATGAGAAATCTATGTTGAGGCAACTTAGTGCTTCTATGTGAGTTCACAGTAGCTGAAGACTACAGGATCCAGCTGAGTTAGACATGATAAGCACCATCATTCACATTCATGTCATTCACCTGGCCCTTCCCAGCTTTGACTTTTGCATTGATTTTACTTTTAATTATATCCAAATTTGGCTGTTTGGGAGAAACTAAGATTTTCCAGAGTATTACTAGAGATTGCCTATGAGCAGTCATAATTAGCTGCAGCAACTTCATTCCCTCCAGTGTTGGAAGGAGGGGTAATCCCGAGGTGCTCTTGGTTGGCTGCTGCATGAAGCCTGTTTTAAGCCCCTTCTGTGGTGGGGAAAGGCATGAACTCAAGTGAAATGGATGAAAAGTTACTACAGTCACAAGACAATTACCCTCCATAGGTAGAACGAGTCAAAGCATCCTGTCTACCTTATTTACCTTTTCTGCTCCCTATCTGCCTGTAAAAGTTATATTTTATGCAGTCTAACAGACTGGGAAAAAAAAAAAAGACAGAGGAGTGAAACTGATAACTGGTTATAAATTTAGGACATGGAAATTTCCTAGATTTCCCACTGCTGAATTTTCCCTCTGCTGACTTATGAGACTAACTGTCTTGAAAGAGTTTTCAAGGTTTTGTATATTTACTAGAACAAAGTTTCCAGTTTAAAAAGGATAACACTGATGGGGGCAGGGGCCATGAGGGGTTGGGGGAAAGACTTGCTTGCTTTCTCTGCAAACAAGTTAGAAAAATTATTTATTGACATGAAAACAGTTCATAAATGGTCAGGCTGGGATAGAACTTGAGCTCAAGACTTTTAATCAACATTTTGTTTTGCTTCCAGATTCCCTGAGACTATACAGGGTCCTAAGAAGAAATTGTTCCTGATTACGAATATAGTATTAGGAACAAACAGAAAGCAAGAACTGTTTTGCAGGCTTCACTGTTTGTCAGTGTTCCACACTGTGATTAACCCAAAACCTTCAGAGAGAAGGAAAATAGGAAACAAAGGGGAAAAAAAGTTAATTTCTTTTGACATCTTAAAAAATGACAAAATTGGTGCAAGTGATGTAGCTGGGGCCTGCTAATTACAACTGTTGTCAGGGACAAAATACAGGGAGAAGACAGATACTGAATTCTCTGCTTCCATCACTTGAGACCTCTGCCATTCCCTAGGTCTTTCTAGCTTGGGTTCTCTACAGTAGGAAACTTTCCTGGCAAAAGCTTTATCTGAGTTGACACATTTTCATGAAAAAATGTCCGTGTTGCTCCATAAGCACTTTCTCATGAAGTAAATAAATAAAATTCCACATTAGCTCTGCTCAGTGTGGTCCCAGGCTAAATGCCAGACCAGATAGGCAAATAATTTGACAGCATTTTTGGACACAGGAGCTGTCCTAGAAAAAAGATTCTGTTGTGTCCCTTAAGTACAACTACTGGAGAGTCGAACTCTTATACCATACCAGAGTAACTAATCCTCACAGAAAGAAAACATACATCTTTTTCTGCTGTTGGTGAGCTCATCCCATGGGGCAGCATGATTTATGATAGCCCTTGATCTTTTTATCTTGACTGGTAGTTTGCAGATCCTTTAATTATGCACAAGTAGCAGATTTTTTGGGGGGAGATCTGTGAGCTGCAGGGCTGGCTAATGGAAGATGTTAGCCTCAGTTTTTGTGAACCTTTTTGAAAGCAATTTCAAAGTTAGGTAAAAAGCTCAGAAACACTCATTATTTTATGCAGGTGAGACAACCACTAGTTCATACCCTGAACTGCCTTTGATCGTTTTCTCTGGAAAGAAAGATTTTTCCCATATTCCAGGGCTCTTTTACTCAGGCAGGGGAGGACTGCTAGTTTTCCTTATGTGAGTTTGCTTTTGTTGGCAGGGTGAAGGGATGGGTAATGCATAAAGATCTTTTTCAGGGAAGATACTGTACAAAAGCTTCCTTGTAGGAAAAAACCTTTTGCGTATATTATGATCCCTATGTTGTATGTAGCAGAACACAAAAAAAATGTTGAGTCCTTCACCACTTTAGTTATTTTTTCAAATAGGCACTTCTGCCATGCTAAAGCATCTTGAATATTTTACAAGGCAGGAATCTCCATCATCCATTCTACCTTTCAGTTCATTAATAAAGAGTAGTAAAAGCAGGTAGGACACCAGAAAGATGATACAAAATGATCCTAGAGGAAGGTATTGTAAAAATATAAATGAGCAATAAGGTTAAATCTGATTTAGAAAACCAGTTGTGAGTTAAGCATCACCCAAAATCTAGTAAGCAAACTGAAGATAAATACTTTGAAAGAAATTATGTTCAGCAAGAGATATTGACACCAAATGCATTAGTTTTCAAAGCAGCCAGATTTCTAGCTCTTGCCTGCATTTGCATTATAATCTAGAATATTGCCGGAGTTGCTTCAGTTAGAAAGCAAATGCATTAATTAAAGAAAATTAAGAGTTTGTCAGACAGGAGACCTGTGTTGGCCTGTAGAGGTTCTTGTCCCCCAGCCGTTAGTCAGTGTCCTTCTTTTCAGATGAGATAACTGAACAGATACACTGCTGCTCTGCGTGGGAACACAAGGTCAGTCCATAGTGACTCACATGAACTTTGCTTTGCAATGGACTAACAGTACATGCTCAGCGAGCTACTGTGTCTCAGCTGACAAAGTCTGGAGCAGCCAGGTGGATTATTCCTCTTGTATCGTGTCACAGCCTGGAAGGCTAACAGTCACAGCATGACTTATCTCCATAAACTCCACAGAGTATCATTCTGGGCACATAATCTGCAAAGACATGTCTGAGATCAGAGAGAAAAGAGTCACGTAATAAAGGGCTTGGTTTATTTATAGATAGAGCAAATATCATCAGTATAAAAATAATTACTAGGGAAAGATATACATGTGAACACTTGAAAGATACAAATATTAATGAAGGAGTAAAGTTTTTCACAGTGCAGATAGACATTGGTAGGAGACCATAGGGCTGCATCCTAGAAAAGAGTTCTTATGTCTTGATTATTGCATAAACTGTGTGTGAACAGCTCTCAGTCAGTGAGGCAGACCCAGCTGTGCTCGATATGATCCCGTGTGTGGCCTGCAGCAAGTAACTCAGTTTTTGCATCTCTGACTCAGAACTTATCTATTTCATGGGGGGCTGTTATGAAACTCAATTAACACTTGAAAACCTTTAGGATAGCAGTTACAGCATAAGTGTGAGGTATTATATAATGGGATGAAACTAAGGACAGTAAAGACTGATTATCAAGGAAAAAGAAATCCCAACAATGTAATCTGTTAGACTGGGGAATAATGCTGTAGGGGAAGAAGTGGATGACTCATTGCTTGAGTCAATTAAATCTGGGCTGGATGTGGCACCAGAAAATATAATGTAGGCTACAACCTTCTAGTAGGAAAGGTATGGTTCACATGACCCTATTTCTATGATCTTATACTCGGCTGTATAACCGACCAAGATTATATGAGCTCATATAAACTTTACATCATTTCTCATGTGTTTCTCATGTGTTTAAGGACTCTCAAAACATTGTTGTGGTCTGTGCTCAATTGATGAATACTTAATATACTAAAGTACTGGAGATCATTAGCATTCCTGAGGTTATCTGGCATGCTTTGTTTATACAGCGTGGAAATGGGAAATATTTCTTTCAGCCTTTATGAGATATTGGCAGTGTCACCTCTCATAACCATCAACCTAACAATTATTTGACAAAATATGCTGATTATTGAAATTGCACTGTTAATATGCATCAGTGCCAGAATATTATTAGGACCTAGAGCCTGTGCTACATGGAGGACACAGACTATGTAGTGAGTGCTGTGTAACTGCTTGATTCTCCTCCTCGCTTCCCTAAATCACAGGATCTGTGGACTGACCTGTCCTTGTTAGGTCTGATATCCTTCGTGATTGGTTATCAAACTTTTATTCCCCTTGAAACAGCTAATTTGTCTACTTATGCTCTTGCTAGAAACTAGGGATGAATTGCTAGGTTTTAAAAGGCTTGCAGAGAGGAGGAAAATAGGACTGTGTTTTTAAGGGGCCACAAGCGTATGCTCTAGTCACATCCAGCCCCCCTTGATGAAATTTCTTTGTTAAGAACCCCCTTGTCTTACTTTTTTAAACCATGAAAGGCAACAGGCACTCCCCGAGAATGATTTAAATTTTCAGCATCTCTGTGAGAGGATCTTATGTGCACTGAGCAAAAAAAACCCCTCTGAAACATATCATTCCCTGATATACTTAAGTGTACCTTCAGCTGGACTGTGTCTACTTACAGGTATTTCAGAAAACAACCTCTGAAGACATAACCTGGCAGATGTGTACCGTACTTAAAGAAGAAATTCAGCCATTGGGTTTGAGTGACACTAACATGAATTTACCATCTTCTGCTCAGCTCCAGAATATGGAGTCTATGGTAGTAACACTCAATGCACAAAACCCAATCTGATGCCCATTTGTTCTTGACCATGTATGTCAATATAATTGGAACTTTCTGGGCTGGTATATTGATATCTATTACTTTCTACTACCTTGCTCCCTAATAATCGCTGGTGCTTTAAAAATGTAACTTCTTGCAGGAACTGTCACCACATAATTAAGTCTGTTCCAGCTGCAGACATCAACTCACTTGCCCTTGTTTTGTTGTCATGGCTGCCTTTGCAAACTGGTCTACCTCCTTATGTCATGCTTGAGGAGTTGCACTGTAAGGAGGGATGATCCTCACCAACGATTACAAAGTAATTTCTAACCCTTGTGCACCATAAGAGTTGCCTTGAGTACTTGCAGCCAGATCAAGGTCACTGACCAGCCGGACCCCTGCATGTGGACAGCCTGAGGCCAGCCTGTAGCAACCAGTCAGACATGACAATGCTGTTGTTGATGAATGTTTTGTGGGGTGATCTCATGGTGATGTGATGACATTAAGTTGAACAAACAAAACAGTGACTAATTGACTCATCAGTAAACATTCAGCTAAACAGAATTAAAGGGAGAGAAAACTCTGTGAAATGATTTAATTTAATAGAAAGCTCCTGATGATAGGAGTTTATTAATTGCATCTTCACACAGCCCAGGAGGTACAAAACAAGAGACTGGGAAAGTTTCAAGAGGAGGTTGAAAAGAATCATCCAAGGTTGTTTTTTTTCCTCCAAAAGGTAACCCAACCAACTTCGAATGGGAATTTTTCTTGTTTGCTCATTTATAAGCTGAAAAATAAAAAAATCATTCTGTAATAAGCAGGACATCAGAAACACGTACCTTACACATTCCCCTTAGCACTCACTGCATTAATATACATCATCATTTCTAAACTATCCAAAATAAAAAGGAAACCTTATGTAAATTAACAGATTTATAATTTGTAGTTTTCAACTTCTAGTCAGCATTTCAGAGAAAAGAATGCTACATAAAACAGACTGTCACTCAAGACAGGTCCTATTTGCAACATCAGCTTTATATGAAAGTGGAAATTTGGCTTAAAAGGTTACCTCCTTGTTCCTAGGGCTGTTTGAATACAGCACTTTGCACACAAAGTTTCAGAAAGTATTTTGTGAAGACATTGTTGATGTAATTGTTTCAAAACATGCCTTGATGAACCATTTCTATCCTGTGGTGAGCCTTAGAAAGATTACTGTGATATTTCTTTTAACCACAACTTTGTTAAAATAAATGTTAAAGTTCAGAATGAAAATTTCCAATAAGAAAAGACCTGTATCAGTTTAAAGTGGTAAGTCACCAGTTCGACAGCATCAGCTGCTGCTTCAATTTTCATGTTCCCAACAGCACCCTACCAAGTTTTATGAGCAGCTGTGTTAGCACCACACATCTTTAGTGGCATTTGTTGTTAGAGATGTCAGCTGTCCACTGCAGTGCAGGCCTGCAGTGGTCACACAGCTCTCGCAATGGTTACAGAGACATTCCTTCAAAACTGACTATTGCAACAACAAGCAGCATCTACTCATGTCCTGGTTATTTCTACCATACTAGAAGACACCTGTAGCCTCACCCAAAATTCAGCTGCTTCTTCCCCCTGGAGAGCAGCAAATGGTTATGCCATTTGCGGATTACTTTCCTCTTGGCACTTACCTATACACAGAGGATCAAGGATTTCCACTGGCCTCTGTTTGTGGGAGAATGAACCAAGGAACAATTTTGTCCTCTCAGTATCACTATTATAATCCTCTATGCATAACATGATTACTTTTGGCAGTGTTTTTAGATTTTACTTTCCTTCTCCCTTCACATCCAAGCCTCAGTTCCATCTTAGTAGCTCTTTTTTCACACATCCAAGTTCATATCCCTCTCATTTCCAACTACAGCTAGCCTCCTCTCCTGATATTTGTATTCTCCTTCCTGCTCCCTCCTACTGGTCTCCTCCAACTCCCAGTCAATCCACTGTGCAGTTGACAAAATCCTTTTCCATTGCTCTGACCTCGACCTCCTCTCCCCTGAACATCTGCATTTGCCAGACCTTCTTCAGCAATTGTGCCAAGCTCCTCCTCGCTGGGGGATTCTTTTCTTCTGCCATTACCTGACAGCACCTCCTCTTCAACTCTTTACAAAGAACACCACATGACAATACCATATTCTTTGCATAGTCAGCCAAGTAATTTTTACAAATAAAAATCTGTTCTAGCAAAATTTTGTTTCTTTTCTCATGGAGGGAGGAGATTATTTTATGTTTACAGCCCTTTATGGCAAGGACCTGTAGTCAAAATCTCAATTAAATGTGCCAAGACATTTATGGCATTATTATGCAGGAGAAGCAGAAATAATATGTGGAGGATAAATTTGCAATTGTGGTGATAAACAACATGTGGATTAGTTCCTTAGTCCTTGCAAGTAGATAATTCTTTCTTAGAGGTCAGCACAGTTAACATCACCTCTCTAAACCTTCACAATAATTACTTGGATTATTTTAATTAGAGGAATAACCTTATTCCTTTGAATCTTGATTCACAAGAATTATCAACTATAAAATATTCTTAATGTGTAGGTTTGGAGCACCTTCTGATGGTTCTGTATCAAGCTAAATGAGATCCTTCAGGAGTGCTAAAAACACAGGAGTCTAAAGGACTAACAAACTTGCAGGGTGATATGGTTTCTGTGACTTTATGTCACTGGTTCAGCTCAGGAGGTACTGAAGATCTTCAGTGAAAAATTCAGACAGTACTACTGCTCTGTCTGCTGTTGAATACTCATAATACTCACAACTTTTGATTAGGACTAATCATGCCAGTAATGAACACTATCTTTTGCTTTTCCCTTTCTTCCTATTGTTATTACGTCCTTCCAAACAGCACACTTATTTCATCTGTCTGATGGTTTCTATGTGTGATCCAGCATTTATGGAATTCAGCAGAAAATTTTTTCACACTACTTTCTCAGGAAGGAACTATCTTAATTTAGATGAGTTTGTTAAGCTTGCTTGGTAGTGAGCAAATGATGTTCTAGTTGATATTCTCAGCAGGAAAAGGTGATAGTGAATCCATTTAAAAGGCTAAAAAGCCTTTGACTAAGCTGAGTGGAAAGTCAGGATGTGCTCAGAAACACACTAACCTCAGACCTTGGTGCTTAAGCTGCTGCTGTTCTGTGTATGAGTAAAAAGTACTAAGTTCTTTACTTTCCTTCAAGAATGTCACCGTTTTATGAAGATGACACACACCTTCAAATACCAGGGCCTTTACGTAAATAAATGAGGAAACTAGATGGACAGAGTATCATTTTATGCACTTCTACTGAAGAAAATTAATTATGAATTAGGTGATTCACAGATTACTAAACTGGATTGGAAACATCTATTAATTTTATGAAGTATTTCAACTGACAGCTGCTGAAAGGGTCTTTTAGTTGGTATTGCACTAGGAATACCAGTCACTTTAGCTGATTTCTGGAATTGATGAAGGAAAGTCAGGTTAGTCAGAACATATAGGTTCAGTAAGGATAAATATTGTGCTAAATTTAGCAAGGTATTCTCCTAGATTGCATGAGCAGCAGTAGATGTTACTGCCCTATGTATTAGGATCAACCATCACAACAAATTTGCAGGACTCTCAAGGGCAGTCGATTTAGTTGATGATGCCATGGCTAAATGACAGTTTTCCTATTACCAGGTAACCCTGATTTTCTGCTTTTCTTAATCAGTAATCACAAACATTATATATATGTATTATATATAATATATATATTTGTCAACAATGACTTGGGGAGAAACAAAAACTGAAGTGATTTTTCATGTCTGAGACACGACCCTGATTCTGTCAAGACTTTGTTTTGTATTTACTTAGTTTTACATAGTGTTGGATCAAATAATGAAAGAGTATAAGTACTTTATTCAAAATTGCAAGACTAAAGACCAGGTAGGTCTGTATCCTCATGTACAAATGCACAAAAAAGTGCTAGTGGAAAATGCTTCTGACCCTTAAATTGACACACTGGAAATTAACATTGGTGAGAGTTAATGGTCTTTAACATTATTAACTATCTTATTAACTAATCAAAGAGCTTAATAGTAAACTGATTAGTTGTGCAATTAGTAGTACAGAGAAAAAGAAATTGATCAGTCACTAATTCTTCTAGTAAGAAAAAGAGGGTAATAGTGTCTTTTCCAAATTGTGAAAATGTTCAAGGTGATATGGAAGAAAACATTCTAAAAAAAATTCTGGGTTTATATTCTCCTGGAAGGATTGACATGCAATCTGTGATAACTTCTTCCAGATATGTTTCAGGCTGAGGTAGAAAGGACTTGAGGTGAATGATCCACATTTTAGTTTGTGCTGCTTCAGACGCATTGTCCTGCCTCATGTCCCTATCAAGTGTCCTTAAGAAAAAGATTTCTTTCAAGATCGCAAGGTGAGACTTTAAGTGGTGATGTTACTCCCTTTACAGTAACAACTTTAAAAGAAATTGATTGTGCTATCAATTCTTACATTTCTGGGTAGCAGTTGTAACACTGATATGTTCCACAGATCCGTTAAACTTTATGCTGGCATTACCATTCCCCTCTTTCCTCTCAACCTCAGTTTATAGTTCACTTAGTTCTGTTCACTGACTTGAGATTACATGGCCAAAGAAGACCAAATTCAGGTGTTTGGTTTTTTTTTTTTTTTTTTTTTTTTTTTTTTTTTTTTTTTTTTCCCGTGGATTAGTGTGAAAAATCTTGTCCACCACTAATTTTTGTCCAAGTTGTAAAATGCTAGCTCATGACATTGAATGTCATTGTGGCTGGCACTTGGAGCACTGAATGCCAATTAGCTTGAATAAATAAAATAACAATTTCAGATGGGCAAAGAAATAACTTTGGAAAATTCTAGCTGAAATTAATCTTCTAGAGGTATTTGTTGAAGATGCGTAATCTGGTCAGTAAATTCTTTTCTTACAAAACACTTCTGCAACTCTCTTATTAAGGCCTGTATTCAAAGGAACAAAAAACAAAGCAAGTCTTGGAAATCCATATTTCAAGGCTGATTTTTGTTTTGTCTTGTAAACAACTGTCACTAAAAACATTCTGTAGGTAGTGAATATGCCTTGGAGTGAAGTTCCAGTCCTCCAGCTACCATTCACTGATCCATCACTCAAACATCTGGGAAGGTGAAACAGTCTCCCCTGCCACTTCCTGTGATATACATTATGTACCTTGCATAGCAACTTTCTGTGTGCTTTCCAGCCTTAAGCTGAATGAGACTAGGTTTAGATCAGATATTAGAATGAAATTCTTTGCCATGAGGGTGGTGAGGCACTGAAACAAGTTGCCCAGAGAGGCTGTGGACTCCCCATTTCTGGAGATGTTCAAGGCCAGGTTGGATGGGGCTCTAAGCAACCTGGTGTAGTGGAAGGTGTCCCAGCCTGTGATAGGGGGATTTGAGCTAGATGATTGTGTAGGTCCCTTCCAACTCTAACCATTCTGTGATTCTATCTAAAGGTTCTTTCATGGCTGCATTTTGCAAGCGTAGATTCTGACCATTAAAAAAATAAGGCTTTCCTGAAAGATTTATGTGCAGTTGTGTCCTCTGTATGTGAATCAGCACAGGGAATTGCATGAGTTTCAAACTGGTTTGTAGGAAGAATTGCTGGTTGTTTTGCTTGTTTGCAAAGATCTAAAATGGCTACTCCAGTTTGGGTGAATCTTAAATAGAAAATGTCATTTTTTGAATGAACGCATCCTACATAAACACAAGTAGTCAGAATATGGAGAAGATCAGATCAGAATACAGACCTTTGTCTAGTGTTTTGATGACTACAAAGAATAGCATTTTATTCATAAGTCTGCTTCTAGTTGTCTCTATTTCTTGGGTTTGTAGAGAGAAATGACTGTGCCTGACAGATATTCATCATGTATCTTTAAAGTTACAGTAGGTTTATTTGAGTATGACACTGTGCATTTGTAGTTTCTCTGTGTAGAATCAGAAATTATGGTGCTGTACTTGACAGGGCATTTTGTTACCTGGGGAAATTTGCAGTGTGAGTCTCTTAATGTATTGCAAATGTTAGAGATGCCTTTTTAATATGGGTATAAAACCTGTGACAGTACAAATATTATAAAGAGACGGTACTGATTTTCGGCTTTCTAACTAGACATGTGAATGTTTTTGCTTTGTTTTGAGATGAAATACAAAACGTAAAGCTCACTTGAGACCACGTACTTACAGCCTTTAAAATACTTAGAATCAGTCAGCCTAGGAATTGACTTATTTTCAAAAGAAGTTAGCATAAGGTATTTCAAAGCTCGGGGTTTACATAGGTCACAAAAGTTGAAAACAGTTGGAGACATACTTCATACATTATTACTATCTATGTAAGTAATGGAATTTTGTAAGTGAAATCTACAATAAAGAGCCTATTGAAGGAAAAAGAGAAGAAACACGAACAATACCAGTAACTGGTTAACCAAAACAGGCTAACTCTTGTTCTAAAGACATCTTGTTAGTGACAGACTAATTAATTAATGACCAAGATTTAGACCAGGTGCATGAGATTTCTTTTAGCTGTGGTTTATACTGGGGTGTAACAGATGCTGATTAAAAAAATACTACTTACTCTAGAATTTAACTGGGTGCCAAATATGCATTTAGGGCCCTATTCTTCATGCTGCTCAGTGTTTCCTGTAAGGCAGTCATCAACTAGGAGGGATATTGGACCCCTTCTTGAAGGTCTGACTGAGTGCTGAGGGCACTCAGCCTTTGATCTTTTTTAGTTCACAAGACACCTGAGGCACAAAGTACTATAAATTCTTACTAGACTCAATTGTATAGTATTACTTAGGCACAGAATTTGGGTTTTTATGGTTTAGTCTTCTTGTAAAACTGTTTGGGACTAATGGTACTTCCCACCTGACATATTGTCTAACCCTCTGGACTCTCATAACATTTGTCAAACAACTGAAAAACCTTTCTATTTCAAAATGCTTTGAGTTTCAGAAGTGGCCGCTTATTCTCCCACATCTATTCAATCGAAGCTGGGGCACTGCTAGACCACTCTAGGAAGCCTGCAATGTCTCCGCCCCAGTTCTAGAAATACAAATAGAGATTATTTCCTTTGCTGAGTTGCCATTTCACAGTCAGAGGAATTGGGAGATATTCCTACAGTCCTCACCCATTGAATTCTTCCCAGTCATTATTTCACCCTTCCCAGAACACAACTCTTGTTCTGCCACTTGAATGTCTGTACCCCTTTTATAGAGCTCAAGTAGAAGTTGCCTGCGACACTGGATGTTAAACTTTGAGTGATTTAAAGGAAAAGTTTGTCCCTTTCTTGGTGTTCTACAGGTGAAATATCCTGACATAGAAGCCTGCATAAATAAAGTAGAAATAGCAAGTTATCTGGTCACTTCAACAATATAATTCAGAAAAATGATATGGGTCCCTCAGGAGGGAGCTGGAAATTTTTTACTTACAAGTAGTTCCAAGATATGTTTGGTCACCACAACTTGAGATTTCTTCTCGCTGGATTGCTAAGGAAAAAGAAAGACTAATATGCAACCAAGATCATCCTTTGGGCTGTAAAGCAGTAGAAGGCAAGTACGTCTGCCCCACTTCGGTACCTACTCTTCTCCTTGTAACAGCTGCCTGAGCTTTCTGGGCAGAAAACAGAGGCCATTTCACTGAAGCCCAAGTCACATGCCTGGAAAATTGCTTCCTGTACTGCAGCCAACACTCATTTCCCTTCTCTGACGGTAGTGTCTCTGTTCTTTAGGGCTGCTGAGGAGACTTCACTGTTGAAGCTGCCACCTCTCACAGTGCGCTCCGAAAAGGTAAATGATTTTGGGTTTCAGGCAGCTCAGGCTTCTTGTACACAGGGGAAAAAAAGGGATAGTCATCCTCTCAATAAAACTGACTTGTGCCTCACTTCTAAATTAGTGATAGAAAAGGTCTCCAAAGGAAGTGCCTGTGTTTCCTGCAAAGACAATGGCCAAAGACAAAGGGCATTTGAAAGCCTCCATGGAAAGGTCTGACCTGCCTGAATATGGCATCTAAGCTTAGGATCCAACTCCTCTATTTATTTTCTAGGGTGGGTGTGTTACTTAAGGAAGGCATCTTGGTTCAAGTTGGATTGTTCAGACCCAAAAGATGGCTCATGAGTCATGCAGATAATGTTCAAATAGTTAAAACTAATATTTAGTTCTCTGAAATCCTTCAATGGTCTGTCTCTCTCTCTCTCTGTTTTCTTCTCTACTCCTTACAGAGTTGTATGACTACAGCCAGTGAGGGTCAAAGTCTCACGTATGGAAACAGAGAAGAGTTTCAAGTTTTACTCTTTTGTTAAGTCACCTACTGTGTGGATGCACATGATCAATCATCTCAAAGAGATGCAGCAGTAATAGCAAGTATCCCTTTCACTCAGATGATCAGGGCATTAATACAAATATATTTTAGCCAGTAAGTTCTACAGTCAGCACCCATGTTTTTAAATCATCAAAGGGCAAAACAAAAGCATACGGTCTCCTGATTTCCTAAAATCTGCTAAAAGAACAGACAGAGATCCACAGAATACACATAATGCCTCAAAACATCTCAGTGGTGTGTTGTTCCTGAGCATGTTTAGCACTTGCGATAGTCTGTTATATAGTAGGGCTCACTGCAGATTAGAATGAGGCAATGTGTTGCCAGTTTGAAAAGAGTGTTAACAATTAAAAAAGTGCCAATCAAAGCAAAAAAGAAGAAACATTACACAGCTATTAAGAATATTATTCAGTCCTTTTAAATGATTGCCAATTTAGATACTTCTCTTGTTAAATCATTCTTGTTAGCTATTGTACTGAATGCCAGTTTTCAAGAACAAAACAGTCCACAAGCTTAGCTCATTAATGAAGACACAGCCTGGTAGGTAATTTTATAATTAAAATAGGTATTTTGAGCACTAGGCTGACTTTTGCTACATATCCAACTCTCAGTTTAGTAAGAGGTTTTACGGAAAAAAATTTTCATGCTAAATTGTGAGAGTAACTGAAGAGATTAAAAGGGAGGCACAGTTGAACATTTCTGACTGTTTTGAGCAGAATGTTCTGTTTATTAACACAGTAAAGAAAGGTTTGTGTAAGGTTAATATTAGAATCACTTAGGATGGTAATTCCTTCTGCAAAGCATCTGCATAAATTAGAAAAAGCTGCCAGATTTCCATCTGTTAGCAATACAACTTCAGTCACAAAGACAACTGTCGTGACAACCACACTGAGTCTTTCAAATAAAACCTGTTAAAAGCTACTGCCCTCCAGCCTCCACCCACTGCAGTTAACAGCATTAAATAGCACTCTAACTAGTATTTATTTTCTTAGGCATTCCTCACTCATGCAGCTGCTGGCACATTGGCCTTTGATTAAAAATAACTTCAACAGGATAACAGTTTACAGTCTCTGAAGGTCGTGATGTATATGAAGTGCTTGTCTGAAAGAAATATCCAACCTGAACTTTCTCAGGCTGATGTTACTGGATTCTCTATACTTGCCTATAACCTATTTTGCATGGTCTTATTTGGGAACTGTGATGGTTCAGAGGATTTCTTCCAGATGATGGTGAACCACAGAGACCATGGAGGCTGTTCTAGATAACTGGTCTAGATTTAAAGGTGGTGGGAATCACCTTTAGGGCTTTCTCCCCTCCCCATCCAAGCTCTTCCTGCAGTTTTTGATGAACTTGTGTGGCACAGCAAGTTCAGTCTAGTTTCAGCTCATCCATGAAATCTATGCTGACAACAATATCAAGGCTATTAGAAAATTCATTTGTAGAAGGTCCCTCATTCAACAGTCTATTTTTACTCAGGCATTTCAGTGTCTCAGGGTAGCACATATACCACCTCCTGACCTTTGAAGGAATAGGCTTAATGTTTCTAAAGCTGTCACTAAAGCGTGGATATACAAACGAATAGACTTTCTTGTAATGGTAGAACTATTTCTATGCTGTTTTTTAACTGTTGCTATCATGTGAACCGGGCTGCTCTCAGGCACAGACTACTGGTGGGGCCAAGGGTGCTGGAACCCTTCCCCCATCCATGCAGGGGATGTCTGTCCCTCTGCCATGGCAAGTCCCTTGTTCCCACTGCAGTTGCTTCTAGCACTGGTTGTGCCTCATACATATACTGCACACTCATGCTGCCTACACAGCTAGGATAGATGAAGGAAGTAAAAAGGATTCTCAAAAGTCTGTAACTAATGATTTAAAAGCAGAGAAGAAATTTCTTGTTGGAGGCTGAAAGGAACTGTTAAGGAACTATTAATAAGAGTAATAAAAACTTGCTATTGTCTCCTGGATGTTTAAAAGAGGCCTTTAAAATGGTCCATGAAATGAAAAATGTGGTGTGCAAATCAAAAAAAGAAAAATAGTGATGTTTTTAGTTATCAGTGTCAGCAGAATTTCCACAAATAATGTCTCATTTACTCTTGTGCATAAGCTTCCTGTACATCCTTATGTAAGGAAAAAGTAGTCACAGAGGTTTCTTCTTCTGGGCTTCATCATATATTGTATTTTATAGTGGAAGTATTCCTAATACTTTGGTGCCATTACATAGGAGACAAAGGGCATCAGACACCTAAATATCAAATGCCATTTACTTTTAATTAAAAGGACCTTTACTAAAGGAAAAAGAAACAAAGCTCCCTGCATCTTATGGTTATGTCACTCGAAAAGATGGAGATATAGAGTTTCTGACTTCCTTCAGCAGGTGATTCAAAGACAGTTCTCCTATCTGCTGGAAAGCATTGTGACAAGGCTGTCCAGTAGCTCTTGATGAATTTAACTACTTTGTCTTGTCTGACAAACACTTAGTACCTGAATGCCATAATGCCATATGGAACACTTTGTTGGACTCAGTGTGCATCATTTCAGGTTCATATTTGGACGATTTCATGTCAGTTAAGATGAACTCTCCTTCATTATCTTGTCCTTACTAACCTCTCTTTTTTGCAATGGCAGCTGCATGAAGCAGAAACAACACTCAGTGTGTTGCTCAGCTCAGGGTAGGGAGGGGACTTCTGGAAAGAAGGAGGATAGAAGAGGTGGTTATCTATGCTGCTGCACTCTGTGGGTGCTCAAAATTACATGTGGGTGAACCATGTGCTGGTGATGGAACAGTGCCAGGCAGAGGTGTGAGAAGAAACCAGCATCAATCCTCCCTGCAAACTCAGTGCAGAAGAAAGGCAAGGTTTTATTGATACTATGAGGCACAACAAATCTATTCAATGGAAAGAGATGATGCAGTTTAACAGTGGGGTACCAAGACAGAGTAACAGTAATACTCTGGGTTCAAAACTAACGTCACTGCCCTCTGGCTGGCTCAGGTGTGCTGAAAGTCAGTCAATAATGACACAGCATCTTCAAAGGATTTCGTGTTGGCCAATTAAAATTCCTTTCCTAGCACTTTTATTCATGTTTGTTAAGGGTTAGATCAGGCTTTTAACTTCAAGCAAGGAGCTGTGGGAGGCTCGCTGGAGTAATGCTTCTTCCAGCACATCCCTCTTATGTGGGAGGCATGATTATAATCAGCTACGGCTCTTTCCAGGACACAGCCTATGGAGGGGGCAGGGAAGGTGATGCAGCAGCCATGCAGCAGCTGAGATGGCACGCAGCCCCCATTTCAGAGTGCCTTCTTTTTGGGCTGGTGGTTGTCTCCCTGCTCTGCCAATTGCACCCTCATCCATCTGCACCCAGGGTCCCCCTGGAACGAGTTAGAGTGTGAGAGTGGATGACAAGTTTTAGCTGGAGGGACATCATGCCCAAGGAGTGGGGAGCAGACTGATCTTATTGCCCCTAGTTTCTCTCTCCACATCCAGTTAGCTGGGGTTGCCTGGCCCCAATGAAGGTCTTGCACTGGCAAAAGGCATTGCAGCTGGCATGCTCCTCCTGCACGACTGGAGGCTTCAGCAAAGGCTCCTATTGCATTTTCGGTGACAACTGCGATCTACTGCTCCAAACTTGACCACAGTCATGTCTCGTGGTATTAAAAATAATCTTTGCAGTTTCCTCTAAGCAATTTGAACCAGAAGTGATGGCAAAGTTCGACCTGCCTAATGCAATCGCACTATCTACTCATACAGTAAGAGTTAATGTCACCACCCTCTAACAACATCAGCCCGATCTGTAAACAGATAAAACAGAGGCTGCTAGTGATGTAACTTTGTTGATCATAAGATTAGAGATCCTGCTGGTCTTTGTTTGAGTCCTTTAAAGAAAATCAGGGAGATTAAGTAGACAACTTCTAGTGATTTTATTATTAGTGTGTAATATGTTTACTTTGTCCTGATTAAACAAGATAACTTGGTAAAAAAAAAGAAGCATGCTTTCACCAGTTCTGGAAGGGATAATCTAACTGGGGAAGCTTTCCAGCACACTTCGGTTACAAAGCAAATGTGACTACATCAGTGCAGCAACCAGATGAAAAAGGATCATTATCCTGGAACAGAAATCATGTGCTTTTAAGTGCAAGTCCCAAATTCTCCCTGCAGTGCAACGAGAGACTGTGGAAGAGGCTCTTAGTCTTTGTGCAGGGAGTCATTAGCAGCAGGGATGTGATTTCACTGGGTGATGGGAGCGGGTGTATTCCCCTGTGTTAGGATCCAAAACACACCATGTAGTCACTTTCTTTCACATTAGAATAAATGTTCAAACATGGGATACTGAATATAGTTATTTACCTTAAACTCATATGCTTTTTCCTGATGGTTTTTCCTTCTTACTAGAGGTGTCTACGTTCCAAAGCCAAGCCCTGAAGACCTTGTTCTGTCCAAACTCCCAAAGAGTGTTTAAGCAGGGACTTTGTGGCTAATAAGTAGCTTTTTCTTCCTGGTAGCTCATTTTCCAGAGAGGTCGGGTAGTGAGCATATAATTTGCTACTTTTAAATTCACAGCACAAAGTGAAGATTATCTTATTTGGAGATTTTTGTGAAATTTAATTTCAATTTTCAAGTTTTTTTGTTTGTTTGGGGTTTTTTTTGGTTGGTTTTTTCTTTTTTTTTTTTTTTAGAATACCTCCTTGTTCTCAGAAAAAAATGTATTTAGTTTAAAACACAGCTCTAAAGCAAATTGTAAGGCAGCCCCATTGCTAGGGCAATTCAGTGTCAAAGACAACACAGTTACTGGTGTCTCTCAATAGTAGATGCCAGAATCTTCACACTGCTTTAGTGCTTTGGGAGTAGTGCAAACATGCATCTCCAAGCAAGAAGCTGGTGTTTGCATCGTCAGAGGGTGCAAGGATGGCATCTGTGCTGTTTATGCAGCATTTCATCAAGGCTTCCACAGTTTGCTTCCAATGAGTTAGCTAGAGTACAGGAAACACTAGCTGTTGCAGTATGGAGCAAAACTTGTGCTGGCTGTGTTTGAAAGCTGGAATAGGTGCTCTTGCCCTGCAGGACTGGCATGTCCACTTGCTCAACTCCCAGGCCAAGTTCATGACCATAAAAACATAAAAGAGAAAGGCTTTTCTTGTGTCTTAGCTCTCAAAAAAGGTGCTATTTCAAGTAGTGGTGCCACCTTGTTATGTGTAGCTCTGTATGTTGACCTGTGCTGCTTTACCACACTATTGCTGTTGCAGCACAAGGGCTCAAAAAGAAATGAAAGAAAAACAGTGACACCTTGGAAGTGTAGTCTGAAACAGAGTATTACTAGTACTAGTACTATCCTTGTTGTATGTTGCTTATCTCCACTGTCTTAGAAGAAGGACATTATTAAAACTCCTTTTGTGACCTCATTGAAGGGATCCCACTTAGAATATCACAAGGAAACATTCCTTCATGGGATGCAAGGGCAGTTGTCTCACTCTGCAGGTGCAAGCCGTGCCTGACTGCAGTGGAGCAATCAAAGATGTTCCTTCCACTGACTTAGGAAGGGCTGTCCTGCTTGCAATGATAGTGATGTATGATAAGTGTTCTGCATGTTACAAGATAGTTTTCAGGAGACTTGAGGATCCCTTTATGCTGTAATAATTAAAACTCAGACAAAGGAGTCTAATCTTAGTAGTGGTCCTCACTACCATCTCTGACATGATAAATATGAAGCTATAGATACAAATTGTACACTGAGTTGATAAGCAATACACATGCTGAATATGCCTTTATTCCATTTTGTGGAGATTTAAAATTCAGCTTCACCTACTGGGAAAAAAGAAAGTCTCCCACCACGCCTTAGAAAAACCTGAAGTGTTGGCTGCTGTGTGGTACCTGCCAGCTCCCAGGCTACAGTCTCATTGTACTACAGGCACAAGGATGCTTATTGCTTCTTCAGTATTAACTAGGGCACACAGAAAGTTATCCTGAGGGATAAGCGTGTTCACTGAGGTTGTCCCAATGGGCTGCAAAGGCATATTGATGTTTCTGGCTTGGGAACCTGCTCTTACATTTGTCAAAACTGTGAAGGGATCCTACAGAATAATAATTCTAGATGTCAATGCTGTGATACTGAGTAAAAACCAGACATTTAAATAAAAAAAAAAAAAATCAGTCATCCTAAGTGCACAAATCTGTTTTGCATTTTTGTCAGCTTTCAAATAATTTCAAAGGATCTTGAACAATTTTTTGTAAGAAATTTTGACACAGATTTTCCTCTCTACCAATATTAAACCCAAAATTTAAACATTTTTAACCATTTCATAATTCCACAAATTTCCTCCTTATTTAGACATTTTATTTTTATAGTTTTCTATTTCTGTTTTTTCCTCTGACAAAATGATTTCTAAAACAAAAAATATCAAAAGTATTTTTTTATGACAACACAAATTTAGAGGAAAAATAGCTACAGTTATTGTACAGTTTGCTATAAATGTTTTTTCCTAAAGCAACATTTTTTTAGCTTCAGATTCCTCTGCAAAGTGAATTGTTTATGCATTGAATACTACTTTTCAGCAGAAAAATATTCTTCCCACAACTATAACATATTTCCAGTCAATATCCTGAAGGGAAAAGTGAAGAAGATTTTTCTCTGTACAGCTGATATTGGAGTTGGTAGACAAGCCCACATTCATAGCAGGCAAACTGTTATTTGTTCCCTTCAGAACATATTAACTGGAAATGTTTATAAAGTACAACACACTGAATAATTCAGATGTAAGTGGAATGGAATAGGCAAAAGTATTATCTGAGGAACTACTTGGCCTGTGAAAACTTAGAAGGTATGGAAGTTTCCTTACAACCTGACCATAAGTTTGGAAAAGTAACATACTTCTCACTTGATGTTAAGTATTACTAGTTCTCTAAATCTCTTTTATAACTGAAGGACAAATATCTTAATCAAGACTTTTGCAAGATCCTTAATCAAGACTTTTGCAAGCACCTTAAACAAAGGTTCATGACACTTAAAGGGACATTGTTTCTGTAGGCAGAAAGGGTTATCTTCTGGAAATGCCAGCCTTTCCCCATCCAAGACAATTGGATGCTTAGACTAAACACTTGCATTTCTGAGGATTAAATCTGGGACTAAACAAGTACTGAAGTCTGATGAGTAACTGAAATAGACAAAGATTTAAGTAGAAAAGAATATTATAAGTTAGAAAGACCGCAGGTTTTTCTTCCAAACTGTACTGTAGAACTGCTGAAGATTCATAATTGTTTGTAAATCATAAGTTCACGGCTTGAGATGAAGGCTACCCCGCATGAGGGAAGACTAAATTTAATAAATGTTTTCCAGTCTGAAAAATAAAGAAAAATTAGATATTTTGTGTAGGGTATTACACAAGGAAACTTAAAGTTTTGTCGTCTGTTGATACTAAGCATTGCTCATCTGATAATGGAAATGGCAGCTGGAAAAATTCTAGTCTATTACTGTGCTCACGATGGATTGGTTATACAATAACATGATCATATGCAGGGCCACAGTACAGAACCTGTGTTTTATATTAGGAAGGTCACATGTCAGGGATCAGTAAACATTGGTCACAGCAACATAGACTTTTTTTTTCCTCTTTTCCCTCTCTGTTTTTTTTTTATTTTATTTTATTTTTTTAGTGTAGAAGAGGGTAATTAAAAATAATTTCAGGCAGCCTGACTCTCAGTCATTAAATGAACTAACGCAACTTCTGAGCATGCACACACACACACACACACAAAGAATAGAGGTTGGAAGCACATCGTCTGAACTTCATGGGACACAAGAGGGTTATTCTGCTTTTTTGGGCAGCTGTTGATAACTGTTGTCTCTGGACTTCACCCCTTCAACTGTTCTCAGAACAGTTTCTTCTTCTGTGATGGAAACTTATCTGGTTCTCCAGCTGGAGCCTGTATTTGTAGCTCCTCACTACATTTCATTCCTCAGTGCCTAGGTGGTCATGCTTCATGTCTGCCAGTACACAAGGACTGTGAGCTGCATTTTGGAGGCTTGCAAAGTTTAGGTACAGGGTCTTCGCCCGGTCTAGCTATATACTTGCATAACATTAACTACAGAAAGCATATCATATGACCTCCAAAGAGCTGTTTGCATTTTATGTGCCTTGAAAGTCCCTAGACACACACTGTGGTATTCTGTGGGTTACAAATACGCACAGAGAGTAATGTGACAACACATGACCATAGGCATGTAGTTGGTATGAACCTACTCTCTGTCATTTGAATCAAGCTCAGTAAACTGAAATGACTACCTTCGCAATTTCACTCATTTATATTTATCTGTCTTTGCAAAACAAATGCAGTTAGACTTATGTTCTCACTAAGATGTTGGGGATTTTGATAAGGTATTTGGCAGCAAAGAAAAGGTATGAAGAAGGAACTTGTGCGTAATTTTGTTATAATTTTGCATACGATTATCCTATGCATATGACTTTTCATCTTCAAAGAGTTTTACAAACGTTTCTCCACCAATGTTGATGTAATTCTAATCACTCTAGCAGATATTTGCTGGACTGCATGTCCCTGTATCCAGTAACCCGTGCAGCCTCAAACAGCAGTGCAAACTGCAGCAGTAGTGTAGCCTTCTGATTTAGCTTTGATGGATGTTACTAAAACTGAGGATAAATGAAGAGAAATGTATCTGTGTTTTGGGAAAAGAAGTATTGTTCAAATCCCAAGTTCCAAGCTAAGAAATGAGTAGTGACCTTCAGCAATCAGAGAAACACATGTTACTGAGGTGTGATATAGACAGTAAAGTAAATATGCATGCAAACAAATACACAAAAGAGTGATGATGAATTGGAACTTCTAATGGGAGACTATGGATAAAATATTTTTTATTAGAGAATACTTATCTGTATGTTAAAAGGTAAGTGGCAGAGTCTAGAGAGAAATTAAAGATGCTAGTTTAATTTCTAATATTTTTCTAAACATTTTGCAATAGAAACAATTTTCTCCCTCATTTACCTATTTACCTATAAACAGACATTATGAAAGTTGACAAAATAAAACCAACCGTTTTGTTTAAATTACAAAAGACTAAGACTCCTTAGCGAGCTTGTGCTGTGATAAATGTCTCCATAACGCACTAGAACACATCCCCATGGGCTTTCCACTGCCACACAGAAACACTTTTGTACACAAATGCACGCTCACATATAGCCACCAAAATAAAATCCTCGGGGATATACATTCCCAAAGGTGGTATGAAAGTGTTTAAGTAGCATTTTGAACCACATAAATGCTTACTTTAAGCATATTTCCCTTGTAGTTTGTATCACTAAAACAAGAGGGAAACCAGAAATTATTTATTGCACTATAATTGCTTCCCCATAGTCCTATTTGTCAAGACTATATGTAGTATATGCTGTAAATTCTGATATGTGGTTATAGACCTAGGGAAAACAAGTCTCCCCAAAATCATATGACAGGAATATTTAGTGACTCCAGCTAACTTCCTTAAACAATCATATTTAATAGCTTGCAGATGAGGAAAAAAACTTGTATGAGAATAGATTACTAAATGATACCTCATAGTGAAGCCTATGCATGAGTATTCACACACTTTTCTCTAAAATAACAAAGGTGATGAGAAATCACCGCAGAGTGCTGGGCTGCACTGTCTGCTCCAAGCTAAAGCCCTGGCCTGGACATGCCAATCCCAAGGAGCAGGTCAGAGGATGTGTTATGGGTTAGTATAACTGTCTGCTCCTGTTCCTCTCCTCACCTGGGAAGGTAGTTTGCTGCTTCAGCCTTTCTGTAGACTTCATTATCGTCTCTCTCTTTGCCAACAGGCAAAGGAGTTCTCAGGCACAGAATCCAAGATGTGAAGCATTGGTTTCCCTCTGGTCCTGATGCTTCCTATTCCCAAGGCTCCTGATTACCTGCTTGCAGTAGGGAATGTGAGGCTGGCACCAAAGTTTAAGCAGGAGCAGAGATGGTGGCAGAGGATATTCCATTCCTGCTCTCCAATGTGTATCAGACATTGTACCAAGAGCACCTCAAGGCATGCAGAAAGGCTCTGGAGGAAAAGAGGTGAAGCCTGGGAGATAGGTACAATGCTGCATGGATGGGTGGTCCAGCTTCTCTAGGCTCAATAAAGACCGTGATTGTATGATAAAGTTCATGAAATTGAGTTACAGTTGCAAAACTGGAGAAGGAATATCTGTATGCTTTCTCACACATATAAGCAACTACATGTACTCTAAAATAGTTGTCATGTTGTTAATTTTTCCCTTCACAGAACTCTCACATGCTTAGAACAAGAGAAAGAAGAACTGAGATCACTCTAAAAATATAGATCTCTCTTATGATTTCAAAATGAAGTTCATGGTTTTTCAAATTGTCAGGAATTTGAAATGTTAAACTTTCTTCAGAAGGCTATGACATATGCATAGTTTTCTTGCTCTGTTATCTGGGTCAGCATCTTCAAGCCTGCTCTCCAAGACTAATCATGGTTCAGATGCCCTTTACAGCAGTATCTCTGGCAATACTGCATCTTCTTCACTGAGAGCTAATTTAATTTTATTTTCATTGTCTGCACTGGAATTACACCATTATATACAAATGAGATGTGAATCTAGACATATGAAAGAGTAAAAAAGGAATATTTCTGGAGAAGCTTCCCCTGGACACTCTGTGATATATGGCTTTACAAAAAAATATGATCAAATATGCAAGCAAAAAAAACATCCCACAGTAAACAATGCACTTTGCACCTCAGTTAAAAATCAGCCACGTACTGAAGGAAGACAGCTAAAAGATATCTAAGTAAAAGTGAAATCCAAAAGCTCTGAATACCCACTGCGCTTATACTGGAGAAAACAGGAAGGTGACCAGAGCTCATCTGGGAAGGCAGAATAAGTTTAGCTGCCATTATCAGTGCTGAAAGTTCAATATCTTACTTATATCACAAATAGGACATAGTTTACAAAATAAATATGCATGTAGAGTTTTAAAATGCAAATGAAAAAAATAGCAAAAGGGATGTAAGGGTTTAAAACCGTTCCTCAGGTGTAAGGGTTTTCTTCTTTACTGAGATTTTCAAATGGCTCAAATCCAGGGTCAAACAGAAATAAGGTCTTTGATCTTTTACTTGGTAAATCAGAGGGAGAAAAAGTCAGTCTGGGACTTGATCAAGGTCTCCAGCCCTGCAGGTAAGTGCCCTAAGCACTAAGTTTTCTTAGTTGGTGTGTGGATTCTTCTATCTCTTATTTTGACCAGAAATCATTCTTGGCCTTCAGATGGTTTTCTTCTTTTGTCTGTATGTACTGGCACACTGTCAAATTTGAGCGGCATAGCAAATTATTAACAAATGTAAGGTATTTTGAATTCTGCTGCAGAATAAAATAAGATATTTAAGTAAGTTACCTTATTTCACCTTTAGTGTTCTTCAAAGTTCAAGCCAAATCTGTTATTTTCCCCAGTTCAGCTAATAAAAGATAATGTCTTATTTCATGCAACCCTGACTCTGCTACTTTCAATCGCTACAGGAACATAATGATGAAAAGTTTAAGGTTTGTTATATCTGTTGAAGGTCAAAAAATATTTAATAAAAAATTCCTGAACAGAATTTTAACTGAAATAATTACTGGAACAAAGTTAAAAAGAGAGTCTATTGGAAGCTCTTGAGGTCAGTGTCCAGACTATGTGATAGAATATATAGTATCTAAGAGGAATACGGAAGAAAAGAGAGATTTATGGCAGTTATAAGACCCTTCTAGTAGAAAAAAAAGGTGGTTTTAAAAAGAAAAATTAACATAGAAGAAAGAAGAGACCTACAGCTTTAGGATGGAAGAAAAAGAGGAATGAAAAGCTGTAAACAACTGTTTCTAGGTGACATGAGAGCCTACTACATCTCTGTTAGAGTTTGGTTTTCCGCAAAGAGATGAGATATACGACAACCTCCAAAAAACTAAGTGTAACATTCTCACTTTGAATAGTTCAAAATCATGTGTGGCTAGATGCACCTAGTAGCAGAACTCACGAATTTTACTGTTCGGATGATTAACAAAAGCTGTAGCAATTAGCAGTTCTTCTCATTTCTGGCCATGAGGCTGTGGCAGTTCTCCCTCTGAAACTGAAACATCCAAATCAGAGGTCTTTTAGAAGTCAAAGACTATATTTCGTATCATGTGTATTCAAATGTGTTTACAGGGAAGTGTGTAGGAACAATATTCCACACAAATAATGCCTGTGGTTAAGATAGATGGTGGATAGATCACAGCAAGATGCAAAGGCTAATTTAAGGGTGAATGTTTCAGCTTATGCATATCAAAGCATTGATGCATGAGTCACTGGCATAGAATGACTAATTTTTTGCATCAGAGTAATAGAATGTTCTTGCTTACTGCTTTTCACATCTATGAATAATGCCGAATGAAATAATTCTTCTTTAAATCAGTCATTTTCTGCGTTTGCTGCATAACAAAGATACTGATTCTTACACAATACATAGGTGGACATCCTCAATATGCCAAATGTGAAGGAGACAGAGAGAGAGAGAAAGAAAGAAACAAAGAGAGAAAGAGAGTAAGAAAGAGAGAAAGAGAGAAAGAAAGGACGGAAGGAAGGAAGGAAGGAAGGAGAAAGAAGGAAAGAAAGAAAGGAAAGAAGGAAAATAATCACCCCCTCCCCCAAGATGCAGTAACAGTATTGTGAGACTACTTTGTGATAAAGCTGTGCATAGAATCAGCATAAAGCTTTTTATTGCATACACTTTTTTCGAAACTGGTGTCTGAGAGGTCACTGGCCAGGTGTTTAACTATTCTTCCTTAGAATAGAAGCCCATTATTCATTTTTATGTTAATAGTAACTGGGAGATGAGGAGTGGTAAAAATATATTCAGTTCTTAAATTAACACCTTATGACAACTTAAATTAAAACACAATGCGAGTGTATTACATTTCACTCTGAATCCATGTGATTAGCTACAGCAGGTATCAGACCAGCAGGAATCACTAGTTATCATGCTTGTGGTAACTCTCAAATTAGCTATGACATAGAACAGCCTTTTGATCTTGACCATGTTCTACTAATTATTTAATCTTTACAGCATAAAAAACATGTTTCAGCACATAACCTAACAAAGAACACAGTATAGGTTTTCTTCTAAAGCCTACAAAAGCAAATAGCATACCCAAGAAAACAACCCCACACTTCTCTTAAATCTCTGTTTTCACCCTCTCTTCATTAAAGCTGGATGTGAACCATAACTCCAAATAAAAATGGGCACAAACTTTGCCTCTTAGGATAGGATTCATTGGATGCAATGTCAAATGTTTATGAGAAAGCTGTTTTTCACTGAGTTGTCCTTCTTTGTTCTGGTTATAGTCTATGGAAAGAAACTAACAGTTATAGAGAATTTTAGACATTTATCTTAGAATGAAGCAAATCATACTCTAGAGTTACCTTTTTTGGTACACTGGCTTGGGAGACCAGCTTGGACATAAGAATATCTGGAAAGAGAAGTCTCACCTAAGGTATCTAAGAAAGACCAGATGTATCGTACCTCAGAAAATTTTAATTCTTTCCACGGAATAAGGGCATGCTTGGGGTTAAATAAGATGAATCCCAGTCTTGTTGTCTTCTATAAATTTGGCAGAATTCGGCAGTCTGGGTCTGGCCAGAGAACAATGGTTACATTTTACTTACAAGTTAAGTAGAAACACTCTTTGAAATTCTGGAATTTGTGAGAATCTTACCCAGAACAGTAGATTTCTGCCTAAAGCATTTGCTGAAGAGTGTCTGGGAAAAAGCCAAGCTCTTGTCTGGCTTGATTAAAAGTGAGAAATCAAGGCTACTTAATGTAGGTGAGTGCCCTAACAAATAGGTTTATGTCTGCTTTTGGGCCTGTTCCATATCATTGGATCAAGAAGAAAGGACCTGAATCAAGACTGAATAGTATCTTCTGGATGGGCCTCTTACTTATGGAAAAATATCTGCTCACTACATTATTAGGTTATGTCTCACCTGTTCTCTCATTAAATACAGAAAATCTCTTCATGGAGTCTTGTTAAAACAGATCCAGTGCCACAAAATTACTATGTTTTGAGAACTGATACTTTCTAATAAAAAAGCATGGTGCTGGAACATTCTGGCCAACAGTCACTTCTCTTTCTCTCTCTTCCTTTTTTACTTTTCACTAAAATTTTGTGATTAACTCTAATGTAAATAAGCAGAATGCATTTGTTTATTAAGTTATTATACTAATTTCATTTTAAAGAAGAAAGATTCCAGTCTGACTGCTTTATACTCTGCAGTAAAAAAGGTCTCACTGCTAAATTGTGATAGTCATTGACAATCAAAAAGAATTCTTCAGCAGCAGCGAATGGTTTCAAACATACTTTCCTTCCATTTGATGAATATCTACACAAACAGGTGAAAGTGGGCACAAGTTTCTCTACTCCTATCTAGTAGCGTCTAATAGCTCATGCATATCTTCAAGGCTGTAGCTCTCTAAAATTTGGCCACTTTGGGAAGAGTTCTCATTTTCCTGCCCTCCCTGTCTTCATTGAGGATGGTGGCACAGATACATTCCACCCAGGTCATACAGACCAAACGCATCATATAGGCAACACAGCTCCTCCTGGCTCCTACCTCATTCTTTCCTATGAGTTTGTGCTTCAGATAGGTGGGACTCTCCTGCACAAAGGTTTTATTGAACTTCTATGAAAGTTACTAACTTGTTCTAAAGAGAAAACTCTTAATTTATTTTTAATAGGGGGGTTTCCCAAAAGCCATGGTAACCAGTAGTGGAAGGGCAAGTTTCTCTCTTACAAGCAGTGACAAGAATAAGGAAGAAACACACTTAATATCTCAGTACACTGGAGAAGTGAGCTTACAGAAAGTTTATGAAGTTGAATAAAGGCAGATGTAAGTTCTTCCAATGTGATATAGAGTGGTTTCATGCAGCAGGACAGGCTGGGGAGAAGGCAGCTATGAAGAGTTAACAGAGTCCTGGTGGATGGCTTGAATTAGTGAGAGTAGATTCTCCAAACTGAGGCAATCGAATAGTCTTTTTTCCACACTTTTGAGACTACATCTGAAGGCCTATGTCCAGTTTTGGACTCCTCAAGAAAAGACTAACTCCAAGGTACCAGAATGAGTCCAGTCTATCACCTAGACTTACTGAGATGATTAGCTGCTGAGTACTTGATGTAGGAGGAGCGCCTGAGAAACCTTGATTTACTCAGACTGAAGGACAGAAGGCAAAGCCAGATCTTACTGGTGTCTTCTCTTTGGGATGCTCAGCAAAAGCATTAGAAGGAATACACACAAACTGCAAAACAAGAAAATCTTTATTGGATATCGGGAAATAAATTTCATCATGAGAGTTGTCTAACACTGGTGCAAATTGCCTGGAGATATTGTAAAAACTCCATTCCTGGAGATAATCAAAACCTGACATAAAAAAGCCATGAGCAATCTCATGTAACAATAAAAAGTATCAAGTGAATCCCTATGGTCTTTTCAGACCTATTTTATGATGAAGGTCTTTAATGGAGATCTTAGAAACTTAATTTTTGGTATCAGGTGTTACCATTCTGGTTAGATCTTGGATGGTGAATTCAATAGTGATAGACTTGTGTCTACTTATTAAAATAATGTTTATATCATAATTGGATGAGTCAGGTGAAAGGCAGATAAGGAATTAATGCAAATTTCTTAAAATTACCTAGTTGTCATTGTCATATTCAGAGATAGTCTCTTACAGAAAAGAACTTGCTTTTTGGGATCCTCTAGTGTTACAATCCAAAATTTTTCAGTATTTGCTATTTACAGTTATTACTTAACAATAGCAATTTCTCAAGAATTGAAAGAGTTGTATGATATAGACTAATGTTTTATATATAAAAGAAAAGGAAAAAGTCTCCAGTTTTGAAAACAAAATGAGTTTTATTTGCTGTGAGTGTCTCTGGTAATACAAGGCTGTGTGACCATGACATAAGAGAAAGAGACTGTGCAAGATGAGGTTCAACCAACTCCTTCTAGACTTCTAGTTCTGATGTTCTGCAGAACAAAGTGAAACCCTGAGAGATAAGCAAGTGCCGCTGTTCAGAAATCAAATTTATTTTGACTCAGAAGGCTTAAGGCAGTAGAGAGCAATATGTGCTAAAGGTTCAGTGCACTTATCTTTTGTTATTCATTTTCTGTTTCCTTTGTGACACCCACATAAATGTTGCCCAGCTGGTTCCTCTTGCTGTTATTTACTGCAGTTGCACATTGAATAGTTTGCTATTTCCTGTGACATATTCCATACATCTCAAACATCAGTGTCTGTGCTAATCTAGACAAATTACTATTTTGCATGTGTACTGAAGAATTTACCTTTTCAAACACAACATTTATGATGAACTTCATGTTCTATCAAGCCATTCTCCATTTCCTTATTTTCTAACTGGGGAATCAGAAAGGGTATCTGACGAAGAGTCACTGAATGATTTGAGACTGGGGTAAAATATGCTAGCACGTTGTCAAGAGTGACTTGGAATCAATACAAATTGTACACTTATTTGATACGTGGTGATTTGCCCACTACTCTGTTTATCCTATGGATCCAATGGAGACTCTTTGAACCAGGATAGACTTGTGAAAGGAAAAGAGAATATGATTGTTAAAAAAGGGGAAAAGTGTATTAGGAATCCTTCCAAATATCCACATCATGTGTGTGAGGATATATGTTGAATTACTCTGTAGAAAGCAAATGGAAACAGAGGGCTCTGTGCATCCTTCAGCATATGCTCAACATACTAACAAAATCTTTATGTGAAAACCAGCAAGGACCTATAAAAGAATCAAGAACTTTGAGTCTAAGGCACTGAGAAGAAAACTGGCTTTGTGGAGCTTTCTTATTCCTTCTGAATCAATTTAGAGCCTATGAAAGGTGCTGAACTGACAGACCAAATTCCTTTCTTAATATACAAAACAGGTGCAGCAAATTGTGAGTTTTGAGCTTTCCCCACTGTACCAGTGCATTTCAGCCTTGGTTGAGGGGGACCACCTCCAGGCGGAGAGGAAAGTTCATCTTCCAAGCCTGTACATTTTTTTCACCCTGTGTTCACTGCCAACAAAGACACCAATTAGTGCATAGCCGCAGCATTTCAAGCAATTGAAAGCAGGGACAACAGAATAAAGGAAGAGATGTGTTTGCTCCTGGAATTCTGTTTTGACATTTATTTTGGATTTTAGCAAGGTCTACAATCGTTTGCATTATTTTAAGGCAAAAAACCCCCCACTCGGTCTCATTACCATTGGATATGATGATGGGGGAAATGGGCTGGAAAAATCCTGGATCTTTGCTGTGCCTTATTCTGGAATTACAAAGAGTAGGGCAAATTCTTTACTGCTGTGCCATTCAGCTATTATGTTTAACAATCTAATTAGAAAGGCTGTGTTGCTTTTCCCCATTACAAAAGCAAAGACAGCGCACACAAGCAAAACCAATTAGACAGCTGTAGTTTACAGAGCTGGCTTGCCCCGAGGCTGGTTTCTAATGAACCCTCGGTAGATGGTTCCTATCCAGAAACAGGACAGAAGAAGCAGAGTGATAATGTGTGCTATCTTTCCTGTAATCAGGCGCTAATGTCTGCCCTAGTCCACAGAGCCGACACTTGACCGTTCCTTTCTGCAGCCATAGTTGCCACTAGCACCAGCACTGTGACACAAACCTGGCTGATAATGCATGTCCCTTACATGGCTCAAAATCACGCTAACAGGTGGCAATAAATTTAAAATGTTCCTCTCAGTTTTATGATTGTTGCTTTCTGCTCACCAGGGACTTGTTTTAACTTAAAGCAGACACAAAACTATACAATAACCCGCATAGTTGCCATGCTTTTATTTTTCAGCATGTATGGCTCAAATTAAGGCCGACTGTATTGAGTAGATTGCTCGCTGCAAGTTAGTCATCTGTTTAGTGTTTCCACAAGGCAGTTGTGGTTGTTCACAAGTTTATTAATTAAAAAGAAAATGATTAAGGAAACTACTCAGTGGGTTGATGAACCATTCAACCACTTCAAAACTAAGTAAAACATTAAAACAACCCCACTCCCACATTCCTTTTCTTGAATAGCCTGATAACAGGTATTTGTTTGAACTGAACTTTATAGGGCTTGTGGAAACACAAGCTCTTGTCATCACTGCATTTAAATGAGTTTTATGTGCAGGAAACTGAATAGCACTGTCTGAGCTAGAATAGATGGGACTGTGTCAGCATTCCTCCATTAAAAATAGCCCATATTCACTGGGTTATGAGTCACTTATAAAATAATCGCTCCAGGATGAAATTTTGCATTTTTGACAGTAATACTTGGGTCAGAGGAAGCAGGCTGGAAGCTTACAGAGAAGTCTGTGTAAATTAATTTTTATTGAAAATTAAAACTATTTGCACAACTACATATTCATATATTTATTCAGCTGTAGAATTGCATTGTTTTTACTGTTGTTATTATTTATCACTTCAAACATAATTTTCTCATTCATATTATTTTGAATTTCTCCATTTGGGAGGCATAAATAAGTGCAGAATTCATTTCCTCCCACGGTTTTCACACAGTGTTTACCTTCTCTTGTTTCAGTAGGATGTATAGAGGTGGAGGGGGTTAAAACAAGATGATTAAAAAGGGAAAAATATTAAGAGAGGAGAGTAAAAAATAGAAATCTGAACTGTTGTTTACATAAACTTAAATAAGACATTGAAAGTTAAAACTAAGCAAATAGGACTTTGAAACACATTTTAGTCACAACACTACTGTATGAAACCTGACTTTTTGATCCATTTTTTTAAAGTTCATATTTTACAAGTGGGTAGAAGAAATTTTCGAAGCAGTTGTCATTGTCGGAATGCTTTCAAAATGAAATAGTGAAAACAATTACACTAGAGGATAAAAACCTGAGCCGGCGGAAGAATTATATCTTTAAATTCACCCAGACAAGGGCAAAAATAGCAGCTAGAAGGGTAAAAATCTTTGTCTGTAATGCTTTCAATTTATGTCTGCAGTTACTACTTTTTAAAGAAATTACTTTCAAGGATGGTCAAATGAAGCAAAATTCTAGTTATGAACTTCATTAAATTCCACCCACACTGGCAGAGGTAGCTTAAACTAACCCTGTGTGTGAAGGTAAACACAAAAGAAGGGGTTACCTAGGCTACTGTATATTTGCAAGTACTTGCCAATATCTCCCAATGTAGCTCAAAACTCAACCAAACAAAATAGATAATGAATGCTTGTAAGGATTAGGAAAAGTGCCAAAGATAGCAGATCAAGGAATTATTCTTCATGGGAAAAAAATGTAGGATCAGATTTCTAGAACTAAAGCTAGTATGAATTCTTTATAGTGAGGCAATTTAATTCTCCAAAGAAAGAAAGTGCTTTGGTGGGTGGGTGAGATTAAAAGTCAGCCTTTAAAGACCTCCTATGTTTGTCATGGTCAGCTATTGTTTGGAGTAAAACTAGGTCAATTATTGTTGGTTCAAAAAGAGGTAAAAATTATGTCTGGATTAATTCCAAAAGCTTTTTTCTTCCCCATTTTGTAATATGCAAATAATACAAAAGATGTATTTTCCCACTGATTGACAGTTTACTCTCGGATGTCTTCTCAAATCATGACACTAGCACCTCCCTGTTGCCAGCCCTAGTTTAGAGAAATTCGCTGCTGATGATTTTTAAGTTCAAGCTGCATAGAGTGGACAGGATATCAGTTTGGGGAGGAAAGTCAATGGGTTGCTTATTTCATGGTTGGTCTATATGAGTGCTCAGGCTTCAAGACCCCCATGCCAGGGTGGGGATGAGACTTTCTGTTGAGACTCAGCAAAACTAATACAAGGTGAGAGGAAATAGGGAAGAGAGGCATCTTTTTAACTACTTCCTTCAAAAAAATGCCTCTTAGCGTGTCCTGTGTATTAATTTATGCTTTTCATGGGTGTTGTTATTTTGGAACCACAAATTACATGTTATCTGGATTGTCTTGCTGTTAAATATAATTCCTTTACCAATCTCTCAAGACTGTTTTGCACCTTTGTGTGGAATAAGAAATCCTGAAGTGCTGGGAAAACCTCACACTAAAATCTGAAAAGCAATCAGTCCCTGCAAGCATGTAAGCATGTGTTTACATATCCTTCACATGTGACCAATGATCAAATTGTGGCCCCATCCTATGCTTTCACACAAAGTGTTAAGACATATCCACACCCACTTCTGGGTAGAGCTTCATTACAGAGAACTGGAACTGTAGAGGATCCTTGACTAAGTCAGACTGGAGAACCATTCTGTCTGTTACTCTATCTGATATAACTGGTACCAGATGTTATAAGAATGACAGAAGAACCCTGCAGGAGGCAGCAGCAGAATAATCTGCCTCCACAAAGATCTCCTCATCCTACTCACTAATTGTGAGAAATTAGCTTAAGCCCTGAAGCACTAGGTTTAATATCTCTTCCAAAAGTTTTATTTTCTTTAATTATGGTAACTCTGGATATCCATGATATCGATATATTATCCAATCTCTTGATGAATCTGGTTGAGTTTTTGGTCTCAACAACTTCCTTTGGCAATGAGTTCCACAATTTAATTACACGTAATATAAAAAGGTATTTCCTTTTATCAGTTTTGACTTGCCCACCTTTTAATTTCAGTGAACGCCTTGTTGTTTTTCCTTCCAGAGCCAGAGTGGAAGCCCCTGGTCTGCTTTCCCTGCTGTTTTATATGATAACATTAATCTGTAAAATATTTTCATTTTGCCTTTCATTCATTCTTGTATGAAGGGAAAATCCTCTGTCTTTCCAATTTCTCTTCATAAGACCACATTTCCATTTCTGTAATTTTTGTGTGAACTCTCAACAAGTCTTCTGTACTGTTTTATGGGACACGGCGTCTGGTGCTGCAAGAAGTATCTCAAGTATGCTCTATCATTTTTATATGTAAAAGCATTATGATACTTTCTGTGCTGTTTCTATCCTCTCCTCTATGCTTCTACAGCATTTGTATACTGTTAGATTTTTTGGGACCACGAGCGTGCTCTTGGTGTGCTGTCTACAATGGTACCTACATTTCCCTGATGAACCAACCATTATACAGACTCTAATGCCCTGTAAGACTAATTTCACTTTATATTCTCTGATGTATTTTACTTCACATTGATTGATGATATTTCCAGCTAATTTAGAGCTGTCTGTTCCTGACTAACTGACGTGATTTTGGATGGGGTCCAGTCTTCATGAGTAAGGTACTTAACTTGAGGATGAATTGTAGGTCCTTAGTGAGACAGTTCTGCACAGATGAGAGCCCAGTTTTCCTTCCTCAGATGGTGGAGGGAGGTAAACAATGTGGACACCACTGAAGTGAGGTCCTGTCTGCCTAATTTAAGTGCTTAAATTTAGTTGTGAATTAGGATTCTGTCTTTCTGTATATTTTGGTATGTAACTGTTTTACTATCCATTACTGTTCTTCCATACATATCAAAAGCAAGCCTTACACTAAGATTTGTCTTTACCTCACCAGCAACCTTTGACTTTTAAAGAAAAAGCTAGAAACCTCTCAGTAGAAACCTTTGGATTATTAAAAAAATCCACAGCTATTTAATACACAAAATTGCTATAAAGGGGTCCTAGAGACAGAGCTGGGTTGTATCCTAACCCAAAGAGCAGTGGAAGGAATTGTGGCTTTTCTGCGCTCTGTGCTTCTCACTGAACACTTCATCATGTGCCCTGCAAGGGTGAAAAACAAGGGATGATAACCTGCTACTGGTCAGGAGAATTTATTCTATGACAGCATCTGCTGTTGGAAGTCAAGATCACAACCAAATTTGTCTTATTGGTTCTATAACTCAAAAGAAGATTCCAGGCACAAGGAACTCAGTCCAATGAAGCCAAGAAGAAGCAGGGTAAGAAAACAGGAATATTAAGGAAGATGGAAGACAGAAGGTTAAAAAGGATATGTTTTCATAGTCACAGAAAGTGAACATTTTTGGTGGATTGTCCTTAAATTTTTTCAGAGAAGGACATAAGAACCATCCTACTGATCTGAATGTTGCATCATTATAAGTAGACTCTGCTAGTTCTTTAATCATCTACCTATCTATTGTACTTTCTGATAGGTTTTTTCTAATTATAACTTTTAATTTTTGTGTATTTTTAAACAAAGTACCACCTTACTGTTACCATTACCTTATGTATATTTAGTTATTCCATCTATGTGGTTTTATTTTGATCCTTAGGATTTACCCTCAACAATTTTTTTCCCTAAAGCTTCATGTAGGTTAACAGAACTGTAAAGCCACAGTTAAAAATCAATGCCTTGGATTATATAAATACCAGCTGGTGGTGTGGAAATATCTTGGGTGGCCTAAGATGTGTCCAGCTGTGTTTTTGGGGTTGTCTGTGAATATCTGGGAAGTTATGATGAACCTGCTTCTGGAGAGATCTGGTGAGACTGACTTTTCATGGTCTTTAATACCACTGGCACATGAATGTCAGCATTTGTAATTGGAACCATTGCACAACATTTTCAGTGAAATTCTGAACCATAACCTTTGGAAGCAGATGGCTTTCATCATGTTCACCATGTCATATTGCAGTAGTGGGTATGCCTGCCTATGCCAAATTAAAACAACATACTAAATTAGAAAAGATTTTTTACTCATTTACTGGTTTAGTAATAATCAGGAAAATGAAGATGATGTAAGGAACTATATCTCTGTTGAAAATATATTTGAATCTAGTCACTAGAGAATACTTTTATAGTTATTTGAGGATATGTCACCTCCAGTTTACTTTCAATTGTGTCACTTCACTTGAGTTTTGAATATGTAAGTGCTGTCTTTCATTTTACACACACACATGCCCAGGTTGACAGGTTGTTGCTTTAAAAGGTCATTTCCATGAAGCACCACTTCAAAAATCTTCATGAATTTAGCTAAGTTGGAGAAATTTGTGCAAAAATATAAGGTCAAAAGTATCTGTCAATATGACAGATACTTGTTTGCCAGTTTTGGAATGCTTCAAAGGACTTACTGATTTGCTTACAGTCAAGGCCAAGAATACGTGTCAAAACTGCTTAAGATAGGGATCAGTTTTAATAAATGTGACCTCAGACTTTCCAAGGTGTTTAGGTCTGGGAATACTTACAGTACATCTGTTATTATTTTGGTTCAACTGAGTTTATTTTTTTAATCAGCAACATTTCCAGAGAACTGGTATAAAAAAAAATTAGAAATACTAACTTGTTTTCCATGTTTACATTTCTGCCACCATCCAACGCTCTTTACCATAGCTAAAGTTATGAGATGTCTTGAGTTGTGGCAAAGCAGCACCAAAAGGCAGAGAAGAATCACTGAGTCCTTGTCAATGAGGTTACGGCACTCCTAAAGGCATTCAAATTATTTTGGGTTATGTACATGGTTAACAGGAATGATTCTATATCATACATTCTCCTCATAAACTTATTGTTTTCTTAAAACTAGTTAGGAAGTGAAGTCTGCTGACCCTCCTGGATCTCTGTATGGTGATGGCTAATTACCATACATTTTCCATGCCAGTAATTCGTTAGAAAATAACTAACCTCACAATAATTCACCAGAACAAGTGTGAAAATGAGTATTACTTTTCCCTGCTTGTTTCATCCAATGGATGTTTTGAGCTGCTGTATACCTTAGTATGCTTGTTCTCTTTTATTTGGTTTAGTTGGGTTTTTTTCCCTGCAGTAGATTACAGTGCTTTAAATTATCTCATTTGTTCTTTAAGATCATCCACATCAAATATTTGTGGATTTTTTTCACCTGCAATTCACCATTCTGTCAACTTGTAAAATTTTTTGAAAGTTATTTCCTCTGGCCCAGGGGTTTATTAGCTTAATTTCTACCCAGCAGCTCTTATGCTTTCTTTTCTGCTTCATCAAGATGCAAAAATATGAAAAAGATAGGAAAGAAGAGCTGGGGCAGGCGGGCGGTTCTTTCTGTCTCTTTTGGATATGTCTCTGGCTCAGATGCTGAGCTAGGTGAATAAATAATTTTTAAATATTCAGTGAAGTGAGCAAGCCATAACAAAGAAATAAAAAGTTGGTCAGTTTGAACAAAGATTTTTGAAATTTTTGCTGCTAAAAAATTTTGTTTTCAGAACAACTTCAGTTCAGACCATATGAATTTCTGAATTTTTGGCACTTTTATGTTTTCATAACTACAGATAAGTTGAAGTATGCTAACAGCAATGTACCTACTTCACAAAGAGACATGTTGACTTGCTTTGCTGTTGTGCATAAAGTAGTTTGAAGCCTGCAGCTTCTGCAGCTGGGACAGTGGTGCTGTGCTCATGTGGATGGTAAGTGGCCTGGGATAGAGTATTGCAATGCTGATTTACAGACCACAGTTATACACACATTTCATAGTTTAGATAAGACATACAAGAGAGCAAAGCTTCAGAATATGGTGCAAGATTTAACTTTATAGCTCAGCTTAGAGAAATGTTTGTGTTGCTGTGCAGCAAATATATATTTTATCTAACCTTTAATCCCATTTTACTGGATATAATTTCAGACAACTTTACTATTCCAGAATATTGGATCTGGAAAATATTCAATGTAGAAACTACTGTGAGCAAGGTGAACCTTCCAGTTTTGATTCATTTCAGTCCTTTCTTCTGGAAAACCTGTCCACTTTGCTGTTTTTCTAAGCTATGTCCAAGGGGATTCCATAGAAAATCAAAAAGTTCAATCTTTCTATTAAAAGAAGAGTTGTAGCTTGAAATCTTTAAAAGTTAAAATGTTAACAATGTTTCTCTGCCTTTTCTCATAATTTACGTTACATGACTCTGAATTCCATAGATTGAACACCTAAATCTTTCAGGCAAATATCTTTCTTACTCTACTTCTGCTCTTAGCATCCAAGTTCGTCAAAATTCCCAATTCATCCCACTCAAGACTAAGATTTAGGAACTTCATGATACTTTCTTGTCTGGAATTGAAACTATTCAGGGTCTTATTTGGGTTCAAAAACTTGTGCAGAGATCAAAAATGGCAGGGCTGTTTTCTGAACCTCAAAAATGTGGTGTGCAGTATTATGAAATAATTTCCATCGTAACTCAGTGAGAAAATTTAAGAGGTCTAAGGATGTCTGTATGCAGACATTTTGGAATTAAAAGGCAGTTAGATCCAGGACATGCTAAACCCACATATTTTTTCGCCAGGAAAGAAGAAACTGTGCACCATTCTGAATCTTAATAGCAAAGTATCCAGTACAATAGCAGATACCATGAGCTACAGTACTTTGCTGCAGTATCTGATGGTCAAAGATTGGATGACTGTGAGTTACGAGTGGGATGTTTGGAAAGATCTTCTGCATTACATTGTATTATTGAAGACTGGGTGGATTGTTTCATTTTTTAAGGTGCCCGTCTGAAGTAGGTTTCTAATTCTTTTAGACAAAAGCATTAATAATGAAGGGGAAAGGATATAAATTAAAATGAAAGAGTTTGAAAAAATTAAGAAAGGAAGAAAAAGGACATGAGAAAAACTATGAATAGAAGATTTCAGATATTTCTAAACAGGAAAGAAAAAAGCAGGAGCTTCTAAAGCCTTTTATAAAGGGAAAAAACACAATAGCTACATCTATTTACAGAAAAAAATGATAGAGATGTTAGTAAAAAGGGAAAAAATAAATTAAATGTTTCTATTATATAGTGAATAAAACAGGAGACAGTTATATGTAGATGTTAATTCTTGGTTTTAATGACTGACAAAAATTTTAAACTACAGAAAATAAATTTAGAAATTTTGAAATATCTAGAAATTATATTTGGGTAACCATGCTAAACCTCAAACCCTGCCCAGTTTTGAGCCTATTGGCTAATTTTTATCTGTTTCGTGGTAAGGAAGTCTTCTCACAGACTTTCCTATGAATGATTTGGAAAAAAAGGCAGCCTGAAATTTCTGTGCCATGACGTGGCAATATGTTCACATATTTTTTCTACGCAAAAAAATCCACATATTGATTAGTTTCTTTCACTGCTAAACCTGTGAATGGGAAGTGTAGAGTGAATGTACTTTGTTTCAGTTTCAACACTTGATTGCTGCTGTGATTATCGCTCTAAATAAACTGTGTTCTTAAAAGAGAAACTCCAATAAATATTCCAATATGTTAAAGATACCTAACTAATCAGTCAATCAGCCTGGAGGCTCAGAGTCACAGAAAACCTGTTCTGTCCATTCTGATACTCATGGAATGACCTCTTTTAAACAATAGAGTCTAACTCCAATACAACAATTTGAAAATGAAGTTAGTCATAAAAATAGGAAGGCATATACCATCTGTTAAGGAGAAAATCAGGCTGGATGACAACAGAGGCATTTTGTGACCATAATATCTCCAAGTAAATGGGCTTTCCTGCTTATTCATGAGTGAAAGCACATGTTATTCTGCTTGGCATAGTGACTTCAGTATTTTCTAAGACTTTTTGGCCTTCACTGATCAAGCTACTGCATTTTAAGCTCCAGAGTATCTTGTTGGATAAAGTGGTCTGGGACTGCTTAGACTTTTGATTATTGTTGTTATAATTGGAGAAATCCTCTCTAATTCACCCACTCTTAACAAACCAAACAAAAGAGGGACAAGGACCGAAATTTCTAACGTCTATGTGACTAGTTGGTGAATTGAGATGGTTTTATGATGTGATAACAAGTAAGTAAAAGGTTTCCTTTATTCCTCATGCTACTGTCAAATAAATTCAGGATTGTTTTTCTACTACATGCAATCCTATCTAATTTTATCTAATTACTTATTTGTCAAAATTCATTGGTGAAGTGTGGGGATGCTTTTGGTTTGTGAAAGAGAAGAGTGCAAGGGGACAAGGCATTACTGTCTGAGGTCACCAGATCATTATGGCTTCTTAATCTGGTGATTGTATGTTTTATCCTCTAAGGGTATGCTGAAAAATTAAACTTTTTGCAACATGAATAGATTTCAGTAGTTCATCTCCTGGGTAAAATGGACATAAGACTTCAAATTTCATCAGAGTTGGAAAGAATTTCTTATGTCCTCAATGTTCAGTCTAGTATAACTACCTGTGTGAACTCATCACTGCTATGTGGGAATGGATGTCAAAATATTCTTCAGATTTTCCTACGAGTGTATGAAAATTGTTAAAAGCCTGCAGGGCTGGGCAACAAATCCAGTTAGAGAGGGAATGTTTTTTCTCTGGGCAATAGAGCAAAGGTTGATCAACCCTTGCTTGCACTAGTTCTTCTTCTGAGGGATTATGCACAGAGCCTGAAGACTCAGTTAAGAAAAATATATGCCAAAAATAAGACCAAAAATTGAAAGAGACAGGAAGGGCCTGAGGATCTGGAGAAGATAGGAAGCCAGGCAAAAAGGTAATGTACACATAGGGGCTGTGTCTAGAAAAAAGATGGCACGGCTGGGAACTTCATTTCTTCCTGACAATTCCTAGCTGCTGTCACAGCACTTTTGTGCTACTGACAGGAGGGATAATTTAAAGCAAACAACTAATGTTGGAAGATCAGATCAGCACGTCATAGTTTGGGAGTGGCACATTGCAAATTTGGCCTGAAACTCCCTTTTCACGTTTCCTGTGTTGTGTAATGTGCTTTGTAGTGCTAGCCAAAGATCTAGGGGGCTACATGTATACCATCAAGAAATCATTCTGATTCATATCAGGGATTCATGAAGGCAGACATATTTTTATATATATATTCCCTATAAATGAGTTAATCATACACTTCCTTTTAGGTATGTGATGTTGTTCCCAGAGAGACACAGTTACACAGCTTGTTCCCAATTCTATACACATTCATTACATATTTGCCAGTAACTATATCGAAAACTATTTGAAAAGCATAGTGTAAAAGCAATAAGATTTTGTTAAGATTTTGGCAGAGAAAGTGCAGATGAGAGGGTAGTAAGTACAGGATGGTGGCACTCAAAGTGTTTTCTCTGCTTTTATTTTCATTTGAGTGATGTCAAGACCAGGTGTGCTTTTTGGTTTTGGCACAAGCAGGGTTGTAGTTCTAGAGTTTTTGATGTTGACTTTTTACTGCACTACGCACATAACCTCCCTTTCCTTCTTTTCTAGGTAGCTGCTATAGTTGTACTTACTACAAAGGTAAAGAAGAAAATTCCTGTAAGACTAAGGCTGCTGAGGAGAGATTCTCCAAGAAATGTTTCTCATCATTGCATTGTTTATGAGCTACTAAATTGCTATAAAGTCATTGCTAATTAGACTTCCTCTACATAAACCAGCTGTGCTAGGCTTTGAAGATCTCAGGTATGTCTTGAATAGTTTCAGCTTGCAATTATTCAGCTGAAAGCAATAGGTTAATTAATCTGATTTAAAAATCAGTGAAACAGAAGTTAATTAAAATGTAAACAATGGTCTGCATTGTTACTGACAACTTTAGAAAAAAGAATCTTAGAAATTCTTTGTGTAATGTATTTTACCTGACTGCCCTCAGAGGAGAGAGTGGTTTTGCAACAGATCACATTACTGAACTAACCTTTCTTTCACTTTTAAATGAAATATATTCTTTGCTACTTCTAGTGCAGTGCAGCTGCACAAACTGGAGCTAGTCAAAATCTGTCAGAGCCCTGTTTACCAGGGAGGTACCTGCTACCAGGAGGCTGCTAGACATGAAAGACTATGAAGAGTGGCTGAAGTCCCCAAAGCAACCAGAATGGGGTGTGTCTGAGAGCATCAGAAAGAGAGAAACAGATGACCTGGAAAGTCAGAAGGCAAAAAAAATGTCAGTCAGTGAGAAATGATTAACAGCTTAGCCAGTTTATGCCAAGGACAGAGGGTTCTCTCAAACATTCTTGTGCAGTCCGGGCTGTCAGCTGAAACATGCTGAGGAACAGGAGCAATCCGGTGTATGGGCCTGGTCCAGACCTAGCCGAACTGAGTAAAAAGATTCAGGAGGTTAGGATTGGGGCCCCATTACAGGAGGTTTGTTTTTTTATGTCTTTCAGGGTTGATTGTTATTCCTGCTCTTCATTAGAAAAAAAAGAAGAGAGAGAGAGAAAAGGAAAAAAAAAAAAAGAAATATGTGCCAAATAGGTGTGGCGAAAAAAAAATAAAAAAAAAGAAATCTGGAATTTATAAGCCTGAGGGTGGGAAACAATCTTGCCAAGTTATCTTCCTACCTCACCATTGAATTATTTCATAAATATGTGTCTTCTAATTCAGTATAGGCTCCAAATATTTATGGCTGCAACAAAAGTCAGATTTAAAGAAGAAACCTCGCAGTAGTAAAAATAACACATGACCAATCATGAGGTTAACAATGGATTTTATATTTGGCTCCCTCCTTTTTGGTAGCTAGTAAGACAACACAGATTAGCAGAGTAAGTTACTCATATTACCTGAAATGGTTTTCTAGCCCACATCAAAAGCTGTGAGGGAAAAACTGCAAGTGACTGTTGTTGTTGATCACGTAGAAAAGTATGGTTTTCGGTAAAGACATAAATGGATTCATGGAGCAGTTTTATTCCCTGATGTCTTACTAATGATGATGTTTTGAAACTGCAAGTAAGAAATGAGCCTTAGGGAGTTTCTACAGCAAAAACATGTCATTATATGCAATAAAGGGTATGTTCTCACAGACTATATTTTCTCTGCTACACATGATGACATCACTTGTTTGTTGACATTCTATTGTTTTGAGATACATGCATAAATGAATCATAATAATAAACAATTATTGCCATCAAAGCATCACTAGCACTTTTCAAATTAATCTACTGCACAGGAATGAAAACAAGGAACAGAGAAATTCAGTGACTTCTTCAACTAAACTGTAATTCTCAGGACAGATTTCCTGGCTGTGTGGTCGCAAACGACATTTTGGTCTCAGTGTAACCTGTCACAGCCAACAAAGCACTACTGACACAACTGTAATTCAGAGAGTGAGACAACAGGCATGAAAACCCATTCACACCCAGACCCTGAGTGACATAGCAAGCGGAGTAATTGCCTAAGTAAACACTAAAACATAGCCACCTTCCTGCCAATGCTCTGAAACCCAAATCATGATTTAGTCCTGTTACACTTGTAGCCCTTTTGTTTGCATTCCCGGAGAAGTTGCTGTGACTAGTTGCTAGCACATGTGTCTCAGGAAGAGGTTTCATTTGGACATGAGGGTAAGGAAACAAGATGTCATTCAGATGGTTCTGGCCTTGGTGTCCCATGCTGACAGCCAGCCATGATTTGAACTTAAGACATCAGAGGTGCTAAGATTGTTGGAGACAGAACATAGTAGAACCCAGCCTGACCACCTGTAGCTAAGTGACCATGTAACACAAAATACAGTGGTGAGGAAAGGTGATACAGGCCTTTCAAAGAGGACTTGCAAGGTGATAGAAATGGATTTTTATCACTGCAGAATGTGATGTGGGGAATGTACAGCATGGACATGCACTAAGAGGAGAAACATTCAGCCTGCCTGAAGGATCAAGCACAAAAAACAATTATTTTGGATGTCCATTGGCAACCTAAATGTTGTAGTACCAAAGATGAGTCATCAGGTCCTTCCTGTTTTGAGGAAGAAATGTCTTCTTTCCAAGACACAGTATATGGTACATCTTTTCCTGAAAGGAAGAGTTGATTTGCATGATGCATTTATTGGTTAGGGACCACCTGCAGCAGTGAAAGAATAGTATGAAGAACTAGAGTGTTTGCAAATAGTGCTTCCCTCTGATTACTTTAAGCCTGACATATTTTTTTTGCAAAGAAAGGAGGAAGAGTGCGCACGTTTGAGATTTAAACACACGGCGTCTAAAGATTTCCCAAAGCAAGTTACAAAGTCCTTATAAAAGGACATTTTTTTTATCCACTGTGGTGAAGATAAAAATAACATTTCTCATGTGTATGATAGATTAGAATAGACTTATGTGTATGGTCAGGCTAAGCTCAGAGAAAATAATAAGGCAAAAAATTGTTTATATTGACTGGTATTTTAGCTTCTCCAATCCTGACAGAATAATTTTCTTTAGCTGAATTCAGTAAAATTTTCTTTTGTCTGAGTTCTCCAGAAATGCTAGTAATGATGGCAGCTATATGTGTGAATCCTTCTGTTAACAGTCACATTTTAATCCTTGTTCTGCTGATAATTGGCCAGGGCAAGTATGTTAAACAATTTATATACCTATATTGTAATTCTCTCTATACATAAGTATAATGTGTACTGTTCATTTTTTGACATCTGTAATGTGGATGATGTGCTCAACGAGCTCACACACAGCACCAAACTGGGGAGAGTTGGGCCGCTCTTCACAGGGATCTTGACATGTTGGAGAAATAGAGAGGACATGAACATCATGAGTTAAAACAAAATGCTGAGCCTTGTATCTGGGAGGCGATAAGTTCATACAACAGTTCAGGCTGCAGACCAACTGCCTGGCTTTGCAGAAAAGGACTTGGGCACCCTGGTGGACAGTAAATTCAACATGAGCCAGCTGTGTGCCCTTGCAGCATAGAAAGCCAAAAACACCTGGGCAGCATAAATAAGACTGTAGCCAACAGGTTGAGGAAAGTATTGTTCTGCTCTGTTTGGACCTTTGAGATCCCATCTGGAGTGTTGTCTCTGAGTTCTTCAGGACAAGAAAGACTTCAGCTAAATGTATTGAGTCCATTGGATGTCATCTAAATGGAAGGGAGCTGGAGAAAGAACATAATGTTTGTGGCTGAGGAAAAACTGCTTGTTCAGCCTTCAGAAGAAAAGACAAAAGGGGAACCTCACTGCTACCTTCAACTACATGTGGACATGAAGCCGGGATTTTCTTGGAGTTGCACAGTGAGAGAATAAGGTACAACAGGCATAAGTTGTAACACAGAGAAATTCCAGTTGGATATTAGGAAAATAATGTCACCATGAGGGTAGTCACGCAGATTTCCCAGGCTGTGAACCCTCTGTCTTTGAAAATGTTCAGGGCTCAGTTGGACATATCTGCAATCTGATCTATTTCACGCTATTTAGAGAAAGAGTTGGATTAGATGGCCTCTGGAGGTGTTGTTCAATCTTAATTATTTTGTGATGTACAATTCTGTGATTGTGCAGTGTTACACAGATTAGTTAGTGTGGACTTAACATGGGGAAGTCACTTGCAGAACACAGTAAGAAATAAAAACTTGTGGTAAATAACTTTTACTGAACAGAGGTATATTAAGCTCATTTCTATGTATATCAGCTCACAAAACCACCCTTTAATAATAATTATAGTGATAATGTCATTTAAACAAGATATAGTGTATGTCCACTTTTATTTCAATTCTGGGAGAACTCTTCTGTCTTAGAAAACTGAAATAATATTTGGTAAGGAGAAGTGTAGCCCAGCTCTCTTACAGGAGTTCACTGCATTTCAAGGTTGTTTTAATCTTAACTGTCAACATTTTTTCCACAACAATTTGTTTCCCATCTCAGTTCTGCATGTATGTATTTGTTTAGTAAACTTTGCTTTCACTGAAATCTAGATCCCTCTTCGTGATAGCAAATTAAAAAATACTTGTAAGTACATATTCATTTAGAAAAGACTCGCTGTTTGTATTTGCACACAGAACTTAGCACCACAGGGTTCAGGATGTGAGCAGTACCTCTGTTGCATTCCAAGTGATAACCTGATTAAACAGAGAAAAGAGAAGTGAATGGAAAACATTATAAAATATCAGCAAGCTATACTTTTTTATTTTGTCTTCAGCTCATCTGATAACAGTTGCTGAACAATCCTGTATGAGTGAGATATTTTACTGTCATTTCTGTAGATAATAGAGAGAATGAAAGTTAGTTATGCAGATCTGAGTTATGGTCTTGACATGTGATCAAGACCAAATGATGAGAAGGCTGCTGGGGAGACGCTTTGGTTTTAGATCATACATCTGACCCGGACTATTCCAACCTTTTATTAAAAAAGGGACTTTTATTCTCATGTAGAGATAGTTTACTATAAGACTTCTGGCTCTGGTCCAGAAAGAATCAGAAATAAGACACACAATAGAAAAAATTGACCTGAACACTCCAAAGTATCAGATGAAGACTAGTTTCAGAGCAGATTAAAAGACGGATGAATTTTCCATGTATGGATGATCAGGACACCAGATGGGGATTGCATTTCTTGCTTGGGTGAACCAAAAGGAATTCTTCCTCAATGCAAATTGCATATCGAATACAACACCTGGCCCTGAGTAGCATGTATAATATATATGTAAAAGGAATTAAATATATCTTAGAATCATAAGGCCAAGGCATAATTTCTCAATAGATTTAATCATGTCAGTGCCCTAAGTGAAAACCAAATAATTGTGAAACATTAAAATGTCTGGCACTGCAGTTGTTAACCTGCAAGTTGGGAGCCAGACTAGGATTTCATTGCTACAGCTACACAGGTTGTTCTTCTCTGTTCTTGCCTTTATTCCAGCCCTTGTCTTGTCCTTACCAAAAGTTTTCCCTGTCTGTTCTGCCATCTCTTTTCATAAGAGTCATGTGAGGAAGAGCTCCTGCTTTTCAAGGTTTTGTGAAGATCTCGATGACTTGTCAATTCTCCTTCACATAGAAGTGCATATCCTTGTCAAACACCAGTCTTCATGTGCATTTTCTCTTTTATTCTTAGTCTTTATGGCAGATTGAAATCTCAAGGAGTGTTTCAAGACATTGTTATGTCTGGATGGTTTCATGTGTACATATGCAAAGAACTCATTATGATCTAGCCCAAGTTTGAATCTGGGGGAGTAATGGGCAGTCTTTTAGAGCACCTTATGAGATCATCACTTACAAGACAAGCAGGTCTGGAAGCTGGAAAAGAGGTGATAAAGAGAAGTTTGAACAAGGATATGGAAGGGCAGTGAGTTGAGAAGAAATTTTATGGTTGGAGAGTTACTTAGAAAACAAGCTGGCAGAGCAGGGTGAACTTGGAAAGTCCTTTGATTCCTTAACAGATGCCATGTCGATTGACATAGTAATAGAAGAGTGAGAAGGCGGCAGGAAGTGAGTGCAGATATCCATTTTGCTCACATCTAAATGGTTGTTTCTCTATGTAAGGACTGTTTGGTATCTAGTACTCCTTGGAGTCTATGTGTCTGCTCTGTATGTCTGTAAATATAAAGCATTGCCCCAGCTTTGAGGCTCTGGCATGACTGGGACATGAGGATGCCACTTCAATGAGGAGGTGACAACCAAAGATCAGAAAATCAGAGAGGTCCAAGAATCAGGCAGAAGACAACACACTGGCCTGCTTTGGTAGGACTCCAACACTGTAAGCATCTTGCATAGAAAGCCTTACCTCTGTGCCTGATTAGGAGTACTTGGGGACTAAAGTAGGAGGATGTGAGAATGATTAAAAAATAATGAAAAAACCTTTTAAGGGGGTTGTGTATATGTGGAGTGTCAAACAGTCAACATTGCACTTCAGTGTCATATGAGGAGCTGCAATGGTAGGTAGGTTTAGGTGAAAGTGCTGTGAGTGCTATCAGTCACGCTGCTAAAACCATGCCAATCTGCAAGAACATCAAGTTTTATTTGGAATGATAAACAGGTATGGAAAGATCTACTTCTGCCCTTTTCAGTACAATAAAGGATACGTGGGCACCACACACTGGAAGATAAAGTGGGGAACAAGATATGTTTATGGAAACAGAAGACAAGGTTTCTATAAGCAGGTGGTGATAAAAAAGGGGGCACTGTAATGTGTCCTTACCCTCTTAATGGCCTGAATTAGTAGGGACACTAAAAACATTGGTAGCAGAGATGGTGAATTTTTCCTCTTGATTTATTATTAGGAAATGAGTTAATGGGTAAATGCTAAGAGCTGAGAGGTAGGATAGATGTGGCGACTGAAGAAACTTAGTGCCTATCCTTCCCAAAAGAAATGAGGGTGGCTGCAAGAGAGGATGTCAGCACCCTGGTGAAGGAAAGGAGACAAAGAAGAGTGAGAGCTGCAGTTAAGCTTACAGTAGCTGCCACTGGTCCATAAAAAAAAATAAAAATCCCAGACTTCTGTGATTCAGCTTCTGAGGAAAATTCTGTGAAAACACTATAAATTTTCCTTCAGGCTATAGTTTTGTGTCAGCCAGCCCTGCTGTAACAAAACCTGAGAGGGCTAGGGAACAAAGTGCAGCAGCTGGAAATGAGAAGGAATTTTGTGTAAAGAATGTGTGGATCTCAATTCAAACAGGGATACCACAGTGCCAGGATGCTCTGCAGAGTAAAGCATTTGTTTTGCAGCTGTCCAAATGAGTCAGAAATAGGGGTCTGACCTGAACTTTCTCTCCAGGGTACCTGTGCTGCAGGTACCAGTGCTGTTCTTTCTTACCTGAAAGAAGATTCGTGCAATGCATTTGGGAATGAACTTGTAACAGATTCCTAAAACTGAAACTTTTATTCCCAGGATACATGAACCTCTTGGTATATATCAGTTTGTAAACAGATAGATTGTCCATGTAAGGACCTTCCTTGTTATTTACATGGTGAATAAAGCAAAATGAATTATAAGGATACTAAGAGTTAAATCACGTTCAAATCTGAATTCACATGCCTTCCGCAAACTCTTCCTATGGCTTTAACTTTCTGGAGCAAGCTGGCTATCACATGCCAGTCAGACACTTTCCAGCATGAGTCACTCTGGTTTCCAAATTTTTCTTTCCCAAATAAAAATGAAAAATTCCAAATGTCTTACATTTTTCTATAGAAAAAGGGATGGAACATCAAGTGCATATAGTCGAAGAATTGTTTTCTATTTCCTTTTACATCCCTAGTCTAGACAAGAAGTACTATGATGAACCTTGCCTTTGCTGCCAATACCAACAGCACTTTGTGGTCTTGTTACCTCACATCTGGCTAATTCCCAAGGACAGTCATAGCTAATGAGTAGCCCTTTCAATGGTCATTCCAGCAATTCATTTGGGCTACCCTTTCAAGCAGCATGGAGAATTCTTAAGAAAGAAGGTCTTCTGTACCGGGCAATGTTTCACTCACTGCCTTTAAATGAGAAGGGCAGTTGGGTTATAAAGATTTATATAAATGAGAGCATTGTACACTGAAAAGGAGATTGGTATGTTTGATCACAGCTGTTATTGATTTACCTTTTCCACGTGATAACATTCATTAGGCAGGGTAAGTAAAGGCTGGGGTGTTCCTTTTCAATTATCTACAGTTAAAATACAGACATTACTCAGGGTGGAGCTTCAGTCTAGTTTCAGTGGGCTGAAGTGTAAAAACATTTTCCTACCAAGTCATTACACAGGACGACATGGCTTTTTTGAATCTTTTCCTGTCTCTTTCCCACCCACCCCACCCCTTTTTATTTTTTATGTCTTTTTCATTGTTTTTGAATATTTATGTTTCTGGTCAAGGGATCTGTTCTGCCGCTTTGAATTTCCTGATACCTTCACTGCTGCTGTTGGTCTCTTGTCGTGTGTGAAGCACAACAGTGCTGGTAAGGCATTGGTCTCCTTGCCTGATGACTGGTATTAGTGTCCCAAAAGTTTCACAGATATATTAGAGCAACCTCCTGTAGGTGACTGCTTTGAGCAGGGGTTGAACTAGGAGATCTCCAGAGATGCTTTCCCTTCTCTGACTGCAGAGAAGTCAATCTCCTCTCCTTCCCCACAATGTAGTTACAGTATAAGGCTGTTACACTGTACTGTCCCAGAGCACCAGGTACTTTCAAAATACAGTTCCTTTATTTTAAAGGAAAACTAAGAGTAACAACAACAACAACAAAGGACAAAAACAGTATCACATCAGGAGTAATTTCTTTCTCACTATTGGCTTCATAGAACCAACAGTGACTTACTCTGGCTTAGTTACATAAATGCGTATTTCTAGACATAAGTGAGGTGAATACTGCCCCGAATATTTTGATTTTTTAATTGATTGAATGGATGTCTCTCCAAAGATTCTTTCCTTCCATTGAAGAATGTTTTTAAAACATTAAGAAGTTTCCATAACAAAACTCAAGCACTTCTCATTAGATGTATGGGTTCCAAACACATTTTCTTCTTACTTTTCCCTTTGCTGAAATGCCAGAATCCATAATTTGCTTGCACATACCTGCAGGCAGATTTGTGAAAAGACAACATTAACTTCGAGTTTCTTTATTTTAAGACTTGCTGAATGTCCACAGCTTCTGTTAATCTGTGTTGAAGAGATGAATAGAACTTCAATAAAACACAGTTTCTCCAACTTGAGAAGTGTTTCAGTACTTGCAAATGTGGACCTTTTACATCCATCGCATATCCAAATTACTTTGCTATCGTGGAGGTGACTTTAGCTGTTAACATCAGCTTAAAAATTAGAGATGCATTTAATTTGACTTGTGGAAAATGACACACTGTATGTGCTGTATAATGTAGTGCTGTCTGAAAGTGGTAAAATAATACAGGATTGTAAAAAATTGCAGGCAATGACTTGTATTTTGACCTTTACTTAGAGCTGCAGGTATTGAAATCACGACATTGATTATTTTGTGAGATAGAGAGATGGAAAAGCTTGAAATAAGGATCTGCACTGATAAACCCCCCCAATCCTATTTGAATATACTCTATAAAAAAGTCACATGCTTTCCTTGTCTGGAAATGAGGCAGAAACTCACAGACATTCCCTGTCAGGTTCCTTGTCTTATGCATCTGCTCTGATAACTTCTTTTCTCTTTATTCTTGTCACTGTGGTGGAGAGTTGGTGACACCCAATTCTGCCTCAGTTGTACTCATAATTCATTAGGCAGATCCAGGCAAAAACAACCTTTCTATAAGAAAAAGGTGACAATGACTTGCACAGGCATGGAGGTGATATTTCAAGTATCTTTCCAGTGAGTAAGCTCATAATATGTTTGCCCTTTAGCATAGCCTTTCCACTCTCAGCACTTCACATGCTTCAAAAAGGTTTCAGACAGGAAGAGACCCCCCTCCTGGTCATCTGAGGCCACAGAAACCAGACATTTCTGTTTCAGGTTCATGCACCTAGTGTCTAAGCCAGAGGTTTCATTTAATAGACACGAAATAGGAGACTGTTACAACCCTAGGCACATAATGCTATTGTCGACTATTGCATACCTGATTTCTAGTAAAAATTTATCAGCTTTTATAAATCATATTTCTTTATGACATCTTCTGCTTGATTGAGGTGCTCATGACCAAAGATATCTTCACAGGAGAATATTTTTAAATGCAAATAACATCACCTCTTTAAAGGTCTATGGGAACTAGTTTCCAAGACACATGACATATTCTTGAAGATATTTTAAACTATTTTCTTTTTGTGAAAAAGAAAAGTATAGAGAAAGGTAATGGTATGATTTTTATTATTTACTATATTGTAGTTGTTACACCATGTACTTTCATGCCACAAGACATGTCCAACTGATGAGCAAAATCAGATTATTGGAAGGAATGGTTAAAGTAAGAGTTTTAATTTATGAGGACAGGCATTTATAGGAGATGGTAATGATTTTGCTTGAGGAAAATATAACTTTAGTATAAAGAAATAAATATTTAATATTTCTACTGGTGATACATGGCACATACATTGTTTAGCACTGGCAATGAGCAGATTTGAGCAGAGCTAGACATGTTCAGGTCTTGACTTTTTTCCTTAGAAACCCTAGCTCCAGGGAAAGACAGTCTCAGTAATTTTGCCATAATATCCTGTAAGCTTTTTCTTCATGTATGAACCTGGGTGCTACAGTGATTTGGGGAAAACATCAGGGATAAAATTTTGTAATCCAGTTGTCAATGAAGATTTTTGACCTTGCTACCTAAAAAGCAGGACAAACTCAGGATGGTGAAGACCTGGAGAGTGTCCTTGCTCCACCCTAATGAGGTAAGGCAGTTTTCCAGTGGCTTGGACTGGTAGATAGGAAAGATGACTTGTGCTTTTGTGTATTTGTTTTCCCAAAGGGTCAATTTTTTGCCAGTCTTTTCCTTGTCCTTTAAATAGCTGGTGTGCTTAATTCACATACTTGTTTTCATCTGTGCTGGGCAAGGTTTTTGGCATGCAGCTGTATGGCACCTCTAGGTTTTGCACCCAGATGAAGCTCCTGCATTCAGCAATTATAGGAGATGAAACAGTTTTAGTGTGCACAGCGTTTTGTCTGCAGTGCATAGGGGAATCGGGGAGGGTTATTTTCTGGCTGAGTAGCTACTTACTTTTGTTGAGCCTCTGTCACATATGTTGCAATTGCCTTTCTGGCCTTCCTACCCCTTTTCCAATATGTACTTCAGTGGAATTCTTGACAATGTGACGGTGCTTATTACTCATGAGTATATTGTCTGACTTTTGACTGAATGTCAGCACTTCTTTGATCAGGTTCCTTCTGCCTGAATTAATTAAGGGAGGAGTGACACACTCCTCCATGGGTCTTGGCTGGCTTTTAGCTCTATATCTTTGTAAGGAGGTGTTTCATGCAATTGAACTGGCATTAAGTCGTGAGGAACTGTGAGAGTGCAATGAGAGGAGATCAAGATCTTACTGCTCCTATGAGCACAGCCAATCCTATCAGGCTACAGGCTCTATGAGGGATGTATTTGTGACTGGTTTACTTGAACCATATCCTAGTTTTTCTCCTTTGTGCCATGCAGAGGGAGAATTTTTCATATTTCTTCTCTGTTCCATACTGCACTGGCTACTACTTTTATTTCTGAGTGTTTTACTTTCTCTATCCTGATTTTCTCTTGCTCTGTGTTTATTTTTATTGTCCATCAAAGGCCAAACCATGCACAACCTCCATCAGTTCTCCTGATATGTGGAACCAGATTTCAGGCTTCTGTCCTTCTCCATTCCTTTACTATGGAGTATCTAGTCAAAGGAGAAACAGAAGAAAAAGACCTGGCTAGTATCAGGCCTTTCCCTTTCTAAAATCATTTTTATCTGCTCTTCCTATTTCTTTCTCCCCTCCAGGAACTCTAAGTGTAGGGTTAAAAACAGCTGTGTATTCTTAAAAATTTTATTTTGGATCAAGGGAAACTAGCTGTTTTGAAAAGCTGTCAATGTAAATTACTTCCCACTAGCATTGCTGGATGTTGTATTTAGTTCAGACAGTAAACTTTTATATATGTCTAGTATCAATTTATTAAACAGTGGGTTCCTGAGCATAAGCAACTGGGTTTGAAGTGGTTATTCTTCAAAAGTTTCTGCTTTTCTTGTTTCCCATGTGTTTTCTGTAATTTTGTGGTTTAAAGCATTTTACAAATTAAACCTAGCCTCTTTCTTTGTTTCAGATTTCTCTGATGGTGAAGAAAAAACATGTGTGTATGTACATGCTGGTGCATGTCTGTAGGTAGGCAGAATTATAGCAGAGATGATGGGTGAAGCAAATGTTGTGGTACTTTGGGTCTGTCACTGGTACATATAAGTAAGACAGTATCCTTTTGTTTTCAAATTTAGGCAAGTTCACATTGGTTCACCACAAGTTCTCATTGCATGGTTTCTCTGATCTGGGAAAATTCAGGCTATCCAATATTTCTAGAAAAATACCTTTTTTGTTATCATGGTGATAAAGCCAGTCAGTGGGAAAAAGGCTGTCATAGTCCTAATTCATGATAAAAAAAATAATTAACAAAAAATAGCCAAAATAAACACCACAGTAAATCTGGTGAAGAATACCTGTTCTAAATGTGCTCTGGGTAAAATACTTTGATGAGTATTTCTGTTTCTCTAACTTTTTCTGGACTTAAATTTGTTAGGAGTTTTGTTAAGAATTTTTTCAGCTCTTGAAGTTTAGCATCAAATTATTGTAGATCTGGAAGCATTCCTAAATCCAGACTTTCTTTTCTGCCCTTCATCTCCATCATCTCTAAGTTCACATGTCATAACCACAGAAAAATTGCCAGAATCAGGCTTTCCTCCGCCTCTCTGCAATAAGCTGTTCATTCCTTTATCAGTTTGAATCTCATCTCTCCAATTGCTTGCTATCGTGTTCTTCTTTAGTATTTCTTTCTAATCATCTTCTGCAGTGAAGTAGGTTGAACAATGGGAATAAAAAAAAAAAAATAAAGTCAGACTTATGTCTAGTATAAATCAGTGAAACTTCGGTGACCCCATTTTTGTCGCTAGAATGATGTTGATTTCACACCAGTCTAGAATATCTGAGCCAGAATATCCTACAGTTCTTCTTTGCTGTATAGAAACCTTTCCTATTTGCTATTTACATGTGATTTTTAAGTGGATTTTTCTTAATATCTATTCAGTGAATAATGACTTTCAGTATGTATTCACCAAGGAACAGGTATAGTACTACATGGAAAGAAAGAATATTTATTGCTCATTATTCCTAAATTGTTTGTTTTCTCCTGCTTGAACAGTTTCAGTCATGACCCTGAGCTAGCTGACTACTACTCATAAATAACTAATAGCTAGTATTCTGTGTGCATGATGGAAATAGATTTGCATAAATTATAGGACATTTAAATATGGCAAATTCTCGAAATTAGGGACATGCTTGCCAGTGATTTGCTGACAGAAAAAACAGCTGATGCCTTCATACATTATATTGACAATGACTGTTTTTTTCTAGTTCTCTCAGAGAAAAAATGACTGCTAAAAAAGGGTTTAGCTTTCTTCTAGACCGGTTGCCTGTGCCACTATCCAGCTCTTCCATTTTAAATTTCTTTTCTTTGTTTGTATGTAGATCTGACTATTCAGACATTTCACTTGCATCTACCCTCTGCCCAGCTCCTCCTTCATTTAGGCAGTCTGAAGTTTTTTGAAGTAGTGATGTCTTGGCATTTTAATGAGGAGATGGACAGCATTGACATTTGCCCCGTGTCAGGTATCGTAGAATACCTGAGGTATGAAGACATCTCTGGAGATTGTCTTTGCTCAGAGCAGGGTCAACTAAAGTATGTATGTGGATGTATTTTCCTATCTAGAACTGGAATAGATTGTGGTCTTTCTACACCAGTTTGACTGGAGGAAAATGCAGTGAACTGTGGTTGCCTTCACCTTGCAAATGCTGATACTGCAAGGCATTTCTCAGCTTACTCGCCCCAGTTAGTTCCAAATGATCCAGGCCAGGGTTGGGCTGAGGGTTCTCTACACTGTACACTGCCATGGAGGAACCCTGGCATTGTAGCAATGCTCCTTTTCATGCTCATCAAGCTTGTGTGTCCATGCACAGCACCGCAGGGTGTCGCAGAGACGCGACCGGAGACCTGAAGGTATCGCTCATGTTGCAAGTTCCTGAGTCCATTCCTACCTTTTTGAATATTCTTTCACAATGAGCAGTAGGTGTCCACTCCATAATATCCTATGCATATTAGAAAATGTTTGATGGCTGCATATATTTTAACAATACATATAGGAATGCACAAATTATAGTGATATTCTGGGACCAGCCTTTTTATGAGAGTCAACTTAGTCTCTATTTTTGAAACTGCAATTCAATGCTTAGTTAATTGCTGGCACAGCTGATATCACTTATTTATCTCACTTCCTGAATTAAAGGAACAAACAAGTAATAGGATTCTAAGTGTTATTATTTGCACATGAGCTTGATTACAGGTGCAAAATATAGAAAGAAGAAAAAGAGATTCATAATACTGTTTTTCTGGATACTGCATATTGGATAATATGCAGAATTTCTGGGTCTTCTGGAGAACATGGTATTAAGCAAGAACATTAGAAACAAAGCCTGCCCATATACTCAGAAAAAAATAAGCAAAGCAAAACAAAATCCCTACCGTTATTTTTATTTCATGTCACCACTAAAGAACAGAGAGTAGTAAAACATGCTAATTTGGAAATTTGCCTAGACTGGCAAGCTTAGCAGCTGGCATATTTCATGTTTCATTAATATTAAATGAACAAATCTCAAGTCTTGATAAAAATTCGGAATTTTCTTGGAATTCTCTTAAAAGGCTCCCCTTACAATATGGTTAAATCACTAGATATCCTTAATGAGCATAACTGATTCTTGGATTAAGGTGAATGGATATATAAAGAGCGTCTAGATTTGAGAGAACAACCCTTTTTTCATTACTTCGTCATTTAACAGAGAAAGAACTTGTTTCTCTCTTGCTTCTGGAGATCTCTTGGCTGTGCCACTGATGACTAGGATCACCTGATTAATTGATTTTTAAGAATTATCAATTGTCTTTGTCCTTCACTACTGCATCACTCTGTATGAATCCTGTACTATGGAAGAGGAAGTGGTCCATATGTACTTAATGTAAGAGAAGCACTATGTACAGAGGTGGCTGAGCTAGTTTGGTTTAGGAAGAAGTGGAAATGATAACTAGATTTAAGTATGTTTTCCGTTTTCCATTGTCACCATCCTCTTCAGTTGCCACTGTCTGCAAATTGATCAAATAGATTAATTTCCACCTTAGATGTTACTTTAAATTTCTTTTCCTGTTTCAAGTTAAAGTTGCTCAAAAAGTGACTTCTTCAGGGATGTCTTAATGTTTTCCTAGTGAAGATAAAATGTTATGCAGACTTTTCATTAAGTATCTCTACTATGATCTATGTTTTGGCCACGTTGCTTTATCTGGGAACCATTGAAAGCGAGATTCAAAATGAGTGACTACTGCTATCCTTGTGAACAGCAGCAAAACCCTAACCCCATTGTTAGAGTCTCCCAGGAACTCCATTTCCCTCTGTTTGTCAGAGGTCAGCACTAGCATCTCTGAAGACTCCATGTCATCAATTGTGAGCCAGGCTGAAGTTGCAGCATCCGTGTGGGTCTGTCCCTGGTACAAATTATTGTGCCTTCCAGGGGACAAAAGGGTAAACCTTCCCTGTCTTGTCCTCTCAACACTCTCCTGGTTGTAGTTCAAAAACTTGGAGAGAAGAAGGAGAAAATATGTGTTTCAAGGACAGCCTAGCTGGAAGAGGAGGAACAGTGAGGAAAAGCATTGATTAGGGAACAGTGACAAGAGGTGGGTGTGGGTTAGGGAAAAAGAAGGTAAAAGCAGAAAAGATAACATGGGGAATAGGGGAAAATGGGGCAGGTTGAGGAGTGTATAATGGTAGGGGCAGGAGGGGAAGATGGTGATATGAGGCACAGGACAAAGAGCTTGAAACAAGGAAGGACTGCTGTCTCTAGTTCAGGTGCATTGAAAATAAATGCCATCTTGTTCAAAGAGAAGGATCAGTGTTCATGTTCATGTACATGACTGGGCTGTAAACATGATGTTCAAACACTCTCATGCCTCCTCCAGGTTATTGATGAAGTAGTTAAACAGTACAAGTCCCAAGACAGTTCTCTGCATTACTTCACTTCTACTGGTCTCCAATTTGAGTAAAATCCACTAGTCACTACACACTGCACCCAACCATTCAACCATGCTTTTTGAAAATAACCCTTGATATCCATTACAAGTCTCAACTGCAATTTGAGGTTTGGCTTTCCTAACACCATCAAGTCCTTAGTTTATTTCCTGGATTGACAATATTTTTATGAGAGTCGTATCTGAAATTTGCACAGCTCCTTTAAAGAGCGTTGTGCTTCTTATTTAGTCTTTTGGTATCTACAGAAACTGCAGTAGTCACCAAGATAGAAAAGTGAAAGAATAAAAAAGTACACAGAACTTTATGTCTTTTAACGTAAATGTAATTTGAAGGAGGAGTAACATAGCTGAAAAGCAATCCAGGTAAAATATGAAATCTGTTGATGTGCAGGTTTAGCAAATGCTTTTGATTTTTTTCCCCAGGGGAGCTTGAATTTATTATATAGCCTCTTCGAAGTTGAAACCAGCAATTTCCTGACCTCTCAGCTGTTCTGCTGATCATGGGACACACACCTGCAGATCTTCTTGTCATAGTTTCTGTAACCTATTTTCTTCTGATTTTAGTGCCCATACATAAACCCCAGAATTAAACATTCCTACTCTTGTGTCTGGGAAAAAGGAAGAAGCTCTACATCCAGAAGTATGGCCAAACTTTTTTTTTTCCCCACTGTGCAGGAAAAGCATTGAAAGAAGAATGATCTGGAAGATTATAATTGCCATGAGCACTAGAAATTGTGCTTCAGCATTCTTACAAAAATAGTCCCTGTTTGGAGATATCTGTCCTCATATCTGAGCTCCTCTCAAACTTTTACATGTTAAAGCCCTCATAGCAGCCCTTTCAAACAGTTATACATTTGCTATCCTCATTTCACAAGCAGTGAACTGCAGTCATTATCCTGAACTGCTTGATTTAATGCTGAAAGTAGATGTAGACAGAATTACAGAATCACAGAATATACTGAGTTGGAAGGAACCAACAAAGATCATCAAATCCAATTCTTAGCCCCTTTGGAGTATTGTCCAAACACTTCTTGAACTCTGTCAGGCTTGGTGTTGTGACCTCTTCCTTGACTGGGGAAACCTCAGCAGCCTGCCTGCCTTTGGGAGCCAACCAATGCCCTCTGCTCCACAAATCCCTTATAGGACCTGAGTGTTGTCACTTGCTCCCTTCACTGCCTACTGCTTCCATCAACAGTGCAGGGACAGACCAAGAGGTCTCAGACACAGCCAAGGGACCTCGTCCCCTGGAGTTTTTCTGATCACACCAGAGGCACTCAGAAAGGGATGAGGTTGATTTAAATATCAGCAGTTATGTTCTCTTTCACCCAAGGTGACAGCTGAAGAAGATATGAACCGAGGACAAGGCTAGCGCAAGGTGTATGCTAGTTCAGAAATGAGGACAGCAGTGCAGCAGGGGGGTACCTGAACTAAGTTTCAACCTCTTTTTTCTAGCAAACAGCTTCCTTCTGGGTGATTTAGCAAAGTCGTTCCCTTTTGTTGCATTTTATACTTGAGTGCTTCAAATGAAAAGGGCAGTGGTACTCGCTGGAGCACTGGGGCTCTCAGAAGTACTGTGTGCATAGTCAGAACCATCAAGTTAGGGGCACAGCCAAACTTGGAGGTGCAAGCCAAAGAGCTCAAGCACCGAGTACTTGCTGTTTCAAATTCTGCATGTCCAGCAGCCCTGATAACCTTGAATTAACCCCCATTAACCTGGTAGATGAGGAGAAAAATTCCTAGAATCACAGGGACCAGAACAATAGAGGGGAAAGAACAAGAGTAGTTTTGGCTGTTCCATCCTTGGAAGTGTTCAAGGCCAGGCTGGATGGAAGGTGCCTCTGCCCACGGTAGGGATTTTGGAACTATATGATCTTTAATCTTCCTTTCTTCATAACTTAATGTCAAAATACAAATTACTCCTATCTTTTCTTATTCTGAAAACATAATGTTTAAGTTATATCAATCCTGGATTTTCAAGCTTGGGAAAGTGATTTTATAATACTCCAAAACACTTTGTTACATCACTTTATTTGGAAGTCTTTCTTTGACTAGAATGGGGGAACATGACAATAAGAAAACATCCTATGTAGATTAGTTTGCTGCTATTTACTTAGTATTCAGATGAATTCTTTAATTTCTTCTTTAAACACCACTTTTCAAAGCAGAAACAGTGCATCCTTTTTAAAAATACCCAACAACTTTCTTTGTATTTGTTAAAAAATAAGTCAGAGAACTAATATTTTCTAGTGCCAATCCTTTTCTGTATTTTTGCCTAGTTAGCCTAATTTTCACAGCTTTTATGTTCTCAGCTTCTCTTGCCAGACTTTGAGAGTTGTGAGCTGGTTTTTTGTTTGTTTTGTTTTGATACCCTTGACACTAAAATTCAAGATTTCCAGACAATCCTTGCCCAGTGCCAAAGGGTTAAAGAAGAGCATTTGCTTGTTTGGTAGGTTTTTCCATGCTTTTATGGCTCTACAAAATGCACATCCAAAGCAGTAAAAACAAAAGGTACTGAAATGGAGATTTACTATGGTTTTTCCACCTTCGTCATCGGATGAGATTTGCCTCTACACCCATTTTACAGTGGGAGTAGCACAATGAATACTGCTCTCTAAAAGGAATTTTTGACTGGCCAATATGAGGATAATTATGCACATTTTGTGTGATTCTCTCTTCCTGTTGCTTTGTGGTCTCTTCTGTAAACAAGAGTATGACTTTCGGGTATCAGAGAATTTTGCAGTGAACATCAACTGTTCTTTTTTTTTTTTCAGAGTCTTTACACTGTTTTTCATGGTGTTACAACTCTACAATCTGAATTCTGTTCTTATTAGCTGGTATTTATGGGCCATTTTCATATATACCTGTCTGAAGCCCACAGAATCTGATTCTATTCTATGGACTGGCTGGTAGCAGGTGCCCAGGGTTATCAGCTGCAGCGTTGAGATGACGAAAGAGGATGACAAACTTACAGAGTGTATTGGCATGTTTATTTGCAGTGCCATATTCAATCAAAACTAACATTTTTAACTTGACTCCTTCATGGCATTCTCAACCACGGTGTAAATGGCCAAGAATAAACATGTCAGATTGAGATAGAATATCACGATAGCAACTGAGACAGATTGTCATCTCATCATCAGGTTGAAAATTAAAATTTCCTAATGTGGTTAAACTTGCCTACTGCTGCATTTACAGACAGGAAAAAAAACCCCAAACAAACAGCAAGATCAGAATATACTGACTATTAGATTTTGAAATGACACAAAGTACCTTGTCTGTCAGTAGAAAATGCTTAGTTGAACTCATATATCCCTTTCATTGCATTCTCAGTCTGGTGAGAGATAGCTGTTTCTGGACAGGAATATATGTACTATAGGCATTAAGGAGAAGGGTGCATATTTTATTAAGTTTGTGAAGCTGCATGACTATTGCTAAAGCCAACAGAAACAATCATTTGGACTCTTTAATTACCCTTTTCTATCTGAAAAAGGAGTTTCCTTTTTTTTTTTCCTAATTACACCTATTTTTCTGACACTCTCCCAGTTTCTTCAGTAAAGAAACAAAATAATAATAACAAATGACAGGAATAATTTGTCAGTGTTTCCAGCAGGTATGAAAGCCATGTGTCATCAACATACAAGAAATCAGGGAAGTGACTGTCTAGTAAGATGAAAAGAGGTAACAGAATCAACTGGGCTAATAATTATCTTCCTAGCTAGAGCACACTGCAAAATAACTAGCTGCTGGTGCAATTAGTTCTCCTCATGCTAAGTATTCCTAAATGGAAATCTTCTGAAATGACACTTTTTAGGATTACATGCTACTTTAAGACCTTGTCTTTGTACTTCCCCACATGCCTGAGATGATCACAATGCACTGCCATTTCGGCCCCAAGTAGGCAGGCAGTCCCAAGACATAATCATCCCTGTACTATGATGCACAGGACAAGTGGCTGGGAACTATTGAAAATAGAAACAAGTCTACAGTTTTTGCTTTTAAGGAGCTGGGTGGGAGCAGAGATACATTAACAGATGTTTCATCGTATTCACATATTTTCCGTATGACAGATCCTCAGACAAGCAGCTGTCGAGTAAGAGAGGGAGAACAATGTTAGCATCTATGCCGGGGATTGGTTTCTTATCTTTTCAGTACAGGCATGTTTGTGTTTCAAGCCCCACTGATTTTACAATTTACTCTATCTCCTACAGTGTTTTAAATGTGTATGTATTTGGTTCAAATGTGATTATTATTAAGCTGCATCAGAATTTATGTTCAACTCTCAGACGTAACCTCCAGAAGATGGGCTGTTTTTCTCTTCTTCCTCTCAGTCCTACTGGGACTCTGCATCCTAGCAAGGGGTGTAGAATTTGGCCTCTCATAACAGTTTCTTCCAAAGAATACTTTCTAAAAATAGCTGTTGTCTACATTGTCTCTGTCTCCAATGGCTGTAAATCAATGCAGCTTGATAGCACTGAGTTGGACAGAGATATGTTGCTTATTATGCCAGCCAAGAATCTGGTCTGCATACATGTAAATCAAAGCCAATGTTGTTCCCCTTAATTACTGACATATTGATGTTCATGGTCTCAACCAGGTAATTACCTATCTGGAGTGACAACAAATGATGTCTCCTCTGTTCTTAGGGTTCAATTCTAGAAAATAATGTTTTAGAAACAAAAGAGAATTTCTAGATTATTTTGTCCTCTTATTTGCAGAACTCTGAAGATTCAAAATTAGTCTGACTTAACATACATACAGATTACCCATGGTAGTAATTTTTCATTCTTATGAGACCCTTCTGATATCGTTTAAATTAATGGCATATGGTAATCCTTTCAATTTTCATTGCTCCTTGGAAAATGAGTCAATGACTATTTAATGTTATCTTATTATGGTTCCCTAGTAACGTTAAGTTTAATCAATGACAGTTACATTTGTTGAGAGAATTCTGCTTATGTTCTGCTCCCTTCTCACAGGGTAAATTTCCCCAGTTCAGTAATTCTGAGCAGGCACAGAGTGACACATATGCCAGCTGCCCAGCACATGTGGAAACGCTCAAATTCACAAGTCATCCATACTGTGGTGGATATATCAGTTGCTAGGACCTCTGCTAAACACTTTCATCATCCTTCTCTTAAAAGTAGCCTTGGCCACATTGTGTCTATCTTTGCTTCTTTCTGTATCCCTTAGCGTTATGCATTCTCACATCAGGAGTGACCTGTGATGCTGTAAGCAACAGTTCTGGAGTAATAGACTACCAAATGTTTTCACTGCAGAGTAAATTGCCTTACAGTATTAATATTAGAAAAAAATGCAATGTGAAGACCAGTATAAATAGCCTCACTCCAGGCTAACAGATGCTCTTCTGAAGTTGCTTATTTGATCATAGCTACAGCTGAGCTGCTGGTTCAGTAAAGGTGATGAAGCATATTTCAAGCACTGAGGTCCCAAAGCTGACATCTTTCAAGTACGTTTTAATGTGATGACTATAGAAATAAGACTGTGACAAGGAAGCGATGAATACTTAGGAGCATCTAGTGTTATTTTGATTTTTAAAAAATACTTTGATTTTTTTTATACTTAGTATTTATGGAGACATTGGATAATCACAATTTGTTAGGAGGCTTCACAGGTGGGAGAATGGATCTAATCTGGAAGACAGAAGTAGTATGATGATGAAGTTTTTCACAGAATCATAGAATCTGCTAAGTTGGAAGGGACCCACCAGGATCACCGAGTCCAAGTCCTGGCCCTGCATGGGACATCCCAAGAATCACACCACGTGCCTGTGAGACAATGGATTATTATATTGATTATTGGCTCAGACCAATTCAGTTAGGGGGAGGGCAGGGAAAGGGACACATTGAATTCCACAGAGGTGAGGTAAAGCCTATCCCAGCCCCTTCCAGCCTCACTAGGCAACCCTGGAGCTGTTGTCAGTCAAAGGCAGCCCAGGACCATGGCCTATACCACAGCCCAGAGACCCTAACCCAAACTCAGACTGGCTGGCAAAGTGGGAGCACCACCCCTCAACCCACCCTGGGGCCTCAGAGTAGCCAGTAGGCTGGAAGTCCTACCTGGGAGGGGTTAGAGCAGATAAAACTAAAGATGTGCTCTTCACATGTTTGAACCCTCCATCTCCTGGACTCCTGCAGCTGGACCTACACTGAATCTAGGAATGGTAGCTATATTTCTCCTTTTATCCCTCTTTCTTTTCTTCTTCTTCTTCTAATCTTCTTTCTTAATATTGTGGGTAGCTGGATATCAGATGGGTTAGTTTTTGCTAAGTTGTATGGGTTAGCATGTGCTAAGTCAATGCTTTGTGTAAGGCTTTATTTTGGTTATATATTACCATTTAAACTTTTGCCAAGTACTCTTATTTTTTCTAAAGTTTACCAATAAAGTACCCTCTGAGAAAATGTGTGTAGCTTTTCTCCTATGCCCTTTCTCTTATGTTGTTAAAAGAACTGAAGACTCTTCTGATAATCTGGAGGGTGGATATTGTTTGAACCTTGTATATTTTTAAAGTAAAACTCCCTTGGTGAGTGCATAGCTCCGACACTTGGGGTCTTACATTTTCTGGTGTAGTTGGCAAGGGGTTTACTTTTGTTCGGAGATAACTGCAAACTGCAGTCGAAGGGAGAAATTATGTCTGAGACTTGAGGTCTTAAAAAATGCTTCTTGAACTCAGACTGTCTTGGTGTTGTGACCACTTTCTTGGGTATCCAGTTCTAATGCTCAGCCTCCTTCTGGGGGAAAAAATTTCTCCTGATATCCAACCTAAACCTCCCCTGACCTCCTTCGGTCCTGTCACTGGTCATGAGAGTGAAGAGATTAGTACCTCCCCCTCTGCTTCCCCTTGTGAGGATGTTGAAGACCACAGTGAGGTCTCCCCTCAGTCTCCTCTTCTCCAGGCTGAACAAACCAAGTGACCTCAGCCACTCCTGATAAGGCTTTCCCTCCAGATGCTTCATCATCCTTGTGGCCCTCGCTCTCTAATAGCATAATGTTTATTTTATATTGTGGTGTCCAAAACTGCACCACAGTACGCAAGGTGAGGCCGCATCAGTGCAGACTAGAGCGGAACAATCACCACCTTTGACCGGCTTTGTCTGATGCCCCCGAGGACACAATTGACCCTCCTGGCTGCCAGGGCACTGCTGACTCATATTCAACTTGCTATCAACCAGGACTCCCATGTCCCTTTCCACAGCACTTTTTCCAGCCTCTGCTTCCCTGGTCTTTGCATTCTAAATTTCCTAACTGCCTGTGAGGAAATGACCTTCTGAGGCACCTATGATCCATAATTCAAATTACAATCATTGGGATAGAAAGTGGCCACAAAGAATTTGGCAGATGACAGTTGGATGGTGACTTAGCATTTTAGGAATCACTGAAGAGGTGCTTGATTAATGCTCAGCCATGTGACTGCCTCTTTGGAAACTGAAATAATTTTCGGTCATAAGTAAAATATATTTAAAGTCAAAGAAAGTAACTAAAAGCCATTCTGACATTTATACAAGGTGTTTGGCTTTCTTGGATCAATACTGTGTTATCAAAAAGGAATCAAGACTTGTGTAAAGGTACAATGCTAGATTTAATGGGATAAAATATCTACCAATGATTTCCTCCTGCAAGGCCCACTCTGTAATGCTGGTGCTGTAAAATGGCTCTCGGTCCCTTACTGTGAAGGTAGTGCTTTGAAGATCATAACATACATCAAATGACCACATTCAGAAGCACAAATAAAGAGAAGAAAACAAATTAATGTATTTCTGTGGTTTTCCATCATGGCATTCCCAGAGGAGGCATGTGGGAGAACCTAAGGGTTTCAACTCTTTCTGCAATCTTATAAGGAATAAGAAAATGGGAAAGGAGGTGGCTATATTTCCAGCTTTTGTTGTTTTCTAACTCTTCTGATAGTTGCATTGGAGCAGCCTTATGCCAAACTTAGAGCTTTTAAACTAAGAGGAGAACTTGGAGGATCCGTGTTTTAGCCCCTAACCATTTTAATATGGGAATGTCTAATTTCTGCATTAGGAAAACCTTGCATTTTCATCATCAGAGCTATACTGCAAATGAAGTAATCCTGCAATTGCTGAGAAATAGCCAAACCACAGAAAAAAAGCCTCTTCAAACATGTTGTTTTGCTCTACTTCACTATAAGGGCTTCTAGAGGAATGAGAAAACTAATTTGACAGTGCCAAAAGGATGTATCATACAACAATCGTGCTTTTAGAACAAAAAAGTAAGAACTAGAGAATTAATGCTAGTTTTAGCTTGAGGTAGCTTCATTTTACAGTACATAACTTTTATTTCTTTTAAGACTGGCAGAAGGTCAATGCATATGAATGGTTTTCATGATGGAGATTAAACTCTGTAAAAAGATTTATTATGTAGGATTATAGGGTCCCCTTCATGGTGAAGAATTTATTGCCAGTGCAGCTGATAGAAACTGTAAGTGGAAAAAGCTTTCCTTTTCCTTTGTATATTCTGACCAAGGTGTTAGGCTCGATGCTGCTGTCTTTGCTGAAGTAAAACTCCTCTGGAGGAACACATATTAAGACTAAGAGGTTTTACATGTGTGAAGACTTAGCAGTTTTCTGTTTTATCCTATCATGTAAGACCATTTTTCATGAACTGTAAGTGAAAAATGACTGTAGGTGAGATTTTAGTGTCCAAGGTCCCGCTTGGTGTCCTTTATTTAGTGTGTGTGAACTTCTAGGTATTCATGTCGCTGCTTTGAAGCTCCTTTGTCACTGTCATTATGACAAAAACTGTGGTGGTTAGTACTGAGTATTTCTATCTCAGTTTGGGAAGGTACTTTACTATTAACTTGGGTCATGGATACATATACTTTTCTGAGTAGGACCAACTAAAGGGCAGTTCCCTACCATCAAATTTTCCCTACATGAAGGCCTCTCCATGGGTAGGAGGTTTGTCATATATGGTAATCTCCATTTAATGGACAAAACAGAGTTTAGTACTGCTTGCTTAATGTAATCAACCAGCATAAACACCTCAACTTAAAATGATTATTAACATGAAAAGAAGAGAAGGTTCAAGTAAACGGGTTTTCCTCCTATTCTTTTATCCTCATATTTTTTCTGACAAATAAACATCTCAGCTGAAGCCCTACATGCTGTTGCCATCCAGCCCTTGAACTTTCCTGTGAGGTAGAGACCGCTTTGTGGGAACATCTGTGGTCAAATCTCCACTCCAGGATATTATTCCTTCTTCAAAGCCACATTTTCCTCCCCAGCCCCTTCCTCAGCAACGCTATCAGATAGTTCAGCATTTGGCACAACTGAGGGGCTGAGGGGGTGGAAACTCCAAATGTTGAGGAAAAGGGTGGGAATAGTCATAATTTCCCTGTTGGGATCTTTTTTTTTTGGCTTCTGTTTATACTTATGAAATTAACAAACCTGTAATCTTATTATGTCACAGAAGGAAGTTTTAAAGCTGCGTGCTACCTAAACATGTATTTGTTAGCATACTGACATAAAAATAAATAAAAGAAGTGTTCAGAACAAATCTAGTAAGCTGAAGAGCCCACTCTGCCTTCTGCTTTGGTCAACATATATTTTTAACAAGGTAGATTAATGACAAGTTATTTGGGCCACATTTTGAAACTCTTAAGCATGTCTGTGATATAGTTTTAGATAACAAGGCTAACTGGATACCTTGGGTTTCTTCATTCCTATCCTGGAGCATCAAGCTGGTTGAGTTTGTACTTATCACTACATCCATAAAAGACATTTGGCCTCGATTGCCTTTGCATTCATCATGGGAACCTTTCACACTGTACAGTACTGTTAAACAGGATTATTAAACTCTTGATTTTTAAACTTTTTTAATCTGCACCTCCCTTCCACAACTATCTCTGTGAAGCATTTCAGATCCCATTGGTAAAACAGAGTTAAATTTGTGCTTTTACAAAGTGTTGTTTAAGACTAACCTTTCATCAGGGATATAGTGTGGCTGCTTGAACGTGTTATTAAATGAATGAATGTTCTACCAATAAACACCTTTGTTCAGTCACCACCTCTTTAAGCAGAGAGAGGCATTAATTTCTGCTTTCAGGACAGAGACAAGCACTTTTAAAGCAGAACAAATACAAAGCCACATTTAAAGCTAACTATACTGTTGACTGAGGAGTTTTTTCTTCTGATGGAAGCAAATCACATTCACTGATTAAAGTAATTTTCTGTGGCCTAAAGGGAACTTTCTGGATCCAGTCATTAAATTTTTGTTTAAGCATTTTCATATGTAGAAAAAAACTTGTTTGCTTAAAAAATGTAAATTTTTAACGCAGTCCTTGAGAAACACATCTCATTATGTCTGGGATTGTATATTGGCTGCAGACAAACAATGTGATGATATGAAGTTTAAAAATGCAGAGATCAGCAGAAATTATTTCACTGTATAACACTTAGAGAAATTCTCACAGTAGACTTTTGAAAGCTTCAAATGAATAACATTTTAGCTTGGATCCTAGTCCTGCCATTGAAAATGTACAGGGAAAGTATTTCTACTCTATCAATGATGAACCATGCAATCTACCTTCCCAAGGTGCAAAGCCTTACAGTTTATGAAAGCTTTTAAGATGTTGCCTACATTTGAGTATTTTACAACCTGCCACCTCAACCTGGAATAAATTAGTAGGAAATTGCTACTTACCAAGTGTTAAAAATGTTTCAGTTAATAGCTGTGTTAATACACAGTGGTTGTGACAGAAGTAATTAGGTTGTCTTTTGCCTATCATTTTCTATACTGCCTTCAGCAGAAGTGAAATAACTTAGAAATACTGACACATTAAACACATCGCCCTATAAATACTATTTTAAAAATATTGACTTGTTTCAAAAATATGAACACTTACCGATCTGTTAAAAGGAAAGGAAAAAACCCACTTGAATTCAATGTAAATTAGGAAAACAATCAAATTTGGAACACCTTCCTTTAATTAAATGTTCACTAATAACATTAGTCAAAAATGCTATTATTTCCTTAGAATATCCTGTTCACCTCATTTTAAGAATTAATTAAAAGCTTTTGCAGATACTTGCCTGGTCTGTTTGGTTTTTCTTTTAACCCGTTGACTAGAGATTTGTATTCATCAGGAGAAAACCTACTTTGCAGATATGTGATGCTTCCTTGCAGTTGAATACCTTTTAATGTTCTTTAATTCTTCTGAGATAATTTTCCTGGGAGTTTGGAGTATGCAAAAATAGAACTGTTTTAGAAACACCACACATGAGAAAACCCGGTGCCCCAGGTTGACACTTTTACACACACATGCACTGCTACCTGAAGTCCTATTGATCCAATAAATTCTCTCAAGCTACTTTACAGATTTGCTGCAGGCTTCTAGAACTGTTGGTCAACTGCATTTTGCCATTTTGCTACATTCTCTGTGCACTCATAAACTTGTCCATGTTCTCATTTGTGACTGATGTCTTGCTTGAGTTTTCTCTCCTTTTTCCCAGTGATTGTGCACTTTGGGATTAGCTAAGAAATAGTGTTCTCCCCTTTTTCTTGGAATATCAAATGCTCAGCCACAGCTCTAATGCTGGTTTGCATGATAAATAACTCCAAAAGTAAGAAAGATGTAGAATAGGTATTTGTGAGAGTTGAATCAACCCAAAATGTCCACAGCAGTCATATAACTCATGTACTGTACAGACAAAAATGAGTGTATTTCAAAAGACACTAGGAAAATCTTCTACTTCAGAGGGCTCCAAACTATAACCATTTCTTTTACATATCAGAATTTTCCTGCCTAATTGGATTAAGATCAACTTAATTAAAAGATGCCTGAATCAGTTAAGTTTTCTCTGATACAAAGTTAGGTAAAAGAAAAACACCAACTATAATATTCATGGTTTGTATTAACAGTTCACATCTGTAGTTAACTTGAAACAGATGCTTTTCAATACAAACCATTGTTTTTAACTTGAATGTGACAATATGTTTTGATGTTTTCTCCTTAATTGTAAAATCATGTAATGAAGTCCCTTTAGTATGTGTGTGGCAAATTGCCAAAGCTTGTTTTTCCAAAACTCTTTGGTAAAATTTCTCATGATGTCTTATTTACAATTGTTCATCATAATCAGATGGTTCCCCTTCTGGATCACAGAAGGTCCATTTGGGTATTCTGGAGAGCTCTCAATAGGACTGGAAACGCAAGAATGCAGCTCTTAGGTTTCCCTAAGGCTGGGCAAGACCAGGCTTTCCTGAACACAGAGGCTTATAGTGGAACTTGTCAAGAATATCTCCAGTGAAATATGTCTCCATTATTTCTAATGAGCAGTATGAAAGTATTTGGTGACATGTTTGAAATCAAGTGATAAGGATAAAGTTTCATAAGTCATGGTATCTTCTGAACCTGGAAACTGGGCAGGTATTTTTCACTGAATGCAGAAGTCTGAAATTGCAAATAACACTTCAGAACTAGACGAACTACCATCAGACCTTCGTGATGCAGTCATCATTACTTTGTATAAGAAAAAAGGAGTTAAATCAGACTGTTCAAATTACCGTGGTATTACTCTGCTCTCCATTGCTGGCAAAATCCTGGCAAGAATACTTTTGAACAGATTAATACCTGCTATAGCAGAAGGAATTCTACCTGAAAGCCAATGCGGTTTCAGAGCCAACAGGAGTACCACAGACATGGTATTTGTTCTCAGACAACTGCAAGAGAAGGGTAGGGAACAGAATAAAGGTCTCTATGCAACCTTTGTTGATCTCACCAAGGTTTTCAATACCATGAGCAGAAAAGGTCTATTGCAGATTTTGGAATGTTTAGGATGTCCACCCAAGTTCCTTAAAATGATCATCTTACTCCTTCAGGATCAGCACTGCCAAGTCAGATATGGCAACGCACTCTCCGAGCCATTTCTAATTACCAATGGTGTGAAACAAGGCTGCATTCTCACACCAACCAGTCTTTTTCAGCATGATACTCCAAAGGGCCATGGCAGACCTCTATGATCAGGACGGTATCTACATTCGATATTGTACTGATGGAAGTCTATTCAACCTCAGGTGACTGAAGGCCCACACTAAGACCTTAAATCATCTTGTCTGGGAGCTGCTTTATGCTGATGACGCTGCCCTTGTCGCCCACACAGAAGCAGCTCTGCAGTGTTTAACACCCTGCTTTGCAGACGCTGCTGAGCTCTTTGGGCTGGAAGTCAGTTTAAAGAAGACAGAAGTTCTCTATCAACCGGCACCTCAGGAAGTCTTCCATCATCCCCATATCACCATTGGCGAATCAGAGCTCAAATCAGTTCAGTAGTTTAATTACCTAGGCAGCCTCATCTCCTCGGATGGTAAGATTGACGGGGAGATAGACAACAGGTTAGCAAAGGCATACAGTGCCTTCAGAAAACTTCATAAAAGAGTTTGGCAAAATAAACACTTGAAGAAAAGTACAAAGATCAATGTTTACAGAGCCATAGTGCTGTCTACGCTTTTATATGGATCTGAATCATGGGTCATCTACCGCCACCACCTGTGACTCCTAGAACACTTCCATCAATGCTGTCTCTGTACAATCCTAAACATCCACTGGTCAGATTATGTGACCAATACATCTGTTCTAGAACAAGCAGCAGTCACAAGTATAGAAGCCATGTTGCTGAGAACACAGCTGCGTTGGGCAGGACACGTCTCCAGGATGAAGGACCACCGGCTCCCTAAGATCCTGCTCTGTGGTGAACTTGCCACCAGCTGCCACAAGAGAGGAGCCCCGAAGAAAAGATACAAGGACTCCCTGAAACAACATCTCAGCCTTGGCCATATTAACCAACATAACTGGTCTACTCTGGCCTCCAATCGGGAGGTCTGGAAACACACCATCTATAACGCTGCTGATGCCTTTGAGAACACACGCAGGATCACTCTCGAGAAGAAAAGACAACGCAGAAAGAATCGTGTCTTGCAGAATTTACCATCTAAGGAGTCTTTCTGCTGTGCCTTTTGCAATCGGACATGTCTATCTCGTATTTGCCTTCTTAGCCACCAGCATGCTTGTGACAAATGTGGATAGAGCCCTTCTCAAATCTTCATTTGCGAAGCCTAGCCATGACCCAACAGAACGTGTGAGTGACTAGAAAAGATACCCATGGCTGCTTATTAATTTTATGTCAGTTTGTGGTGTTTGGTAGCAGTGAAGAAGATATGAAAACTAGAAATGGGAAATTGCAAGTAATTTTGTGTTTCCTGACAACAGATATAACAATAGTAAGAAACTATTACTAATGATGACACTTCATTTCTTCTGTACTTACTTCACAGAAATGTGAAGTACATGTGACTATGGTGGATAGAGTGAAGAAATAAATAGATCTGAAGTCCTGTCCAAAAATCTAAATCCTTTTCAGCTTTCAGAGATTTAATAGCTGAAATAGAAAACAAAGATACACAGAATAGATATGTTGGAATGGGTTAATTAAACCTGGAGGAAACTGGATAGAATTTTCATAATTCTGGAGTTCAGCTTGGAACTTCAGGTAGCACATGAGCAGAGAAGCTCCCCGAATCACATAGGATTGGGCTATGAGGCTGGGCTGATTAGCATGAAATCAGCTAGCAAGCCAAGTATACAGACAGGTGGAAGATCATTGTGAAACTCCTGTGTCACTTGCGGAGTAAAGAGGATGTGATTAAGTAAATGATAACACTGGTAAGGACATTACTGTCCAGGTCAGGCTATCCAAATCATTGCTTCTAGTAGAAACAAAGAATAAAACTCTAAAATACAGTCCGATATTCATTTACAGATAGATTATTGTATTTTGGCTTCTGTTATTGGAAGGTCACCTTTGAGCATCCACCTGTATGCTGTTTTCAGATAAGTCACATATTTGTATGTTCATGGAAGTATAAGATTTGACTTGTATTTGCTGCTGTGATTGTCTGGGTGGATACTTGTCCTGAGGGTATGACATGAATGATGAGTTCCAACAAAACAGATATATTTCTCTATTTGTGCTAAAATATTTCACCTTTCAATAGAAACAGTCTATAAGAGTATGTATGAGATATACATAGTATATGATATATATATATATATATACATAGTATATCTCATAGCTAACAAAATATCTCAACACTCATTTGGGATGTATAATATCTGCTTTCACTTGTGTTGTTGGTCACTTTTTTACACTGGGTCTTATCACTTGTTCTGAGTTCAGATTGAATTTTTCAAGAGACAAAATATAGATTATGGGCTGGAATGTTTAGGATCAGACTTTGTTTTAATAGGGTTAAACATTTTCATTACTGTGAAAATGTGTCCTTTTTGTTTCCCCACAAAAACTTATAAAGTCTTGTGAGATGTGCTTACGTATCCTGATTTATCATAACCACACAAAGATTTTGCCAACTTAAAGGTCTGTCTAGCTCAGTATCTTATCTTCAACATCTGGACAACCATGTATGAATATTTTCTCAACATCTGACTAATTCTAGCTCAAGAAGATTTCTAAACTGGGTGTGGTTTTGTATTATTAACCCTTAGTGTGTTGCTTTTTCATATGTTTGTCTGTTCTCCTTTTCAACTGATGTAAACTACTGGAACCGCAGGGTCACTGGAGGTCTGCTATCCTCTGTGTGAAGAACATGCACTTTTAAAATTTTTTTATTTTCAATATGGTTTCTTCTAGCTCCTTTGGAGACTCTAGTTATTGTACTGAAGAAAACAATGAAGCTCAGTCCCCATCCTCTTCATGTCACTCATGGTTTTATAAGCTCCAATCATATTTCCCCTAAGTTATCTTGGACTGAGGTTCCTAGTCCCTTCAGCCACTCCTTGTACTATCTACAGCTTTGATCATAATTGTTATCCTCTGAATCTCTCTATTTTACTTACAGCCATAGTGGGTCAAGGGAACAAGGACTGCACTCAGTATTTCTGAATTTAGGCAGATAAGAAACTTCTACAGCATAATGATGTTCTTTGTTTTGGTTTCTCTCTCCTAAAACTCAGGTTTTTGACTGATAATGAGAACTGATCTGATGTTTTCATGAGCCATCTGTGATAACCGTAAGTCCCTTCTTTTCATTGTAATAATTATTACCTCTAAGATTATAAAAAAGACACTCTGTATTGTCTACACTGAATTTCATCTGCCATTTGTTTCTTGTTGAGTCAGATACTTTCCCAATTATTCACAGCAAGTATTCTGAATAATTTAGTAAACTTGCTGAACTTTCTTCTGATAAATTCACTGCTTAACTACTGGATCACCTTAATGCTAGGGCTTTTCTTTCTCATGGTTTTTGCAGTTCACTTTCCTTCTTCTGAATCCTGCATGAAAGAGTTAGACTTGAGGTGCTCAAGCAGTTGCAAAAAGCTTAATACTGTAAATGAGCTCCTGAGTATTTGGGGAGTATCATCTATGCTGTAAATTTACAATTCTTCACTCATTTCCTTCAGGCCATCTTTTTCTACAGCCACTATATGCTAGAATTATTATATATCCTTATGAAAGGTTGCTAGGAGAAATTCTTTGCTCAATTTTTGGTGGTTTTGTTTGTTTGTTTGTTTTTGAAATAGCTACTTTTACTGTTTTCAGTATCACCATTCAGACTTAGGTACATATTTGTACAATGGTCTCTATTATTCTACCCCCAGAGATATAATTCTTTTTTTTTTTAATTCATGTGATTTTTGTTCACAACCACGCTAATGACATCCCAGCATCAGCTTTGTCAAAGAACTGCATGAAAACATCTAGATTACTGCCCCACAAGGTATTGCTTAAGTGATTCTTACACGAAATTAATGCTGAGTTTCTGCCTGGGTGAGAATTAGGAACAGCTGAAAGTGGCCCCATAGTATTTTTTATTCCAATGCAGTAATTCCACTAGAGACGAGAATAAGGACATAAAAAGCAGAGAAGGATAGCTTCTGCCAGTGGCTGGGTAGGAGGTAATGAAGATGAGCTTGTGCCCTTGATGGGACTGCTGAACAGGTGAGAGGAGCTTGGAGCAGGTGCAGCACACAGGTGGGACAGAAGGACATCATGCCAGTATCAGTCCTGGGGGCAAGCTGACCTGAGAGTAGCAGTGTTTTGTGGGAGACTTTGAAAGTGTTCCTGTCATGAACTGAGAGCAGCATAGGCACTCCTTATTTAAAGTGAAATTTTTTGCCCATACCATGAACCAGCCTTATCAGAGCAACCTTTTAACACTTTGCGGTAGCTTATGCACCACACACAGCCATTTTGTAAAGAAACGGATCAGGCTTTCCCTGACTGGCAGCCATGCAAACCTGCCACAGCCTAGAGGTCAAATGGGGCCCTTCCTCCCCAAGGCACTATCACCACCAGTGGAACATCAGAGTAACATCTGTTCTTTCTGCACATTGGCAGTGACAGCTTCAGCAACTGCTTGGGCTGTGGGTAAAAGCAACAGAGATCACTGCCATGTCTCAGAGCAGTGTTGCCTTTGGACTAACCAGGCAAACGCATTCTAGGGAATGAATTTGAATTCACTTCCAGACTGAAGTCAGGCTGTGGGACCCATCCTCTTGATCTCTGCTGTAACCCCAGAGCCTGGACTGAGCCATGGATCTCTATACTGGTGGCAGCGGGGCGATAAGACTTCACAGTCCCAGCTGCATGGCTGTATGGAAACAGAGGGCCTTTCTGTCCCCACAGCAAGTGGGGTTATCTAATCTGCTGTGTTGTGGCTCTGGGATGCAGAAAGGCTTAATTCTAATTTCATCTCTGCTACTGATTTGACTGGCATACCCGGAGAAGACTCTCAATCCCAGCTGTCTTCCCACTAAGCATAAACCTGTACTAGGCCTTCTTTTAAAGATTATTTAGTGAATTGTCAAATTAACATTTGTAAAGCGTTCTGAAGATGGGAAGTGGACCCTCCAAGTCCCAAACTTCTACTGCTCCTGACCTGTCTCCATACCACAAGTTTTACTACACTGATAATTCTCTGCAGCACCACATTACTCCCCTTTACAATGTAGGAAGGTTTTTGGGTTTCTGTTCTTGAATATGCCGTTGACCTCTTGTGATCATGTAATTTACCTGCTCTGAGTTTTGTCAATGTATGCAGTGGTTATAAAAAGCATCTAGCCAGCTAACAGGAATTGCGAAATGGAGGGACCTGATGAACACCACTACTTGTTTTTATGGGCTCACGAGAAAGGCAGAAAAAAACATACCAAGTAATCAAAGTTTTACTGCTGTTATTGTTTAGTTTGATATTTATTGTTTAACATGATGTGAAAACATCACAATATGAGAGAGGACAGCTCTAGAAAAGCAAAACCTTCCTCAGTCAGTTTGGTCTCGCATACCAGATACTTAGCATACAGCGTACTTGATGTGTCTGGCAGGAGAAAAAAGAGAAAGAGAGGGAAAATGTGCATTCTGCAATTCTGTTTTCAACAGGCACTGGCCAGCAAATTATGTCTAGACTTTGTCCCTTAACCACTATGCAGAAGGTCTGGACTGAACTACCTATAATAAATTAATTGTGGTGAGAAAAAAAATCACAGTGGGAAAAGAAGCAGGGTCTTCGTTTCAGCTTACCATATAACTTCTCTGCCAATAAACAACTTTGCTCTGATAGCTCAGCCAACAGGCACTTTTTTGAAAACTTGTCCTGAAGCCCAGACTTTCTTACAATATCACAGTTCACTGACTTGCCAAATAGTTTCTGGGTAGATAGCACATCTGTATCTGGATCCATCCCAGTATTTTCTTATATAGCTAGACTCCATCTGAAGTATTTTACATAAAACCCTCTGTAACCTCTTCTTGTTTAGAGCTTTGAAATCAGAAGAATGATGAAATATTTAATTATCTGTGTGTCCTGCCAAGGCTCTTTCATTACTTACCTATAGCTTTCTGTATGCAAGAGGAGGGAAAAAAGGAAGACATTTTCTGAAAACAGGACTGTGTCTGGGAGGTCTGTTTTCAGAAAGGTCAGCTGCAGCTTTCTCTTAAGGTGTTGCAATCCTGTGCTGAGGGGAGACAAAAGAAGTGACACACTTCAGCTGAGCTGTAAGTGGGCTGGGCAGGAGCCAGCTCCCATTCAGCCCATGCATGGCATGGAAACTGATAGATAAAAGGGCACACAATTTTTAGAGTTCGGTAGTTTGCACCTGCCAAATATATGCTCACATTTTTGTGGACTACAAAATGAGTTATATTTATGAACCTCAACATATGCTGCTTCTACTCTGTGATTTATATTCCCACCGAGGTAGCTAGATAGGCAAACATGCTCAGGTTTCAGCAATGAAGTGCAGACACAGATTTTCTGACTAGAACTTGCTCTTTCACAAGTGCATCCCACTGCACAGCTTTATTTCAGTAAGAGAGAGCCTGGGTCAAAAGCAGGAGAAAATAAAATGTATAGCAGCTACTTTATAACCCACTGAGTGTTTATGTGATTCTTTGCTTTTACAATGTAATTGTATTCACTGTTATCATAAATAAAGCATTCCTACACCCGTGAGTCCAGCCTGCTGCTGCAGCAGGTGGGATGGTGGAGCACATTGCCATCCTGCAACACAATTTTGTGACCCAGAACCTGTTTAAGGAAAACTCCACTGTTTAGTTGTTTACTACTAGACATAAAGATATTAACCAAAAGCAATTAAAATGAAACAGTGGATTTTCCACCTGTTTAACTTACCTAGAGGCCCTCAGTCCCACCATGCTTGTTAGGCTAGCAGGCTGACCCTGAGATGTGCCAAAGAGTTTCTACTCATCCATTGTTTCTCCCAAGCAACAGCTTGCTGTCTCTGGAAGCAGTCTTATGAAATGTTACTAGCATCCTTTGTTCTTCTGTCCTTGGATGGCTGCAGGTCCTTGATTGCTCTCAGGCAGAGCCAGAGGTAGAACCATCATCAAAGCTATCGGTTTTGGCTAAACCTCTTAAGATTTTTAAATATTAAGGTTTTTGCCAGGCTGAGGCTTGGTGAGTTAGGCCAGTGTAGTCATACAAGAAACATCTCAGTAAACAGGCCAGCACACAACAGGAGTAAACTGTTGCATGGCAACAATTAGGGTGTCAGGTCTATTAGAGATACTCTTTGAAAATAGCATTAGAGCAGTCTATAAGGCATCAAGATTGTCTATTTAGTCATTTGTAAGCCAGGGAATGACAAAGTTGAGGTATGGTGATTGAACATAAAACCTTTAGTATGTTATTTGATGTATCATGTCTTCAATGGGTCTTTAATTACCTATTAGCATATTATCTGTCAAAGAATACCCTCCAACTTTCCCTGGGACAACAATTATTCCCATGTGCAGAATTTTTTCATCATTGCATTTTAATTGTTTCTTCTGAATACATAATTAATTTGATTGATTTTTTTATTTAGAGACATATGAATATTCACACCCCCCAATATACCTTTTTATAGCTTTACCTTAAAGCTGTAAGTCTTTTTAAGACTTAATCCTGTTGAAGTTCATAGCAAAAATGTACTTGAGATTAATTATTTGGAATTATATTCTCAGGAACCAAACTGTCTTGGAAAGTCAAGGAGATTAGCACAGCTGATTTCCAAGATCTGTTGAAAATCCACGCATATACATTACATATTTTTAAATAACAAGTTTTGGTTTATTATATGTATCAATATTTTAATATTTTAACATCAGTGGAAATGAAAGTGACTTAAATACCTTTGGGAATAAAAATCATGGATGGGACAGGCTCCTGTACTATAGCTGTTCAGCAGCAGCCAGGCTAATACTGCTACTTATGAATATATCTGCAGAGGCATCAAATGCAGTTCATCTCGGTTTGATAGGGCTTCTTGATGACCAGTGTTCTTGCCAAGGAATTTGAGGATGATAGTGTTTGGTGGACCATGGGTGAACTGAAGGTCCTAGAAAAAAGCCATTAGGCTACCACTCTCTGTATGGGATGGCTGAAACACAAATGCCAGTGGGAACTGATGTGCTCAGAGCTGCCTTGTGCAAATTTACAAGTGCACAGTAAGGAAGGACTTGGTGTAAATCTCCATAATGTCCTGTAGACCCAGGTCATTCCATCATTGGCATTTATTTTGGTCTTTCAACACACAGTTCGTGGGTTTGCTATAAGTTCACCTGTTTGGGTGGAATAAGAATGGGAAGGATAGGGAAAGCTGATCAGGAAACAACAGTAAAAAATACTCCTAGGAGAATACCATCTGAAAGAAAATATGTGAACACAGCTGGCTACTGGGTAAAGTGTTAGATGATCAGAGAAGTACTTTTCAGATGTCTGGCAAAGGCTTGGACAAATTCACACCTGGCTTCTTTGGTGCTTCCCTTGTACTTTTGGATGTATGGTAACCTGCTGGGTGTAACATACAAAGCATGGGATGATGTGGGATCTGCAAAGCCCTGTGAAATTCCTAAAAGTACTCTCACTTAGTGTGACAGTCTTGGAAATGTGGAAGTAATTTACATTGAAATGTTCAAATCAAGTATCACAACACTTTCATATCTACTTTTATTGCTTGTTTTCATTTCCCTTGCCACTTCCACAAAACTGTGCTATTTCATTTTTTCATCCAAATCTTGGACACAAGTACTTGTGAAATACTGGTACCTTCATTTGAACAGAATTTCCTGGGTTTGCTTTTTAATCAGAATCTCTCAAAGAGGAGAATAAAGAAAATAATTTGGGATGATCTGTGTACCAGTGTGTCAACAGGTACAAATAAGAGACCTGTGAATGGAGCTGTGCACATAGAAAAACATATGAAATAAATCAGAGCAAATTAAGAAGACTCGCCCACCCATCTTTTCTTTGCTGGAATGAATCTTGTGTGTTTCCACTAGATCATCCTTTGATTGTCAGGACTGATTAAATATTTTCTGCTTTCAACTCTGAGGAGATGCTTTTAATAAATTTTTAATATTTTATCATGGCACTATGTATGCTGGCTCCCATTAGCAATGAAATCTGTCCAATGAGATTTGGATTTGACTGAAAACATAGATTTTGCCTTTCTTCAGTTACTCTTTTCTTGTGTACCAGATGGGTGAGTGGTTAGTGCAAGACACTAGAAAAAAAAATCCCCCCAAACTATACATCCAGTCAGGTCACCAAATTTGAATGGATGTTATACTGTATATTTAGGTCCCACATGAATGCTTTGACTGTTTTTAATCCACTTACTTGCCTCTGAGTTATGATTTTAAACAACTTTTCACAAACCTAGTCAGTGGGCTTTACAAATGTCTGTCTTAAAAAAGCCATTTAGGACATACAAAATTATGTGGGCGACTGGGTGCAGTATATGCATCACATACAGAAGTAAGCTTATCCCTTGTTGCATGTCTTCAGGCACCTGCAAATGCAAAGGGTAGTTGGAAATAAATATACCTGTTTTGACCTTCCAAAAGCCATAGGTGACTGCCCCTCCACCCCACGCCAGTCTTTTCCTATCTTATCTGTGTATTCTCAGGATCTCCCTTTGGCCAATACTGTCTCCTAGCAGCTCATTTTTCCTTACTGGTCCTGCAGTATTATATTCAAGTTTTTTGGCAAATGCCATCCACCCCTGGCTGTCTATCACAATATCCTTTGATTGATTTATTTTAAACCGTTCTGCTAATTTCAGCTCTATCTGAATGACAGAAATTTTCTAACAGAAGCAACTTTTCTTATGGCAATTCTGGGACCTGCTGTTTTAGTGGGAAAAGTCTTTTCTCTCCTCTTATACATCCACCCTATGGCCTAGAGCTCTTGGACTATTTGGCATAATAATAGCTACTCACTATGGAGGCAACTGCTTAACTTCTGGATGATGATCATCCCTAGTCAGTTCAGATTTTCAGGAACTAGTCAGGTTAAAGCAGGGAACTGTTATCCTCAAATGACCCATGACAGTTTGAAGTATCTCAGTAGGGAGACAAGAAATAGCAAAAATAGTAGACATAACAGATATGTTGGTGATCCAGGTACTATACTCAACTTTGAAATGGAAATAAAGATGAGTTAAGAAAAGAAAAAACTGCATTTTATTTAGATTATCATGTTAAAAAGGGCTGAGGAATCTGAGAACATTTGGAAAGGAATGAAAGGACTTTTAAACAGAGCTAGAACAACTCATTTTAATGAATTAAAGATCTGAGTTAATTTGTAACAGACATAACAAATGGTTAGGGCATTAAATAATCATCACCTGGCCTGTTAACAGATTTAGAAACCTTCTGACCTTTGAGGAGTCAAGTTAATCTAATTTGTTGTATTATTTGGGTTTTTTTTTAAATCAATAATCAACTTTTCCTCATTTGAAACTTCATTTTAATGAAGTACTGAAAACAATTAATTACCCTTTGAAGAGATGGGTGGATGAAATCCCCCTTTTACAGTTCAAATCTGCAATTGTTTTCTTTCATGATTCCTTCAGCATGTCTCAGTGCTTGCTGAATCTCTGAACAATTTGGAAGACTTTTTGTGTACCAGAAAGGTGGTATTTTCTTGGATTTATGTAATCATAGGTTTTCAGCTGCCTTAATGCTATTAGCTAACATTTCCAAATGTTTGGTGTGTGGAAAGATCAATGGCTTTATTAATCTAAACGTATTACTCCCCTCACCCTACCCTATTTCAAATCTGGTTTCTGTTTAAAGCTCTCCATAACCTCAGCCTTATTCTAGGTTAAATGTGATATCAATCAAGCTGTGGATAAAGGCCACATATATGACTGAAGCTGTGTTTATTAGCTTTAGTAAAGCCTTTGATTTGGTCACACATTCTTTGCTCTTAACAAAGCCTCAGAATAATACAATATGGGGTTTATGTCAATCCCTAAATTGGTTATCATCATATTTAAGCAATAATGGAAAACAAACTGTGTTCACTATAGTGGCATATGATATGATTTTAAACTCGCTGGTGCAGGTGTTGTCGATGGTATGCTTTTTCTAGTGCTCTGGTTGTTTTCTTTGGAAATGTCATACTCAATATGCATAGACAAGTAGAATATCTGCTTTTGTAAAGAATTTTTTTAAACAATCCTTTCTTTAATCATAAAGTAGACTTTATTTGTACTTTCCAGTTTATGCAAGATATCTTCTGAAGAAAGGAAAACTGGAGATGTGCAAATAGTTAATTGCTGCATGGTGATATGAAGAGCTGTTTTGAGGCTGTGTGCAGGTACATCTATCCCAATGACTAGCAGGATTTTCAACTGCAGGACTGTCCTGCAGAAGACATTACTGGCTTGATTCTACTCTTTGGGGTGCTGGGTATAATTCCTGACCAGGATTAGGCACATGGTGTAAACCCAGTCTGGGTCCCTTGAAGATAAGACTATACTTCTTCAATCAGGAGAGCTATAGGTGCCACCAACATGTAGAAAGTGAGAATAGTTACAGTCTCAGAAAGTCCTGGCTGTCAATACCTGCTCTTGCGCTGGTAGAATAGGGAGCAGAGGAAACGAATGTGATACCCTCTTTCAGTGCATCAGTATAACAACTGAGCATTGTACATATTTATATACCAACATTGTAACAGATGTGTTAAAAACCATTATTATATCTGTGAAGAATGTGGTCACCAGACCTCAAGGCAGGGCTGTGCCTCCCACAGAGACAGTGGGTAGAAAGGTTAGCCTTCCTTTCCATCATGGACAAATTATTATTATGCCTGTAGTGCAAGTTTCAGGACTTTACTGAGACTTGGTCTCCATGTCCATTTTATACTTACATGAACAATAATTTCTCAAAATGCAGGGAGACCCAAAGGTTAACATAATTTTCCCTTTGAATAATCAATCCTTGCAATGTACTTATGTGGTCCTTGAAGCAGTGACTCAGTCCATCATAACAAGCAAACTTGATTTAGAATACAGTATTCTAAATTGCTGACACCTTTTTTTTTATTTTTCTTTCTCTTGCCAAGACCCAGTGGCTGGCTGCTAAAGGTAGAAAAAAATTCCAGTTGTAAACATAGTGTGGTTTGTAACAGGAGGAGACTTAAGACCTGAGACTGGCAGTGAGAGATGTGATGCAGTCACTGGCACATGGACACTTCATGCTTCAGCACTAGTTGGTGCACAAAATGATTGTGTGATAAAAGAAAAGACACTTTGTTCATCCTCTGTTAGAATTCCTCCGTTATGAGCTCTTGGATTGTCTTGGAGATGTGGACTGGTTTATGCTAGAGGCTTGGAATACTGGAAATAAATCTTTTCATCTTTTAGAATGAGTGCTTTGTGAGATTTCTGAATCTTGTTTTCCATTATGCTTTTATTATTAACTAAATCATAAGACAACTCTGTGTAAGGTTATTGTTTCCAGTGATGTCTGATGTAGTTGTCTGGATCCCTTTGAGAGCTGGCATCTATTTTGATGCCCTCTGTGTGGTTTTGCATAACTGACATGCACTTTTTAACTTTCAATAAAATTATTTTTTTTAAAGCAATGGAGGGAATTTTTCAAATCACCAGTTTTCAAATATTTTCTGGAAGAAAGCCTGCATTAGCACATTTAATTTCTGCAAAATGTAATACTTTCCATGCAGCCACCCTATTTGATGGAGCTCCAGATATGCCTAGAAAAAACAGTCAGATTAGGTGGTCTCACAGTATTGTAGATGTAACATTCCAAGGAGTATTCAGACCAGGTAGAACAAGGTTCTCCATCCAAATGAAGGCCGAAGATATTTGTGGATATCATACTCTGAATTTCCATTATGATTTTATCTTCTCTGGAGAGTTCTATTGCTCTCTAATTTTCTTGCAGTAAGACTTTTTAACATCTTTGGCAACTCTTCTAGTATTACGTGAGGTTGCATCCTTCAGCGTAAAGGGGATCAAGTTATGGCCAATGGAGCCATGTATGGTCTCCTAGAGCAAATCACCTGGTCAAGAGCCATTTCTGGTGGTTATGTTTCCCAGGAACCTCCTTGAAATCAACTTTGAGTTGCCTCTATTGCTTTGATGAGATCAAAACCACATTTCTGACTACTGTCTTTCTGAGTGTCACCTGGGATTTTGTCCATAGCTCAAAACTGGGGAGCAGCTAAGCAAAAGCATGTCTGGGAGTAGGATACCAGAACAACTGGTATGGCTTCCAGTTTGATTCTTAAGAAAGTCATAGGAATCCCCAGGGAAAAGTTGGTTAAAGCAGTTCTGTGAATAGCTTAGACAATGACAGCCAGACCTCAAATGTGAGTTTTCCAAGATATTTCTCCGTGTTGAGCGATGCGTGAGCAGTGAATCTGTCACTGAGGGAGTCTGTCCATCTGTGTGCATATGTAGATCATCAGAGATGAGTCTGAGCAGATGATTGTGTGACTTGAGAAACTGGCTGGTCTACCACTTAGAAATGGTCCAGATGACTGGAGATCTTCACTTTACAGGTATTTCCCAACAAAATTCTGCATTTTTGCATGATGTTTAGAAGATAGACCAAGAAAACAGAAAATTTTGTATATCAGGGATGACAGTAAGTATTTGTTGGTGATAATGTAGGAACCTGGAGTACTGTGTCCATTTCTGGGCCCCTCACTCAAAGAAAGACATTGAGGTGCTGGAGGGTGTCCAGAGAAGGGCAACAAAGCTGGTGAAGGGTCTGGAGGTTAAGTCCATTGAGGAGCAGCTGAAAGAGTTGGAGTTGTTTAGCCTGCAGAAAAGGAGGCTCAGGGGTGACCTTATTGCTCTCTACAACTACCTGAAAGGAGGTTATATAAAGGTGAGTGTTGGTCTCTTCTCCCTGAAAACTAGTGACAGGACAAGAGAACATAGCTTCAAGCTGCACCAGGGGAGGTTCAGGTTGGACATCAAGAGAATTTTCTTCGTGAAAAGGTTTGTTAAACATTGGAATGGATTGCCCAGAGAGGTGGTGGAGCCCCCCTAGAGGTGGCTAGGGATGTTCAAGAGAGGACTGGCACTTAGTGCCGTGTTCTATTTGACAGGGTGGTGATCAGTCAAAAGTTGGACTTGATGAACTCAGAGCTCTTTTCAAACTTAAATGATTCTGTGATTCTGTGATTCTGTGAAATACAATGCCTTGACAATGTTGTTTGTTTTCAAAAGTGGAAATTTTGAGAGACCAAAAAAAGGAAAACTGAGCAAGCCATATTTTTCAACTCCTGATCGGCAAGTAAAGAAGTTTAATACAATATATCTTCAAAATAAAAAGAAAGATAAAAACAACACTGGAAAATGTCTTATTATGTCAAATAACAGGATATTCAAATCAATGCTAGTAAGCCAAGAAATAAGTTTACCTGCATTTTCTTTAGAGCAATTATGTCTTTGTCAGCTGCTGCAGTTTTCAGAGGTATTTTTCAAGTGTATGGAGCATAAGTGTATCATGGCATAAGTGTTACAAGAGTATTACGAAACTTCCACCAGAGAGAAAGTCACTGAAAGCAAGTGCAGTTTTGAGAGATGTCCTGGAGATCTGAGAACAAAAATCTCACTTAAAACCTTTGCTCTCTGCAAAGGGAAATGGGGTCGCTGTGTCAAACAGACAGAAAGAGAGTTAACAGGACTGAACACTGGATGTTCTAAATTTTAGTTTCTTTTCAAGGTCATTCACAGACATCATTGTAGCATGATTTTTGAACTAGTCCAGAGTATCTCTCTGTAAGGTTTGGAAGGTCACTTCCAGACAACACCACCAAAACTGGTGCTGGACTACCCCTTCTCTCCTGTCTCACTGTCCATCACGTTCTGTGGAATGAGAGCATCAGGACCAGGTCAGAGTTAAGGTTGGCTGCCACATTTCAAAGCCTCTTTATTTCATAACTGCAACATTGTAATAGCACTGCTTTAAATTAGTTGATATGTATTTACTAACCTAATCTTAATACAATTCAGGGGCTTGAGGATCTGGGAATATTGCACAGCTTTGATCTTCATAAACCCTTATTAGCACAGGTAGTGATACAATTATCTGCAGGGTCACTCTACATACTTACAGGCTAGCAGTACAGTCAACAGATCCAATTACCTCATTTATCATCATGTGATCTGTTTCTAATTAGTTCACTCTACTTAATGGTTTCTTAAAACTGTCTTTTTTGAGTTTTTTTTTCAGAAACACATAAACCACTTGAAATAACTTCTTGACAGTGGCTAAATATATTATTTATTTTCTGGCATGTTTCCAGTTCTATGAGTTACACAGAATTCACTTACTTCATGAAATAGGTCATTTCTTTGCTCTCAAGAGATGGAAGGCACAGAACTGTGCTGCGATGATGGTAGGATCTGATAAAAGCCTTTTTAACACATCCATTACATTGTCCTGGCTCATGGAGTCTGACATTTACAGTTCTGAAATAAGTCTAAAGATAGCTAGTTATATCTCCTTCTAGGAAAGCATAATCATGAGATTTACTGAATGACTGGTACTCTGTGAACAGATGTCAAATTAGACTTAAAAGTGCAGGTTGTACTACTACTGTGGGTTGGAACAAAGAGGAAATGTCAACGGTTTTGCATGCCAGTCATAAATTGCTGGTCTTAATATAAAGTGTAATAAAAATTTTAATTTGATCAAAGCATATAGCGCCTATTGTAAGCCTACTGTTTCATCAGGGAGATTTATACCCTTTTCTTTCTTCTCAGTACTCCAGTAATTACATCTGGTTATTACTAAATCTGCTATTATAAATACACCTCTCCTGATGGTCTGTGGGCCAGGATTTAGTGTTATTAGGCTTGACCTGGTTTGATTCCCTGTCAAAGAAAACCCTTCAGCTTCAAGCCTTTCATAAACCACTGTGACCAGTGTACCAGGAGGAATGAAGTGGAATTTAACACCCTGGGTATACTGGTGTGGAGGGCCTGTAAAGAGCATGAAATTACCAGTCTTAGAAGAAACCGTTTAGTTAAACTGGTAAAGAATAGCTGTCTCAGAAACTCTTAACCTGAGCTTTCATCGAAGACTGAAGTGTTAATAAGTTGTCATATTAGTTTCCGAAAAACAAGCATTCACTTCTGAGGGAGAGTAAACCTGGACACAAGCCAGAGTTGAAAATCCTGCTGTACTGTCGCTCAAATCAAATGAAACCCAATTTCCAGGAATCCTCAGCTCAGCATCATCTCTTCGCTTCCAGGTGATATGTTATGGTGTTTTCTGTAAATTTTTCTTTTTCAGCAAGATTTTAAAAACTCTGAAACAAAGTCATAGTTAGCACCAGCAGACACCTGCATATCGAGTGTGCCAGGGAAAGATATGTGGATGCAATCTGTACCTTCAGATTTTCTGTGTAAAATTTTGATGTCCTAGCTTAAATGATAAGACATCTGTGTGGCAGAGGCTTATCATGCAACTTCCAATGACTTTTATGGGAAGAAGGAAATACAGGGTAAAAAAAGGCTAACAATAGAGGAAATAAATAATTCTGAGAAGAAGAAAAAGGTTAAAAAATGTAACTAGGGAAAAGGGAGATGAAAACCATTGTTTCATCTCATCCAAATGATGGTGACTCAGGTACTGAGACAGACTCCTGTCCTTGGATGTCTGAGCCTCAGCAGGATCAAGATGTCCCAGTCTCACATATTTCCTGTTAGATCATCAGAAGGTAGAAATTAAAAAGAACCCTGCATTCTCCAGATTTGGAAAATAATAATTCCCTATGAATGTCCCTCTCTTTTCAGTGATATCTATACTGTTAACAGAAATGAGGACTCAGAAAGGCAAAATTCTGTGGTAAGAGCAGTTTTCAAATCCCATTGTTGCCTAGTTGACAGTCAAAGCTGGCTTTTATATCTTATACTTTTTTGTCAATTGTAAGAAGGAGTTCCTGTTAAGGTAATTATTGCTCCAAAACTCGGGAAAATCTCTCCCTTTTTTGACACTCTCTTTGCAACTCTTCTTTGTTTCCATGGAGAAATTTTGTACTAAGCTGGTTTTTGTTAGCAGTTGGCGCCTCTAATTATAGCTAAGTGGATACTCCCGAAACTGAAATAAAGGCTGCTTTAACCACCTTTTTATGTTACATCCAGTCTTGCTCTTCTGTAAACACCTGGTATACCTGCTACGTGTTGGTGTCATGCTGTTTCAGATAGTGACTCATGAGTTAGACTGAAAGTAGATGAGATTATAACATGTTCCTTTATATTCAAAATGGGCTTATTCCCTGACCTCTTTGTTTTTGCTGTTTTTTATTTTGTTTGTTTGTTTGTTTTTTCATGGAAATTAATTGGCAAAGTGGGAAATGTATGTGTTCTTTAAGAAAAGCCAAAAAATAACCACAGTCTGATGTCTATCACAACAGGTAAAGTCATTGAAGGTAGAATCAATTTTATCCTGGTAATAATGGATATGTTTTTTTGAACAGAGTGAAAGGATATTGTTATAATGTTGTAACAACGATAAATGTGAAGTTATTGTCTCTTTCATAACAGACTTCTGGTCTTTTCTTCTTCATGAAGTTTTGCTACTGTCGTTTCCTTGCTGTTTGCTTTCAGCCCAATGTAGATATGTTGAGGGCTCTCAAGAAGTTTGTTCAACAGTTTAAACTGTTAAATGCTTCATAATTCTTTGGTTCCAGTGAGAGTCATAAGTCGCTTTATAGTCAGTATTACAGAGTATTGTAAAACAAATATTATGTCATATTGGCATATACCATGCCTTCTGAGACCTGCCAATATTGTGGTTTTGTCTGACCCATTGCTTCACGAGCGAGACTCATGCAGATGTTCTCATCCACACCTCCATGCTGAAGACTCAAGATTATCCTAAACTTCCATCATAACTTTTTGAATAATACATAGGCATGTTTTTAGCTTTTACTTGCAGTAAGGTGGCAGATACCTGAAAATCACACACACACACACACACAAAGACAATTTGAACGTGCAAATATCAAAGATATCACCTGGTGCATGAAAAACGAATGCACAATGTTCATGGATCATAAGTGCTAGAGTTTGCATAAGTAGATGCTAGCATAAATTTCATAGGGTGAATAATAAATTCCTCACAGTGTACCTAAGATCATCATGATGAAGACTTACAGAAAAAAATTTTACATTTTTTATCCTTCTTTGGTGTGGAAGAAGCTCTAGTATCATGAGGACATGCAGGAAAATAAATCTCTTTCAGTAAGTAACTGGAATTGTTTAATTTGTCACCTTAAGGAAGTGGGAAGGAAAAGACATAATATCTCAAAAATATTTGTATTACATATATATCTTAAATGAGTACTGAGGAACAGTAAATTCACAGCCTGGAACTAGAACCATCTCTATTTTTCACAGTGTTTGGTTTTTCCTTGAAGGATGTGGAATTCCTATTTGCACTCTCTTGGAAGATGTTTCTGTGATTTCAAATCTTTGCATATGAGACAGTTTTGAATCACATGCTGTAGCATATGTCTATCCCAGCTGTTCTCTCTGTACTTATATGGTCCCATCACCATAAATCTCTAAGCAGATCAGAAGTAAAAACAAAATTACTCTTGCAGTACCTATGGCTGGGGAAGCATTTGGTGTCCACCATTAACTAAATGGGTAAATTGGAGAGGAGGTTTATGAAGCGTTTAGTCTCAAATCAAGCAAGATGTCTCTGACTCTGCTTGAAATTGGTCCCTCTGCTGAGTCAAGGGGCACCTTCTTCATTACACCTTTTTCCAGGAAGCAGAGAATGTGTGTATTTTCTGAAGTGACATGTATAGGCTGTCTGCATGTGACACTGGTGTCTTCAAAGATTAAAACAAATTGCACCTAAAATCTGCAGTGATGTGCAGCTGTATTCTGTACAGCTCTGGGAAGGATGAGCAGTTCCGGAAAAAGAGACTGAAAGTAACGATCTCCATTTTTATCTGTACCCCAGTGAGCCATCTCTGCTCATATATTTTTCCCTACCTCAGAGTGGCTTTTAGATCTGAAGTTCAACAGAAAGACCAGATCCAGTATATATTTTTGCCTTTTTTATACACTGTGGTATTTTAAATGAAACAAACAAAAAAAGGAACTGTTTTAATCAAAGCATTTTTCTCTGACATAGCAAGGCTCCGTGTATCCTCACAAATACCTTAGCTTTCAAATGCAAAAGGCATTCTCACATTTATACCATAGAAGGTGCTACTGGGATATTCCAAATTCCCTTCATTCCCAAGAGATCTGCTAATCTCAGAAAAATGAGGGAGGGAGAGAGTTTGCTTGGCCCCAGATTTCATAGTACTGTGACACACTTGGAGAACTTCAGGACTCAGCACCCAGGCCCAGGGCTACAGGCTCCTCTTGCACCCAAGTGTACCAGCAGCTAGACTCAGAGGAAGATCCCAAACTGGCTGAATTATCATAAAACCACTTCCTAACAGCCACAAACTTTAAACAGCTTTCCCCCACACCTATTTGAATTTATTATTGGTATTTCAGCACATGAAATAACCTTGTTTCATACACTTAGTAGGTAGACATATCAAACAGGTTGTGTCATCTAAGCAGTATAATGCAGCTTTGTGAAGACCATCTCAGTCATGAGATGAGGGACGGGGACAGAGGGAAGACTGCATGTGCTCCCTCTGGCTCTTCCTGGGGGGAGTTGCCAGCTCCAAACATAACTGTTTACCAGAAAACAAAACTCTAAACCAATAATCTAGTGGTACTTTTACAATGCCTTACATCATCATCCAGATTGCATTTCCCTTCCAAGGTGTTCAGGACAAGTGGGCAGGTGGGCATCCTGGCTCAGTGGGTGAGTATGAGACCCTTATTTTGTCCCCATGGACAGTTCACTAGTGTAAACACTCACTGAAAGGACATGTTTGGGGTTCTGCTGTGTAGTGGACTGTGTTATACTACCTAATCAAATGTTTATACTACATGGTCAAGAACTCTGTTCCTTGACAAATGGTTGAACTACAGTGAAGATGTCCTGCACATTCCCCGATGAAAACATTCTCTTCAGAAAGTCAACTGGCAAATACTGAGTCATATCAGAGAAATCTATACAAATAATGTAAATAACTAAAGATATACAATCAATATATATGGATGGCTGCGGTAGCTGCGCTAGGGAGGGAGTTTCAAGAACAAGGGGATGTTGCTATCTAGCCAGGAAGCTGATATTATTTTTTTTAGCACTCTTGGTGATTAACTAACAAACATTCATGATATTGTCATAAATAAGGACTTAAAGGGTATTTTCCTTTTTTTCCTGAGGACTGTGTTATGAAGGCCTCACAGAAACTTTCAGATCTTGCCCTGACAGAACCTGATCATCTTGAAAACAGTTAGCAATAAGAGACATGTCAGTTAAAAACCCTTGATGTATTTCTTGAATGTAATCAAATGAACCTAAGAAAGTCAGGAAAGACTGGCATACAGGGAATAGGGTAGGCTGTCCAAGAATATTATTAATGCAGAATAATGAGATACAGTACACTTTGCACAAAGATTTTCATAGCAATTCTAGACTAATTCTTATTAGCTTTTACATTGGATATAAATATTTTTCTGGATAAAAATTGTACTTACTTCCTTAATCTTTTTATCTGTATTTCTATCACTGGAGGTTACTCAGAGGGACTGGGAATAAAAATTGTCTTTTCACTTCACTGTAGTTAAGATTCAGCTTATCTACTCCTCTGTGTCCAGCTTAAACAATGAGCCTCACCTCATGCTGGAGAGCTCATGCAGGTTCACGGTGCTATAGTGTTTGGACTCAACTCATTGAAGAGAATCTTCCCTTACCAAATCTCATGTTGCCATCTTCACTTATCCTCTAGTTCCAATTCAACTCTTTTTTAAAAAATGTGAGCATATTCCTTCTCTGTGTTTTGTTCATTAACACATCCCCCAAGCCCCCCAAAAAACCCCAGAAGCTTTAAGCAATATCCAATTTATTATTAAAAGCTGGCAATGATTAAAAGAAGTAATTGATACAAATCATAAATATCTGCACTGAATACCATTTTCTGTATTTTTCAGATGTCTGTAATGCACAAACTCATCCATATGTGCCTTATGCACCCTCTCCCATGCAAAACCAACCTCACTGACCCTGTAAGCTGCCACCACTCATAGAGGTATGGTTATAGGTATTTCTGGCACTGCATTGCTCTATCAGTTTCTTTGTAGGTTGGAGAGAGTTGCAGTTTATAACTCTTTACCTATGAGTTTGTAAATTGTTTTCATACCATATTTGTGGATATGAAATGCAAATGCAGGCCCACTTGCATTTGCAAATGAGTCTGACTGCTAAGTTTGACTCAATTTGGACTGTATCTAGAACGTCACAGTATCTCCCAGAGCAAGAGACAGTCTAACCATGTTCCCTGAAGGAGAGGCTGGGGGACTGTGCTGGGACAGTATGAATCATAGAAAGGCTCAAGGAAGTAATAGCTCTAATGCACCACCTGATGAACAACTGCACACTATCAATGTGGCTGAATAGCTTAGCATGGTGGGGGGGACAGCCGGCGTGAACGTCTGAATGTTCTGGCATGCACTTGATTTGGGGGGATGTAGAATGCTTTGCTGCAAATAACCTAAGGCTCACTCCTTTTGGTCCTTGATGTTTATCCTCAGAGGTTCCCTCTTAGATTTACAGAAACATCTGAAAAGCAGAGATGATCATCATCACATGTGCCATCTAAAGGTCACCAGTGCCTCAAATTTATTTAGGCACCATCAGAGTGATGGGGGAGATGTGCTGTCCCACAGTGGTGGCGGCAGTATCTCCTAGCTTTCTGTTAAGCCCTGGACTCATGTAGGCAGAGATGTTCCTTGAGGTTTGCCAGGTTCATTGACAGGGATGCAGCTGCTAAGAGACTTTTCCTTTTCACAGAAAAGAAAAAGGCAACCTGAAAATTTTTTTCTTCCTTTTTGGAAGCAGCATTTAGGACTTGAGTGGTTCACATTTCCCAGGCTCAGAAGTCCAACACTCATCTGTATGCCTCTGTTGCACAAATCATCTTCCAGTTACTCAAGTGAATTTTCCTGAGCATCTATACCTGCAAAACTCTCACTCAAATCTTTGTGTGCCAAGCTAGTCTGAACAGTCAGGGCATGAGCAGTGTGATTCACTTTCAGATGTAAGAAAATAGGCCTTGAAAAGGATTGCTATATACAGCAACTCTGGCGAGAGGCTCTGTAGGAGTTCAAGGTCTCCTTCCTGACTTCCTTGCGAGGGAAGATAATGTTATGGCAAGACTGGACTCTTTTCCTTTGCAAGAGTAAGTAACAACTGTTAAGAAGAACAGATGAAGCACAAAAAAGCCCCCAGGAATTTCAGTAACTACTCTGAGCCAGATTTTAGAGGTTACATTCAGTACATCAACATACCTTTCTTTCTTATATTAGTGAAATATCAGTCAATAACTCTTGTGTAGAACAAATCCTATTATATGTATAAGCATGTAGCTGTAACTCACCATGGTAGCCCAAAGCACCAAAGCAGGAGATCTTCAGCAAGGATAAGTCAGCTTAGGTGCTCTGCAACTTTTCCAGTTGACATAAAATGAGGATCTGGCTGTATAGCTGAGGGTCCTGTTAATGCCCCACTGATCCAGTTTTCTGCGTTCTTTCTTTTAGTGGTGACTATCATTAGCATTAATAGTTCTGGCTTTTTAGCAGTTCTTGCCTTCCAAATTCGGGTGATGTGTTTTCCACTTTGGATCTAGACCTGTGCAACTCGAAGGTGGAGCCGCATGTGGGGGCATTCCTCCAGGACTGGGCTAATAATGCCTTCTCTAGTATGAACTATCTGTGTATTTATTTTGAACTTTATTTTCTGGTCATTTTGAAATGATAATAACTGCTGTATTCTTTAAGTGGTGCTGAAAAATCAAAAGCATGTAGTTTACAAAGATGTGCTTTCTGAACACTGATCAAACAAAGCACACTGGAGGTGGCAACAGGAACAGAATGAACAAACTAACAAAAACTCCACACAATCAAAATATCAACAATCACTCATAAGGCCTACCAATTGCTACCAACTGGTTCAGGATATCTGAAATAAATTATTTAAACTCAGCATAAACTGAACATGGTGATAGAGGCCAAATTCTTAATTTGGCTCTTAATAGTGGTGTTTGACAAATACAAATACAAGAAACCAGATTTTATACGTTATTGTTATAGCAAAATTCTGATTTAGTAATTGGTTTTATATTTTAAGCCACATCTAAGTTATGAGGCATGTTTTCTTACATGAATTCTAAGAAAACAAAGTGCTTATATATAGTCTGGTCCAAGAAACACAATAAGATTATTCAGGTAGCTAAATCCAGTGTAACTGCAAATCCATTTGGGACTTTCATTTACAAAATAGACTCAATTGAATCTACTCTCTACTGCCAATCAGAAACAGTTTTTCTTCAGAGTAACTGGTTTATTACAATTGCTTAAATACAGATGTTCTTTCCCAGATCAGATGATCAGTGGTCTTGGTAAAAGTTTTCCAAAATTTTTTTTTCAAATCATGGTTGCTCTTTCTCTGAAAGTTCTCCTAGTATTTTTTCTGCTTATATCAGCTTCTCTTGTCTTTATGAACCACAGAGGTTTTCCAAGTCTCTTGTTTTTGTTTTAATACAGCCTCAATACCTGCTTGTCCTGTTGTTTTTGCAAAAAAAGTGAGAGATAACTGGCTCTGTAAAACAAGTGGCCCATGCCAATGACAAGTGTAATAGTTCTCCATTATCTCTTATTGAGGTGGTACCTAAGGTTGAAATAATTTGTCTAAAAAATTAGTTTATATGTCTGCTCTGTGTGTGCATGAATGTATTTGGCTTTACTCTGTAAGTGTCATTCTTGCTTTTGATAATGATACTGCTGTGAAATGGAAAGTCAGGTTTTGGAAAAACTGGGATGACACTGTACCTCTAAATATAGATGAAGAGTAGCTCTACAAGTTGTTAGGTTTATCCTGCATATAGTGGAGATGATGAGCTGTGCTGAGCAGGAAGATCTGACTTCCTGAGGCACTGAGATTAGAACGTTGCTGTGCATGTGCAGGGAACAGCCTGGAATACACAGAGTGTGTGGGGAGGAAATTAAGCTACCCAAAGGCTTGCATATTTGACAGAGCAAGTGGGGAGAATGGGAACATGCCAACAGGTCTGTGAAGTTCTGCAGGGCCCTGAATGAGAAAAGAAGAATCCAAAACTTAACAGGATTGGAAAAGGGGAAATCGATTATTGTGTTAAGAAGATCTATGGGGTAAGTACATGACATGATTAACAGTCATTTCACTTCAGAGTTGTGAAGAGTTCTCACATGAGAAATAAGCTTGTTATGAACAGTTTTTTAAGGGAAAAGCTGTGCAAACCATTGTCAGTTCATTCTCTACAGAGAAGATTTCAATTTCTGAGTGTTACTGAGCATGCCACATGGCACACCACAGCTCTGCTCCTTACTTAACTTGTGCCTGAAAGTAGCTGCACTCTGGGATGTGTGGATCCAATTTTTTTCCTGGCTTTGCTATTTATTTTTTAAATGTTGTTAATTTCAATGTGAATTCTTCCTTAGCTAGTTTTGAAAGATGACTCAAATCCTTAGTGGCTTTAGATCAGCACCAAACTCTGCCAATGGGCCAAGGTCATGACACGATCCTGAAGCAGCCCTCAGAATAACAGTTGATATCTACTCTGCAGATGTAAAGAGAAAAAATAGAAATCACTCTGTTGTTTGTGTTTGCTTCAAATTATGAAACAGTAATGTTATGCTGCCCTTTCACATCAGTGTTCTCCACCTTCAACTCCTTTTTCCCACTTGAACTGAAAACCTTTCCCAAGGACAAGATGGGAGTTTACGAGACTGCTAGATGCCAGTCCTACAAATATCTTTGCACATGATTAATTTCATGCACAGGGGTGGTCTTGCTGATGTCAAGTTAAGCACATGTCTAAGTGTTTAAAAGACTCAGAGTTACATCTGACACCCAAGTAAACAGGCAATCATCTTAAATTCTCCAGGAATTTCTGATCAAAAAGGATGGTTTATTAAAAGCAAAACAAATCTGTAAATGTATCTAAATTCAACATAAAAAAATAGCTTTTAAATTAAAGTTATGTTCATAGCTTTAAACCTTTAATTAGTGAAATCCCTTTTTATACACTGAAGTGTAAAATTTCACCTCTATTTTAATACCTAAATGCCCCTTTATAAATTACTAAAGGTCAAATACATCTTCATTAAACAGAATTTACTCAAATGCTACCCCAGTAAAGCATCAGTCATTCACCTTCTTTGTTTTTAAACTGATTCTCTCTTGTATTCCAGAATTTGTAGATAAAAAATCTATTCCAGTATTCTGTGGAATTCCAGTATTCTGCAGAATTCTGTGTTATTATGACACCCTCAAGTAACTATTTGGAAGACAGTCTATTATATTTGCACAGCCTCTTGCATCCAGTGTTCTCAAGCCACTTTGTAAACTTCACACAGGCATTCTTAAGCAAGATGAACTCTGTTGGCCATGTGAATGGCGACGTATACAGACAGAGGCTGTGCGGGTGGGTTAGGTGCTGCACCATATGCTCGAGGATCAAATTCTTCAAATCTAAAGAGCATTGTTAGATTTCAAGCTGCTTTGGTGAGGCAGGAATCCAGGAGGACTCTGAGCAGTAACAGACTGTGCACTTACAGACAGACAAAACAGTGGCTATTTTGTGATCTCAGGTGTCCTCAGCATGCTTTACTCCAAAAACAGGGACACAGGAAGGGGCACATTACCACTAGTCTTTGCTTCAAAGGCATGACAGGCTGAACAAATGGCTAGGTGACAATGTTTGAAGTTAACAATTTAGTTGATAAATTTAGACATCATACTCCTTTTTCCTGCTTCTAAATTGTCTGTAAAGTAACTGACTTTTCCAGATCTCTAGATACTGCAGTAGCATTTTTTTTTTTGGCCTGTGGGCTGCTGGAAAAATGGCTTCTCTGACTATTCTCTGTGTGTTGATTACTGCTTATGCCACATGGTTGGCCAGCTTAATGATATAGTATTTCTGTTTCCTGGTTGCACACTTCAATGAGCTGGAATAATCTTTTTGTTCCTTCTTTGTGAGTTATACCTGAACACACAAAATTACTCAATGAATATACAGAGGTAAAAAAAAAAAGTGTTTAAATGGCTTTTAAGAGTCTTCATAATGTTGCTAAGCTTAAAAATATTTATTTAGTGCAGTGCCTTTGCATCCCAGGGATACTAGAAAGTAAAATCCTTCATCTTCCAGATTGCTGGAACAAATGAGTTTTCACATACCCATAAAACAAGTTTTTGTTCTGGAGGCTCAGATCTGGTTTTATGGTTACTATATTTTCCCAGACCTAAACCATCCCTTTCCACCAAAATGACTCAGTTTAAAATAATTTCTGTTTTGGTTTTGCCAAAAAACAAAAAACGGCTCAGAAGAGAGTCTGTAGCCATGTCAGAGAACATAGGAAGTTCTTTGAACTAAAAACGGATTTTTCTTTCTGTCTTACTATTGAATGAATGCATATGTACAGAAAAGGTACTTCATGTGCCTAAGCAGAAAAGACAGGTCTTACTTATTGGCCATGAAGTTTCAGAACACTTTCCGAGATATTTTTAGTGCAATAGGTAATGATCTGTATATTTTTTATAAATATGTGCTGAGGTTAACAACTAGTTTATATGGTAGATGGAATATAGGACCCATGATCTCTTGGCTTCAAAAATCTGCAGGTTTCTTCTCCTTTGACTGGAAAACCACTTTGATTCAGTCAAAGAAATCTTTAGTCACATTAGCTGATTTGGTGTGCCAAGTAAGAGCTCCTCTGAGAACGGTATCAGAATGTCTAACAGACAGCATCAACACAAACACAGTGCCCTAGCAAAGTCCAGGCAAGTTTAGAGGTGAATAAGGTAGGTCAAGTATCCTGCTAATCTGCCTTGCAGCTTAAATCTTTACTGTAGAGCCAATGATCTATGAAAACCATTTTTCATAGTTAGAAAAGGAATAGTTAGAAAAGGAAACTCACTGATTCACGTCTCTTGAAGGCTTGAGAAATGACTTCTAAACCTAGGATTACACATAACTAATGTACCTTGCTTTGTACTACAGCCTTGAGAGAAAATCACAGAATATTCTGATTTGAAAAGGACCCACAAGGATCATTAAGTCCATCTCTTCAGTGAATGGCCTGTACAGGAATCAAACATATGACCCTGGCATTATTAGCGCCAAGCTCTAACCAATTGAACTATTGATAATAACACGTAAATACTTTCCTGGAACTTTAAAATTAGTCCTTTTTTAAGAGGATCTACATTATCAAAACTCTATTATCCTATCTATGCTAAAATTGAATTAAATGTAGCTAGTCTAACTTCAGGTGAAAATAATGCCATTGTGGACAAGTTTTAGGAATCCCTAGGTTACAAAAGCTGGATAATTGACTAAAGAAAAAATGGTGATTCTTGTAGTCATACTTTAAAATACTGAATGCTAAAAATTGTGAAATGAATGTGTGCAAAAGTCACAGCTCCATTTTCTGGCATTATTTTATGTGATCCTGAATCCTGAGGACCAGTGTGGCCTCATTTTGACAAGGGACATTCAGGGTAAGAGGGAAGGTTATGCCTGAACAGTGTTACAGCAACCTTTGCTCACAGCACTGGGAAAAGCACATCTGAGTCAATGGAAGTGCCCCAGGAAAACATCTCGCCTCCACTGTGTCTACCTTGCCCTGGCTCAGGTTGTCAGAACTGGTGGGATGGCTCCTGAAAATTCTTTTTCATTTCCAGAACAGTAGTCTCCAAACATAATATTGTTCAATAATTTAAAATTTAAAATTCGCTCTTTGCACTTTTTACTTAGTTTCCAGTAGTCCCAAAAGAGGCCTTTTCTAAAGAATTCTAGAACAGTATTTTCCCTGTAACTCCAACCTCTGCATGTGTCTTTGCACTCTGCAGCCTAGATGATCCAAATCTTGTTGTGCCTTGACCTCCTCTGCTTGCTGCTCTCCTCTGACCCCCTCCAGCTCATGTCCAGACCTTGAAATCACGAGCTGTGTTCCCACATGCCCATACAGTGGTGATGGCTTTGCTCCATCCTAGCAGGCATGCCATGAGCAAGCCAAAGATGCTTCCCTAGCAAGGCCTCTGTCTACCTGAGAAGTCACCTGTGATCAGTCCCACAAGATGAGGCCATAGTGTGGTGCTTGTTTTCTTGCAAACATGAGGGAGAAAGGAAGCAAGCTGTTTGCTCAGGCTGCCAACCTTTTCCTCCAGGGCTCCGGCATAACACTGGTGTTGCTGCGGGGATTTAAGTAGCCTTCAAGGTGGTCTTTGCCTCACTGTCTTTATTTTGGCTTTAGACTGTTAGTGGGTAGAGACTTGCCCACTTTACCTTCTTTTGAGTAACCCTTCATGCATGAATCACCACAGTACTATAAAAGTGCCCTTTTCCCGTGCCAAACCTCAGCACTGTGTAACCCCAGGCCTTAGCAATGACAGCAGTGAGGGCACAGGTGTTGAGCTATATTACGAACTACCAAAGCGTTTTCTTCTCACATTTTAGCATAAGGTTACAGCATTTGAATTTTGGAGATTTGCAGGAAAACTTATTGTTAAGGTGATTTGCACTGAAAGAAGACCTCAAATCCTTTTTCTCTTTCTCCTGGTACATCTCTGTTGGACTATTTAGCTGTGCAGATAGCCATGACACTGGTAGTGTTGCTTCTACCAGTGTTTTACTGGGCAGTGAGTCAAACTCACCCACCTCCTGCGCTTCAGGAGCTTGTGGGTCTGGTAGCCACTAATGCTGAAAAACACAGTTTGCCCTTTGATGCATTTACGTCACCCATGCTAGTGGTACTTAAAAATGATTCCTGGTCTGACAAGTGGTGACAGCAGTTGAGCAGGGCATATGGGGCTGGGGCTGTGGGAGCCTAGTGGTGCTGGCTGGATGCCTGCACGACCACCATCTGCCCACTACCCAGGATGGGGATGGGGTCAGTTGCCACGAGGGAATCTGCTGCCAGAAGTACTTTATTTCTCCTCTGAAAAAAGTGAGGTGCCTTCCCACAAGTGGCAATGGGCCTCACCACAACTGCTCGCTGGCAGGGCACAGTACTATGAGAATACCATGTGCCAGCCCCAAGCACCATGCCTGTCCTGTGTGAGGGTGAAGGTCCCTTTTCCAGACATTGCTTACCAGGGCTTGTCATGGGAGCAAGGTACTGCCTGGGGCAGATGTGGAGGTGGTTGGCAGAGTAAGTCCTAGGAGAAGATGCTCTGGAGGTAGGTGCGTGGGGATGCCCGCCTTCTGAGGTAAGGGTGGGATATAGCGAGGCACTCCTAGATGTGGGGAGCAGCTCTGTGCCAGCATGGACAGAGCACTGCAGGGACCTGCAGACTCCTCCAGTGCAGTGGATATGGTCTCATTCCTTATGCAGAGGAACTGAGGCACGTCCCTTTCTTTTGGTGATTTGATTAGGCCTCTGAAATACAATAAGAAAAAAAATGAGATGAATCCAGTGTGAACAAAAGGAAATTACAACAGCTAAAAATTCCTTCTAATTGGAAGTGTATAAAAGTCTGATGTTTTAATGCATGCCTTGCAAACAGGGCACACATATCGCAGAGGTCCTCCGCAGCACAGCTGCCTCTCCCCTTATATCTTGCAGTAAATAATAGAGGCTAAAATGAAAAATCCCTTTTCAGTGTTCTTCAAAACTCTTCAATCCCTGGAGAAATCATTCAGAAGCATCGACTAACAAGTGCTGTCAAATGCCAAGCTGGTCCTCCTTGATCTGGTGGCAAATCACTCACTTTGCTGGCAGGTGCAGAAATGCCTCAGTTCAAAACAGCCTCACAGATCTGATGTTACCTCAGACGAAGACCACATTCTGCCATTCTCAGCATTGTTCTTGCAGCTGCACCACAGGTAAAATGCTTGTTAGACTTCTCCTGTGTATTTACAGAGTAATCAAATGAGAAAAACTTCCATTGACACTAGTAAATGTTCTTACAATTCTTCTTGGAGTAATGTTTTCTGGGTGTTTTAGTTCAAACAGTGAATGCTAAAGGACTGCAAAAAGTCCCAACATAAAAAGGTTTCACGTTAGCAGGTCCTTTTTGCACTGACATCTTTTTTTCTTGATGGGACTAAATTGTTCCTCCCTCTTATGGCTAGCCAAAAAAATTTCTTATCCAGAGTGAAATTATACGTCAAATGTGAGAAAGGGCAGGGCAGCTGGGAATGGATTAATTTCTGAAATTTTTCATAAATGAACCAAGGAGTGTCAGTCAATGCTATATTTTTTGTTTAATATTAAATAAAGAAAAAGTCATGATCAAAATCATTTAAATAACACTAATGCTGTTTAAGGAGACAGGAGAAGCTCCTGGGACAGGAACTCTGAAATGCCCTATCTCTAATGGCAGAGCGGGGACCTCAGGGCTTCCAGGAAGGAGTAGGAGGCATGCAGCCTTCGAGCAAGCAGTGGTCAAGAGCAGCATTCTCTGATCACCCTCCTAAAGCCTCAAAATGTGACCAGATCTTGCTCGTGGGCACTCTACTCTTAGCGGTACCCTGGATATAGGGTGCTTTTATGCATCATGCCATTACGTAGAAGTCACACTGTGTGCTCACAGGGTGAGTAGCAATAATAAATTACTAAAGAAGTGCTTATTGCACAAAATTACTCACTTTTGGAATCCAGAAAAAACTGAGGGAAGGATTTGTGGACCATATCAGAATCAATAACATTCATATGCCAATCAGTAAAATTTATTATTACCTACCTGACCTCTATGGTCAGAAAAAAATGTAATCTTTCCATGCCTATATATCTGTGGGTGAAAAAGGAGGCACATGATTAAGAATCAGCAGAAAGAAAAGCTCAGGTATGTGGATATAAAAGCAGAAAGTTCAACATGTAAAAATGAATTTCAGCTTGCATATGGGAAAAAAAAAGCAGCAAGAAAAGTTTCTAGAAATAGTCCAGAGGACAAAAACCAGTACAGATCCTATGTAACAGGAAAGGAGAGCAAGACAGACATGGTATAAAGAAGTCTAAAATATTTAATGTTTTGTTCTCTCTAATTTTATTGAGAAGACAGGAACTCAGGTAAAATAAAGGAAGAGAACACATTAAAGAGAAGATAGATGTATTCAGACTACCAGGGCCTGCTAAACAATCCTGTATAATCTCAGAACCATTGATGAGTCTTTGCAGTAACAGGATGCAAGCATGTTTCTTCTGAAAAAATCAGGAAGCTATAATCAATGTCTCATAGCAGCTCTTGGAAATTTTCTGAATTTATTATTAAATAAACAAGAAATAAGTTGCAGGAGAGCCCTAAAGAGTTAAAATAACCAACACAAGCATGCCAAGAATACACTTGGCATGTGTCAAATAAATCTTAATTCCTTCTCTGAGAGTATTTGATTTAGAGAGTAAGAGAAAAGAAGTCTATGGGATGTCTCTCTACTTTAGACAGACATACCACAAAGATCTTCTGCAAAGCTGAGGAAATAAGCCTAGAATTGTCAGCCTAAACTGATTGAAACAGCTTTTTGAAATGGTGCTTTCAAAAACTTTAGAGGCTTTCAAAGGCTTCAGCAGTTTGCTGGTTAGGTGTGGCTGCAAGTGTAGCCTTACAGGAGTGGGGAGGTGGAGAACATTTTTTGCTAACATCTTGGCTTTCAGTGTAAAAAAGAACTTGATACATTTGCTGGACATTGCAAGCAGTTTGAAGGACATGGTCAGAATTTAAAGTGACGTTAATAAATTAGATTAAGATGTTTTGGCCTCATGATGTGGCAATTCAAGATCAGTATGCTATCTGCTATGAGAATAAGATATAATGTTTGAAGAGCTGTTTTGTTAAAAAAAAAAAAAGAAAAGAAAGCAGTCCAAAGGCCACTTTGTATTTTCCTACGTTCTGTGTCTTGAAACTTAGAAACTAGATTTTGGGAGAATAAGTGTGGGAGATTTCTATGCAATAAAGACTCCTTTTATGCTTCCTGCAAACATTCCCTGGTAATAGCTGACATATATGCTGCATAACATTGATCCAGATAAGCATCTTTACTGAAGTCCACAGAAGTGCTTTTGACTGGGGAGATGGAAGCTGAAAATAAATAGGCCAACAAGAATAATGAAGTTAACCTTTGCTTGTAAAAGCCAAATGCAAAAACTCCCTTAGTGACTCCTAGACATGAACAGTTGCATTTATATACATGTAGATATACATATGTACCCCCACCATGTATGTAAATATGTATTTTCATAAATGCATTTTTCATATTTTTCATCTGTTTTAGCACATAGACAGGCATATCAAGCTTTGGACGTGTGGGACATGAAAAAAAGTTGGTTCACTCTTGCATTTGTATCCCAGGTAATGCTGAACAATTACCCAGTCTTAAAAATGTCACATGCCTTGAAAAGATCTTGCATTTTTTTTTGGCTACTGTGGTAAATATAATAACAAATAATTGACCTTTGTATTTGGATTTAACTACAGAAACTCTATATGCCTGTAAGTTGAAGAAAGCAAGTAGTTCTATGAGCAGAGAGCCAAAACAACCTGATTTCCTATAGTTTTATGTCAGACAGACAGCAGCCATCCTACTCGATGTGCAAAGGCTGCTGTGTTTATGGACTGAGCTACATGGCATGATGTTACTCCTACTCCCATGTCTTGGTGACATGCAGAGTGGACCAGCCAGTTACTCCACTGGAGTGAGCCAGAGTGTGAGAGTTGGGTGAGAGGTATACTCCAGCAAGTCCCATAATTGGATGGGTAAGCACCAGTACCCAAGCTTGCACAGGTGTGGTCCAGCAAGAGGACCTGGGTGTATATGTAGTAACTTGTCTAAAGACCTTGATGCTTAATAAGGTATATGTTTTTACTACAGCCTTTCCTCCTGTAAAGGCAACAAGAAGATCTCTTTCCTCTACCTGGAACCTCTACTTGTGTGGAGTGTGAAAGGATTTAATAGTTATGCACTATGTCTCAAATTTGACTGAAAGAGGACATCTATGTAAAACTACTTTAGACATCCCTGTTAGAGAGATAGAATAACAAGTTTGCCAGGTGGGGCCTGTGTTTGAAGCCTTCTGTTCAAAGCCCAGATCTTAAACTTCTCTGAACTGAATACATAAGCAATCCACTCAGCAATGGTAATATGCTTAAAATACAAATGCAAGAAAAAAAATTCCTCATCCTCATCTCCGAGATTTGCATTGCATTAATGTCAGTGCCACACTGGAATGATGGAGAATGAATTTCAAACTTGCTGTAGTCCTGAATGCATCTGTATCTTCCAAGGAAACAAGTGGAGAGAAACTAAAAATTAGTCTATTTGTTATGAACAGATCTAGAGGTGCATTTTAACCATAAAGTGACAATTCTTCTCACATAACTTCAGGTATGTAGAAAATAATTGTCTAATCTGAAGTATTTCTATAGGAAAATTCTGCACTTCAGAGAGGTGCCTGGAGATGGGCACCTTCAAAGCACCATTTTTCCTGTCTCCATTGTAGTCTTCAGTTTTGCAAGTGTCACCTGCTTGAGGTGCTCATTTCTGTGTAATTCAGGCAATTCCTGAAAACCCTGAAGATGGGGTTTAGCTGCCTTTGAAGAATGGCTGTCATTGATCACATTTAGTCTGCCTAAGATTTATACAGGATTTTACAGTATGAACAGGAGATTAAAGTACTTCTTTGGGTAATGTTTCAGATAACATCTGGCTCTCAGAAGAAGAGGAACATCATGTTCTAGAAACAGTCTAGGCTACACAGTCTTCTCTGTGGAAGTGCAGAGATGGCTTCAGAAAGGGCAGTCTGTTGTGTATCTCCTTTAAAAAAACTGTGCTTGAGAAGTGTCTTGAATGTGGAAAACTATTTCATCTAAAGTGGACAACTGCAACAGCCATCTGACAAGATGGAGTTCTGGTTCTGTTTATCAGATACTGGTAAAGATAGTTATCTAGCTCATGTCACAAGAACACAAATTGTGTACTGTGGTAGGAAGAATGTTTAAAGTCCAAAGCAGTTCAATGCCCAGGTACTGTGTGTAAACCAGATAAATAAATAAACCAGATAATAAACCAGAGTTTATTATCCACATTCCACTAAATGACATCTGTGAAGTAACAATGCCTGTCACTTGGAGTTCTAGTGAACATACAGCTGCGTTAACCTCTTTAGAAAGGAATTAATAATAACAATATTCTACCCTAACAGTTTGCTGCTAGGTTGAAGGCAAAAGTGCAACAAGAACTATTTTGCAAAAAAGGGATAATATTTTATAACTGAAGTGGAAATTCCAATGGAAAGTGTACAAAAATGTGCAGAAAAATAATGGGAAGCAAAAGTGAAGATGATAGAAGAAACTTCTGTGAAACAAAATGAGCCTTCTGATGACAGGAGTAGGAATAAAATGGTAATGAACAACTTGGGAAAAAAACAATCTGCCCTTCTTTTACTAAAGGAATTCCTATCATCCCAGGATATAAAAAACGTGTCTGATAGTCTCCACACAAGAACTAGTTTCATTGGGAACTTTCTTTTTTGGCAGCAGCAGTCCCTTGAAAGTACAAGGATTTGCCTGGGGAGTCCACAGGCTCCTTAGCCTGACAGATTGACAGCTCCAAAGAGGAGGGTGGGATCATGTTTATAATGGGACATGGTGGAATGTAGCTCTATCCAAAAACGCTATGGCTTTACATACATTTAATATCCACATTCCATTAAGTGACATCTAAAACCCAGGGAGAGACTTTACTTAAAAAGAAAAGAGACACTGGATGATTCAGAGACTTAGTAATGGAATACAGAGCCATTCACCTCTAGGTCAACTGTCTCAGTTCAGCTCGAGTTATTATTGACCAAACATTTATACTAACTGCAGGCTGTGTGGAATATCAATGGCTTTATGGCTCTGCTAGATATATTATTTGTTCATGTCTGAGGTGTCCATATGGCAAAAATCACCTCAGAATCCCTTTCTAGCGAGGGAAAAACAGGTACTTTTAAGACATAAATCATCTGGAAGATGTCTTCTTTAGGATGAGATTAATTGCACCCTAGAAGTATCTGTTTCTCTCTGTTGACTACAAAAGGAGCACAGGGTGACTTGCTCCTATGTAGATGTTTATACTGCAGGAGTCTAGATTTGGATAAGATGAATACCATACTAAGTGACTTCTCTATAGTCACCCAGAGGGCTGCGGTAGGTCTGCAACTGAGTGTGGGTATCATAGATCCACCCACAGAAAAATGCTAGCTCATATTTGCCTTTACTCACCTGAATCTCACCTTTACTATGTCCAGTGTACTCTGGGAAATAACCAGAAACCTTTCTTACTCCTTATGGGAGAGATGAGCCAACCTAGAAGTAGGCATATGATGCTACTAACAGTACCCTTTTTCTTAATACCTGTCAGCAAAATTTGTTAGTGATAGTGTGGGTGGTCTCCACTCTGTGGCTGTGTGCTGGGACATTCTTTGCTTAAGAATCTATGTACAGTCAGGGGCAATCAGATGCTCTACCGAACTTTCTTGTCTGGCAAATGTCAAAATACATTAAGCTGGCACATTCAGTTTTAGTCTGTGAATGGGTAAATTACTTCCTCCTGTATCTTTTTTACAGGCCTTTGTTGAGTGACTGAAACAAGAGCAGATTGTGCAAGCCTCTGTCAAGAGGTTTAATAATATTAGTACTAAATAATAACATTAGCTTCATTCTCAAGGAAGAGTCTGCAGTGGCAGGTTAGGTATGCAGTATGCAGAACATGACTTGTGCAAATCAGTGATCTTTTTCTGCTCCTGAAACGTTGGCTCCATTGTAAGTGATAATAAACCAGACGAAAGTCTTCTGTAGGTAAGGTGTATGTTTATTTGTTTTAGAATCTTTGAAGGTATATTGACTGCTATATGACCCATACTAGGTTGTGAGATGTTAAACACAACCTGGTTCTGAAGGTCCTGATTCATGTCTGGCAGATATTTTCTTCTGTAATGCTAGTGATGCCTTGCCTTTCACATAGCGAAGTATTTCTCCACTTGTCTTTGCATCTGCTGGTATATACAGACGACTGGACAAATTGCTTTTGATGTGTGCTCAATCATAAAGTGTCTTATTAAGAATGCTACAAAAGGCTGCCCGGATGTGTTTATGTGTTCGATGGAAAATAACTTCTAGGTGTAAACTAAGACACCCTTCCAGTCTTGAGCTATTTTGGCCCTCCCATGAATAATTTAAGCCCTTATTGGTGCATTGGAGCATATGCAACTTCTCAAGTAACTTTGACAATTATGGTAGATCTTTGTATTCCAGAATAGAGCTTGTGTTTATGGTAACAGCATTGCTCGCTTGCTGTAAGATCTTTCTGTTCTGTCACATCCATGATTCATCTCTGTCTCAAATCCTGTAAGAATGAGTTGAAATGATGGAAGCAAGCAACCACTCAGCCAGTTAAATTAATATTATTTACTGATTTACAGAGACTTGTCTCTTCCTCCATCTCAAAAAAAATCAGATTTCTTACGCTCAGCCAGGACAATACTGTCAGAGCTGTAGAGACCATACCTAGCAGTCTTTGTTCCAACCAAAATCTTTGGGCATTTTCGTTGCATCATACTTATTATAAGTTTATGTATATAATACAAAAAGACCAGAGAAATGAAGTCAGAGGAAGATGTGTATGAAAATAATGATTTTGGCTTTAGCCATGGGTGCAACTTTCACTCTTTTGACTGCTTTGCTTGATCAGCCCCTGCCTCTGTCCCTCACCTATAGTTCCATGCCTTATAGCTTCAGGAGGAACTACCCAAAGAAAGGGAAAGTTCATATATCGCACTAATTGCTATGTATTAATGCTTTACTGTGCACAGGGATGCATCTATATTAACATTTCTGTTCTAACCAGAAGTGAGGTGTTGAATTCACCCTTCTGACTGTCCTCATTGACTGTTCTGCTTATCCCCTCTCATAATATTTTTTGTCATGTTGCTGAGCAGTCTTGATTTGTTTCGGCTGAAACTAAACCAGACTCTGTCCTCCAAAGCTCTTTCAGGAGCAGTTAGGTCTTTACTTTGTGGAACCAGACCAGAAGTGATCTGAAGTAAAGGCACAATGATGAAGCTGCTATGTTCTCAACAACTGTTTTACACTGTGGATCCTCTCTTACTGTTTCTCATGACTTGTTAATGTAGACATCTCCTAGATGTCCTTCTGTGGGTTTGACAGCGAAGAAGGTCACTGTGCAACAAATGTGCTCTAAGAGCTCCACATGGGAGGCTGCATGAAGTAGCTGTGGTCTCAGTGTAGCTGTCATGGCATGGATCTACTCAGGTTCCATGACACAGTAGTTGAGGACATTGTGCAAATCTGGAGCAATTTCAGTGACTATTTCTAAGTTACCTGGATTCCAGTTTGCTGTAGATAGTGCTAGTTCCCATTATGTGCTGTTACAGTTGTGGATTTTACTTTGAACTACATAAGTAAAGTCCATAGCGTGTTCAGTTCAGTCTTAGAACTATGCTACAGCAACACTAGAGTACTAAGCCTATCTATTCTACATATACAACAATATATCTACTACATCATATTTCAAATTAAGCAATGCTATACTATCTTATCTTAGTTTTTTCACAGTGGGACAGATTTACTTATGTTTAGCTGTGTAAAACTGCCGTCTCTACTCAAAGCTGCTATAGGTGTTCTATAGCAGAACTGAATACTGGTTCCAGGATACACTTCTAAGGACATGAAACCAGTCATGGTTTGGCTATTGGATGAGCACAGACAACCCATCTAGGCAAAAACCTTAACTTTAAGATAGCTAATGTAGTTTAAATGACTCCATACATAGCCTCTAATGAGGCAAGCGTTCCAGTCAACTGAAGAAGAACATAAAGGTCTCAAGTCAGTCCCTTGAGGAGAGTAACAACAAATATGATGAGCAAAATAGATGCAAAAAACTCCCAAAAGATCTTGTGAGTCAAGCTAAATGCTTTCCTTTTCCAGTAAAAACAAAATTATGAGGCAGTGAAGTTGTATTTGATGGTGACTTTAATAAAACATCTGTCAGACTTTCTTATAGAAAAAAATTTTACTATGCTAAAAATTCTATAGAAAGGTCTTTCTTAAAGTTAATGATAAACAGCAATGCTTTGTATTCAAAAGGAATCTGTGGAATCTGGAAGAGGAGTGAAGAGCCTGTTAAGAATAGGGAACAATGAGATTTAGTTTAGGTCAGTCTTTGAGTGTATCTCAATTAACACATACCACTGTTTTTGACATTTATATTTCTTTATTTCCTGTTTTCTTTTCTACACTCTGCCCCATACATAGAGTGCTATTATATCATCTAGGTAGGTGCTGTGTCCCTTTATCAGATCTCCAGTGCTGCTGCATCCTGTATGAGCAGATTTTATCAAAACACTGTATATATTGATAGGCATTTTTAAGGGAGCGAAATGATCAGGAGGATGAAGGGAACGAGTGCTGAGACAGAATGGGAATTTTATTCTGTAGCTTGTTTACCAACCAGGCTGAAATCCACTGTAGTCAATCCTACACTGAGGTCAAACAGACATTTGTAAATACTTTCCTTTCTGTGAAACCTTAAAAAAAAATCCAAGTTACTAAAAGTGATGGTAAGAAAAACGAAGCTTACTTTTAGTATCCATGCATCAGTATACACACTTCTTCCTTTTTCTAGTGTTTTTTTTTTTTGTTTTTTTTTTTTTTTTTTTTTTTGTGATTGCTTCTTTATTGATTTCCATTTTCTTTACTAGCGTGGCAAATCTGAGTCTTCTGGTCCAAATGACCTATATCCATTTACCATCAATACCGTTCCAACTCTAGGCTTCCTGACACCACTTTAATGTGAATTCCAGACATTAGCACAGCAGTGCAACATTGATCTGACTGATGCATAGTAATACATGAAGTGAACATACACAGATGTTGACCAATCTTTTCTTTAAATCCCTCAGATATTTTTCTTGTCAAGATAAAGTATTGAAATGTAGAGTGTACTTTTCAGATGAGAGGGTGCATTTAGTAAACTCACCATTTATTTTAAAAATAATTTTTTAAATCCTGTTTGGGAAAATAGTTAGACACATACTTTAGTTATGTTGACTGAAATTTACAGCCGTACCATCACATGTCTGGTGGAGCTCTTTCTTGATAAATACTTACCCATCTGAAATAGTCAATCCCAATGCACTGAGTCTCTGTGGTCTTTAACATATTTGTCTCAATCCACAGCAATGTTCTTTACTCCCTTGACCTCTTGCTACTCTTTTTGGACTCCAGCTCCTTGTCTGCTCCTCCTTCCCAGCTATGGGGATGTATGTAATCAGCAGTCCCAGGTCAATAGGAGAAGTGATATCTGACCTTTTCTTTAATTTTGTTTCTCAACAACTTAGGCATGAACCCTTCCAAGATTTTAGTCATGTGGGCTGAATTAGTCCTACCTTTATATTGAAATATTCACCCCTTTCCCTTCCAAAGTGCTGTTCGTGGCAGTCTGATACTTTTTTTTTTTACTTTGCTTTGGATTTTTTCCGCCTCTCTCCTGTGAATGACATGAAAGTATTCCTTTGTCATCATTGTCTTTTTGACTAAGAACAAAGTTGTCAAAGTAATAATTAGTTTTTACCTGACCTGGTGGACCCATGTAACAAGCACATTCAACAAAGAGTGGACCTCACATAGCGCTGTTAAAAGACACAATGTCTTTATAATGGCAATCAAAACTCCTAAGTTGTACAGATATTGTCCAAATAGTCACCTATTGTTTACTAATGCTGGAAATCAATCCTTATCTGGAGTAATACCAGTTCATATGAACCAACTAGGGGCATCTTTCACATGACTACATTACATTGTAACCCTCATAGGACATAAACTTCAAATATATGATATGACTGCATTTAAAAAGGACATATATAATAATTGTTAGAGCTCCTTTGGACTGAGCTCCATTTCACAGACCTGATCTTGTATATTTTTGTCACAGGTAGGTGAAAGGCTCTCTGATCACACTGGTGGTATCAGAGGTATGGAGGGTATGGGAAAGAGGGCAATAAACATGGAGACTTTGTAATTTTGGCCATTATTGTTTATTACATTGGTCTTACAAGAAGTGTAAAAATGGAAATACTATTTAGAGTGAAATATTTACTGTCTGAATTTTGACTCATTCAGAAAATTAAACCCAACTTAACCAGTATTTCTTGCAGTTTCAGAAAAATTTTCATAGAATCATAGAATAGTCTGAGTTGGAAAGGACCTTCGAAGATCATCTAATCCAACTGCTTACCACCCCCCAACCCTGGCGATAAGCAGGGACATCTTCAATTAGATCAGGTTGCTCTGAGTCCCATCCAACCTTTTGTAAAAGTTCTTCAAGGGCTGTTCTTCTATACAACCAAGCTTTCCTTTAATTTCCCTGCAGGAAACATGAACTTTTGTCACACTTCATTAGCATAACACATTCTAGCCAGAGGGTAAATGGAGCTAGAACAGTACACAGCCAGAAAAAGCTAGAATTTCCTCAGTATGTGACTACATGTGACTACATATTTTGCCAAGAGCTCCACAGACAAAATTCCCATTTGCTTTCAATGAGATAGAGATTTTATTTGACGTTTTAAGCATATTTATTCAACGTTTCCAGCATATAGCCATCGTGTTCCTTTGTCATTGCTGGTTGTTTCTGATGAAGAGGTAGATTAATATACAGAGCTACCTGTGTGGTCTCAAGATACTAAGCACTATTTCTCCTCATTCTTTGCTGATGAAAAACCTTTCGACATTTCTGATAATTTGAGGAAACGTATATCTTGTTCTTCCTTATACTTTGTGCACTGAAGTAAAATCTCCATTTTAATTTTTTTTCTGTAAGTTGATTGCACAAGTTCTCCAATCTGAGCTTTTTATCTTCAGTTTCCATATCTTGTTTATAGTCTCTGATACTACACTTAATAAAAAACTGTCATAGCCCTAAATATTTAATTGTGCAACAGTTCTAGGGAAAAAACGTAGAGGTGGTCTGATTTAGTTTCCAACTGCCTTTCCCAGAGGCCTTGCATTTGGTATACTTAGGCGTATATACAGACCAAAGTTGGCATATTTTCTGCTTAAACCTGGAAAAATGCTCCTCAAGAACTGTTGAGGGAAGGAAGTAATGGCATAAACTTGTTAGAGCCCTGGACTGCTTTTGCACCAAGATACGAGAAATACTTGCTGCTTTGACTGAAATGACATGCGTATCTGGCCATTTATTTCTCTATTAATTAGAGGTGGCAGAACCCATCCAGGATAAATATTTATTAAAGCAAGAGGTAGCTTGAAATACAGCATTACTCAGGCAGAGAAGGCAGTTCCTGAGGGCTGGATAGTCAGTGAAGGAAGTCCCGACAGCAATAGCAAGAGGGCAGTGATCCAGAAGAGAGTTTCTGGAAGACACGGAGAACAGGCAAGCGGGTAGTCATATATGAAGATTGTAGCAGAGTGGGGGTAAATTTGGAGATAGCAATTTGTGAAGAAAACTAAGAAGTCAAAGATGACACCAAGAAGCTAAACATGAAGAGCTTTGAAGCCAGGCTGAGTAGAACAGCCATACAGAGGGATCAGGTTACAGATTTTCTTGGTAAACAAAGAAAGAGTAGCAAATATGGCATGTAAGGGTGAGTAACTGAGATCTCCTTGGTAATACACAGATGGTTGAAGTCATTAGAGCTAGCATGGTGGGTGAGATTAGACATGAATACTAAATGGAAGAGTAGAGGGAAGAAGACTGAAAAGAACAAAGGATAAAAAAAAGAACCAAATGTTAAAAATTATAAATGGATGTTGTAAACTGCATTTAGTTGACTGTGAAGGGAGTGTTAAACCACAACAGGCAGAGAGAAGTAAGAAGGAATGAGATGAGAGGACTTAGTCAGATGCACTGAAATGTACAAAGGCAACTAAAGTAATGGGGAAACTCCTGTAACACAAATGGGACTGTACTCTTCCCTTGTAGCCAGTCTCTACAGCAGCATTAGGGAAAATACATGTAAGAATGGAATGAAATTGCTCAGACAAGAGTTTTTGCAAGTTCACAGAGTATTTTCAGGTAGTAAGCCCTGGGCTAAAAATTTTGGCTAAAGAGAATGCATTGTAGTTCTGACTTCTCTTAAATTAATGAAGAGGAAGATATGATACACCTTGTAGGATGTAGATTCCTGATTATGTTATGATTTGTTTTCAGTTGTTCCATCTCGAGATTATTTATCTCATTTCCTCAGCGTAGCCTACTCTAAATTCAGCTGTTCACAGAACTGATTGCTCTGAGCAATCAGAAAACTAACACACCATTTGGACCCAGAACACCTTACATATCTCTAGCTGAAAATTTGCCTTACAAAAACCTGGACCTATTTATACTGAAATTCACACAGTTTCAAAGTTCTGCTTTCATGTTTTAGTTTCCTAAATCATGATACAACTATGGTTTATGATCTTATTCTGTCTGATAAAGTGGGGCTATACATAGGAATCATGAGTGACCCAGAAGGAGGGAGAATTGCCTTGTAGCTGCTTGACTGAGCTATGATGATTTTGCTTCTAAATGCTAGTCTGTGTTAGCTCTAGCACTTTAGGATTTGGTAACGTATATTTAAAGTTAGGAATGGAAATTTACTGCATTTCATTGCTACAGTTTGTTTTTAATTTTCTATACATTATTCCTTCAGATTCATTTGTTTCATGCATGTTCTCAATACAAAGTCAGCCTCCCTCCCTCCCTCCTTTCCTTCCTTCCTTCCTTCTTTCCTCCCTTCTTTCTCTTTCTTCTCTTTCCTCTCTTCCTTCCTTCTCTTTCTTCCTAGTAATTTTCATCTCCATATTACTTTTTCTAAGGAATATGAACACTGTTTAGAAAGTAGTATTCCAGATAAAAGGTGACGCCAATTTCAGTCAATCATTATAACCAGTTTTACTAAACTGAATAACTGAATAGCTGAGCAGATTTTTCTGTATTCATGTGATGACACATTTCTAAGATACAATTAATCATTTGGGTTTTAGCTATTCTCAAATTATTGAGGGAAATAAGTTGTTGTCAGCCCACTCCAGCAGGATATGCTTTTGGTCAGTACAGTGAGAAGTAGCAATGCTGTGCCCATTCACTGTATTCTGGTGACACTACGATAGTACACACCAGGACACACTATCCTGCTTATCTGACCCGAAGCAAGAGAGAGGCCAGGGATAGATCCAGATGACACCTGCTGCTCTGCACACCCATGTGTCACAGGTCACCATTTAGCCCTGCACACTGGCACTGGCCATAAACCATCAAGTGAAAAATGTAAGTTGATTGTAAGAAAGTCCTAAACAGTATATTTTGCCTTTTTTTATTCCAGGTTCAAAAGCAAATTCATCTCAATTCCAAGAGGATAAAAGTGTCAAGTGATGGTTGTGGTGGAGGTTGCAATTTTTGGAAGTTGTAAAAACTGGGATGCTGGTTTTGGAAAGAGAGAGAGAGGTTTCCACAATAGCAACATGGCATTTAACTTAATTAGTCAATGAGAGAAGTTATAAAACCTCTCAAAGGAAACATGCAAACAAAGAAAACCTCTCTGGATCATTAAAGTTTCACAGATAGAAAAGGGATACTTGCGTGGGAAGGGACAGTACCACAAATGAAATATTTCCAAATTCTGTATCGGAAACCTTGGTAGAGTTGCTGCTGTTTGCAGTACATATGGGCGTACCAAGGGACAGGCCCTGCAAGCAGCAGCAGGACATGGCTACAGATCCTGTCCTTGCTCTTTGAGGCACTCCAGGTTACAGCAAGTGGCATGACATGGACCTAGCTGCTCCCTGCACACTCCTGCTGAAGATGTCTGGGATCATGGGAAGTTACAATGGGTTCCCTAAGGCTGTAGACACATGTATGTTTTCTATGGTCTCTGGGAACATCCCTGAGGAATCCACCTCTGGGAATAGTCTCTTAGTGGGAACAATTCTTCAGTGCTGTCAGCTCAGGACTGTGCCTAACAGGACTTTCAAAACTACAGTTAAGAACCAGTAGACAGAGTTCAGCAGTCAAAGAGATATTTTGGAGAGAAACACTTGCAAATAAACATGCTTAAATTTCTTTAGAATACAAAAATACTACATAGGACAGGTTTAGCATCTTAGATGGTTATCAAGCAAGAGCTAATTCTTTCACCAAAACAGCTAAATAAAGGCTTCAGTGTTGTTGATGATTCAGTGAGAGACTGAGCCTTTGAAGTCTGTCACCAGCTTTGAATCCTGAGAATTCTGTTTCTGTCCATGTCACTGCCACCCACATGTGTCTATGTGTCTGTGTCTGTGGTTTTGTTTTAAATTGTCAGTTTTCCTCATGGCAATCAATGCATCATCGTTAGGACTGCAGTGAATAGCATGGAGAGCTATGAATAGCCATATTCTGGGGAGCTGCACACTGAGTTTTGCTGAAGGGAGCAGGGACATCTGGATCCTTGCGTTGCAACTGGCCCTACAAATCAAAAGGGATTTACAATATAGAAAACCGAATTACAGAACTGATATGCTAGACGCTTGGGCTATGTTCATGTCTTCAGTCAGCTGCATTTCAGCTTTGCTCCACAGTAGAGACAAGTCTGAGTATGCTAGTAGGAATAATAACTGATCATTGATATCAGCAAATAATATCTCGTATTCTGCCATCTTTTTCTCACAGACCTAGAAAGACAAATCTACTTATGTTCATTTTGGAGAAAAATAAATGCGTTTTTTATTTCAGTGTTTGCCTGCAGCATCTTTTAGTCTTTTAAAAGATAATATAGTATTTTTGTGAAGCATAAAATAAACATAATTGAATAGTTCCATGCTGATACGTTAAGTGCTATTTTAACACTTAGGACACCCGAAAAACATTTATGAAGACAACAGTACATTGAGAAGTTACTGTGCAGATATGATACCAGCTAATCTTTGTCTTGTCACAAGACAAAGTTAGTTTTATTTGTCATATTGTCATATTGTTGTAAATCCAATTTACTAGAGCCATGGAACTCTATTTGCATTGGAAATTGTATCCTACTGCACTTGGTAAAGTTAATGAAGCCACAGACTCATTTAGGAGGGTGGAAAAACCCACTCTTCACCATGAATGAGTGTGTGAAAACCAAATACACTTTCAGATTACCGAGTAGGAAACCTAGGGTGGGTTTTAGGTCAATTAATGTCATTGCTTCATTAGCATATTTATTTCAATTACCTGACAAACCTGTTTTTAAGCCCTTGATCCTACAAACAGGTTTTCCTTCTGCAGGCTTTCAAGGGCCTGTGTCTTTCTCTCCATGGGTAGGACTAAGAGACCAGAACACAAGTGTAACTTAAATGTTTATGCTGGTGCTAATTTCCACTCAGCATAACTAGTGCTTTCACAGTAATATACAGGGTGGAAGCTCTAGGACAGCAGATGACCATGCTGGTCTCAAAAGAGAGTCCAGTGCTACAAAAGACTCTTATGAAAGCATCTCTGAGATTTGTCTCAGACAGATGGATGATAAAACAGTCCTCAGGAATTAGGAATGACTTATTCTTCAGATTCCATTCTAATACAGTACCTAATGTTTGTTGACTACTGCGTCTGGCCAGCTGTTTTCCTGGCTGTTTCTGGCCTACGTCAGCTTATCCCAGGTGAAACGCTAGAGGAGATCTCTTGAGACTTTTCAGTTCACTCACAAGGAACTGAAAACAATGGACAAAAGCAGATTCTTCACAAGCAAAGGTTATAAAAGGAGGGTCCTGATTATAGGCACAGTAGTCACCTAAATGTGGAGGAGAGATTACGTGACCAGTGTGGCTGGATAACATGAAAGGATCAGTTTTTCCTGTCATGAGAATTTCTCCTTTTTAATACTTTTTCACTGGGTTCAAATAATATTTTAGCTCCTTATAAATGTAAGTACATGCAAACATTGAGGCAATGGAACAAAGTAATTTTAGATACTATTGCAGTATTATGTAAAAGGTCACCTTTTACTACAGCAAAAACTGAAGAATACAACCTGACTCCTTAAAGAAAATTTAAAAAAAAAGCCCCATGGTCTAAAGCACTATTCCACATGAAGTATTTTTGTTTTCTTTTGGACATTCATGATTAGGAACATCAGGATGAGAGCGGGGTCTTTGTTTCTTAAATGTTCATCTGTTCCTGCTGATTTCTGACTTTGCTGTGCACTCTCATAACAAAGCTTACATTGAGCCACCTTTGGAGCTATTTATATATCATTACTCAGCTAAGAACCGTGTTCTGTCTTAGTTTTCTTACCCCAACTCTACCAAATTTCCTACAAACAGGTTCAGCGACTTGGAAAAGCAAGCACTGGCATACTTCTTATCCCCTGTAAGGCATTGTGTACAGACACTTCTAGCCACACAGAGAAACAGCAACACTGTTGTTAAGGTGTTACTTAACCATTGTTCTTTGTAAAGCAATTTGTAGTGTACAACTGATGGTGTCACTAGCCAGAAAGCACCAGAAAAGGGAGTCCTCAAAAAAGTCAGGGATCTGTATATAGGTGCTGGCAGGTGTCACCAGTGGCCTCTTCCCTGGACAGAACAGTCCTATAAACTGAGATGGAGAGGGCTATTGATTTGTCAGGTTTTCATATCAACTTTGGGCTTGATGGGTAAGACATTAGCCTTAATATGAATGACTTCTACTACTGAGAGAAACAGAGGAGAGTAATGGAAAATGCAGCTTTAGAGAAGCTATTTCCTACTTCTGGCAGTGGGTTGAGGTTCACCTGTGTGCCCTCGCTGCTTTGCCTGAGGCCCTCAGTAGCAAATGATGGTCACATGGCAGCTTAAATTCCTCTTGATGATGCTGTCGTAGCCCCCAGGTGCCAGAGGCTGCTCACTCTAACATGATGACATCTCTGCCAGTGTGAACTGGTTCACTGTTTCTCAATGTCATGGTGTTTAGCAGTTCCTGACTGCTGAGGGTTTGGCTGAGGGAGCTCAACCACATCCTCATTCAACCTAGGATGCATCAGCAAAGTGAGGCAAGGCAGTTAGACCCTCCAAAGTACATAACCAAAGTACAGTAACCACTACAGAAATGGAAGTTTTTTGAGGTGATGTTGACTACTTAACTAGTCCTTAATTTTAGATACCTGATAAACAACTCACTAGAAGTCTAAATAATCTGTGTAGCCAAAGGAGCATGTTTGGTGCCTAAGGCAGCTGCCTCAGGCAACAGCTCCACAAGTAAAACTCGCAGGACCCTTCTCTAATTGAGATTTTTCAGTATTTCTTGAAGACTTTTCCACAGAATGAGTCAATAATATCCATTCCCACTTTAGTTATTATTGGACAAAAATTGTCCTTAGAGTTCTCAGCAATGCATATTTCCACTTTAAAATATAATACTACCCCTCTAAAAGACTGAAAATTATGTATTCATTGTAAAACATATTTTTTACTACTGAGTAACATATCTTTCTAACTGTAAGTGAAACCTAATCACAAAAACTTAAAGTAAATCTGATGTCTATCTGGAAAGACAATATCTCAGTCATAAACCTACAGATTATCAACATTAAAAAGAATACAACAAAATATGGCTTCTTTGAGTTTCCTGAGCTGAATAGGGTGCAAGTGAGTACTTGGAAAGATCATGAATCTCTCAAAGTCAATGTTCATGAAATATCTCCTGCTTGTGAGGATGATCAGGTACTGTGGTATAAAGCAGTCTGAGATAATATTTAAGAGTGAATATAATGCAGATGGTGACAAACTGTCCTTCTTCTTAACAGAAAGCAGGTACTTCCCATTTAGTCAGAGTGGAGATCCAGACAAGTCCAAAGTATTCTGCATGTCATGGGCCTGCTCCTCAATTTTTATCTCAGCATGACTGAAGAAAAACTGATTTGAACCTGTGCCTGATGCTTTGCTAGCCAGAGACAGACTGGGGAAAAAGTGGCAGTGAGCCAGCTTCTCCAGTTCAGTACCACATGCAAATTCATCTGTAATGGGAAATGCAGAAATTCCACTTTATAGTTGTATTTATTCATTCTCAAGCGTCTTTCATTTTCATGCTTTTTTTTTTCCCCCTGAGATAGCTTTCAGGAGAAGCCATAGTCTTGAATTCACTTTGTCCTAAATCACCTTGTCCAGAAGTGTTTGCAATCCTCTGCACAGCACTCAGCTTAACCAGCCCTTACATAAGGGAAAATAAATTTTGAGTTCACATAGCAGCTAACAAGGATCGAGACTCCACCACCTCCCTTGGAAACATGTGCCTCTGCCTGACCCCACAAAGAAAAGGTTTCTCCTTATATCCCAGCTGAAACTCTTATGTTTCAATTCATGTTCAGGTGTCTCTTCTTTCCACCATGCACTGCTATGGAAGAACCTGTCTCCATTACCCTGACAACCTCCCTGCAGGTGCTGGGGAGCTGCTGTTAAGTCTGCTGAAGCCATCTCTGCTCCAGGCTGAACAAGCTCAGCTGCCCTATCCTCTTCTCAAGGGGCTTAGGATGGAAGCAAGGAGAAGTGGGAAGGAAATGGTTGGTCCATACTATGGGGCCATAGTCCTGTCAGGGTCTCTCCTTGTTTTGCCCTGAAGCAGAAGAGAGGGAACTCTAGCGAAAGATGAATGGCATGCTCAGACCTTACATTTTTAACCAACAAACAACCTCTTGAAATAGAACTTCACAAAGTGGAAGACCTACACTAAAGCGACCTCTAGAAAGGAGCTGGAGGGAGATTTACAGTTCACCTCATGCTTCTGTAAAATTGTTTTAATAAACCTGGAAGTTTATCAAGCATTTAGAAAAGTTAAAAAAAACCAGTTCAGTGCAACAAAGCTGTACTGCTACAGCTAAAAATATATTTTTAAATGAATACTGCATTTTTTTTTTAAATTAAGAAATTGGACAAAGTCCTACAGAGCCCTGTTTCAGGTTTGGCATTAAGCCTCCAAAAATACTATTATGGTCAGCCTCTGCTACTGAAACATTTATTACAGCTGGAGGTAGGCAGGCTTGGTCAATGTGAAAGATGCTTCTAATCTCCTTTGCTCTTGATGAGTAGGTTTTTCACCATGTTCCAATTCAGTAGTCTGTCTCACTGCAGAGCAAGGTCCCAACCCCCACACCATCAGATTTTATTACTTAACTCACAGATTTTTATGAAAGCTATTTTTGTTCCTAGCAGGGTGCAAGGACTTTTATTTTTTTTAAGATAATTACTATGCTGGTGTTGCTTGTCTGCATTTTATTTGGGATATGTTTAAATTTATGCATTGATAAAAGTGAGTATTCTGTTTGATCATTAAATGGTATGAAAATTAGTGAAGTAAGACCACAAAAAAAAAGGTAACATAAACATCTAATGCTGCTGGAAAAAAAATGCCTTCAGAAAAGTAAGAGTAAGTGTCTTGTAATTATTTCCTCTACGCGAATGGAGACTGAAATAGATCCTATAGCCTCTTGTCATCATTTAGAAAAGGTTCTAATACTGTGTGCCATGTTGATCTATTATGCACTGTAGTGGAGCTTGTGATGTAGTTCATATTAAGAAGTCTAACTTTCCCTAATTGAAGAGAGGTACCTTAGGCTTAAAGAGTTAGCTGCTGCTTCATGAATGAAACCTTGTATAGTCTTTTACTGCATGTTTCATACTTCATTGCCTTGCCCAAAAGAAATAAGTCAACTCATAACATTTTGCTTGAGATGCTGCTGGATACAGTGGATATACCTTTGTGTTTTGAGAAACAGACACAAATTAGGCAAAGATCTAGTATCTTCTCTAACATTGCCAAGACCTTTTATTTGTTTACAACTCAACAAGAAATTTCTGCATATTCAAATCTTCTTTTTTCTTGTGCTGTTTTCTGTGTGATTTTTGAGGGTAAAAAAAAGGAACTAACTGTATGTATGTGTATTTTTACTCTAATGGCTTTCCTTCCATATTCTGCTCCTTTTTTAATCTTGTTATACTGCAAGATATTTGGAAGAAATTATGATAAATTTGAACAGTGCACCTCACAAAGACACTGCCCTTTATGGGAACAGCTGGGCATTGCTGAAAGTCTAACACAAAGAATGTTCGTGCACTATCATTAATTAAAATAAAAAGAAAGAACTACTGCAGTTCAAAACTAGCTCTAATACATCTTCCAGAATTAACCTCTTAAAAATGATGTGAAAAAAAATAGTCAAGAAAGGCAATGGTCTATTTAGTGTAAAAAAATACTTACACTGATTGTTCTAAGTACTGTAGCTTATGGAATTCTCTCTTCTCCAGCCGCTGTCCCTGGGGTCTCAGGGCAAACATGTGGTGCCAGAAAGGCCACTGTCAGCACGAAGAAGCATTACAACAAGTGCCTAACTTGGTCCATGAGGCTGGAACGTGCCTAGCACGGATGAGAGCTTTGGAGACTAGATACCCAGCTCTAAACTCCTTGCTGCATGTGTGTAAAGGAAGACTCATTTTTCAAAGCATAAATTTACCACATCTTAGCATCTGTTTCTGTAGCAACAGCTAAAAGCATGACTCTAGCATAAACCCAGTATACACAAACTGAAATGTTTATCTGTACTTCAGATGGATGTTTGCTAATCCTTGCAAGAATACAGAGAGAATATAAAAACCATCACATACTGTAAAGCTCTGACATGGAGAACACAAACTAGTCCTTAAAAGTTGAATCGCTCTTGGTTCCAAATGATCCATGTGAAAGCACAGTAATTGTTAACACAGCACCTGTGTTTGAGTGAAAGGTAGCTTCTCAGAGATGTGTTTTGAGTGCCAAAAAGAGTTACATATAAACCCAGAGGTTTATTTTATTTTTTCCAACTTTCAGGCTCATGCAGTACATTATTTTGATTAGTCAGCTCATGTGGTTGAGGTTAATATTTTAGTCTGGTCCTTCCAGCTTTACTTTTCCAGTCAAAGCAGGCCCTTTTAAACTGCCCTTACAAGCATTTCAAAGTTTCATGAATTGGGGCACCCATGCACATGCAAACAGGTCCACATGCAGTCCTCCATGGTTTCAGGAACTCTCTGATAGTACATTGTTAACATTTAATTATCAAGGTTTCCTCAGGAATTTCTGTGAATTATTGTTGAAATTTCATGTATTTACAGATACACACTGATTTTTGCAAGCCTTTTTAGTAAAATTTATATTTCATTCTTGAATCCTGCATGTCAACCATTTCTAATCAGAATGCAAAATGTTTGACCAACTTTAGCAGAGCTGACCAAGTCATCGATGTATAAGAATATGCAAATTTAGATCATCCCTTCTTCCTTTTGTGAGTGTGAGATGGAAAGAGTTACTGAACAGCCTTTTATTTTTCTAACAGGAAAGGAAGAAGGGACCTAAAAAAGATCTCTAAGCGACAGTGCGGGAGGGCATGGTGTTGACTTGTTATGCTTCTAAGCAATGTAATTAAATACACGAGGAAGACGCCCTTAGTCTGGTGGTGACCATCAATATTTCTGACACAAATACAGACTTTACACCACAAAAGTTTGGTCCCAAGTTTAGATTAAAAAATATTATCAAAGAAAAGAGTGGGCTTAACAATTACACGGCATCTATAATCTTACATCAGAAATAGAAATAACCCAGATTCAGAAATAACTTCCAGGCGCATCAGTCACTCAAATAAGGATGCTACTGAAAAAAGATCTAAATATCTTAGTCACAACAAAGATGACTATTTTCAGAGAGGGCTCTGCACATTCTGTTTGCAGCTGCAGCCCAGCCCTAAAAGAGAGGTCAGCTGGGTTTGGAGCAAATCCAGCTTGAGGATCTGAATGAGCTGCACAGCCTAACCCTCCTGAACATGAGCAGCTCAAGTCAGATCAGGATTTTAGGCCACTGCACACATCAGGGGAATTTCAAGGTGTCTCAGCTGTACATCTGAGCCATAAATCAATTTCCATTTGTGTCAGCAGAGGAAAAACATATGTTGTTTGTTTTCTTGCTGCCACTCTTCAGAGCACCCTTCAAAGAAGGGACATGGGGTAATGCCTAAGAGTTAAATGGTGTAAAAGACAGTATTTTTAATCAGGTGAATTATACAAGGTGATGCTCAAAGGTCTGTTAGATGCATTCAGCAGCTTGTGAATGCAGGTACTACAGCATGAGAAATGAGGAGAGTGAGAATCAGGGGGCTGGTTCCTCACTTAGTATTAAATGATATATGTATACTGACCTGCTGTGTTTCAGACCCACTGAAGATTTGAATGGTAGTGTCAGAGATTAATTAAAAAAAAAAAAGTAAAGAAATACAGAATCTGTCATTTAAAGGCTTAAATTTTGATGGTGATGGACACAAACACCCTTGTGGAAGCTCCACTCAGGTGAACTGACCTTGTCAGCTGACTAGAACAGATATTTCCCAGGTGAAAACTATGATAACCCAATGGTAAGATTTTCCCACAGGGAGCAAATGCAGAGTGCTACAGGGCTATTTCATGCAGTGCAGAGAGGATAACAAGGACAGGTGGAATGCTGAAGTTATTTGATTTAAACCAGAAATGAGGCACGCAATATTTTAAGGGAGAAGAAGACTAAATAAAGGGTCATGTTATCAAGGGAAATGGTACATTCTCCCTCTCCTGGTGTTTTCAAGCTAAGCTGAAGACCTTGGTAGCTGTTGGACTTTCTGCAAGTGCATCTGAAATACTGCAGTGTATGATTTAATGACTGCTTCTGGCCTTCATCTCAGTGGGGTGTGAGTCTATGGACAGGGCAGTGGGGACCGACTTCCAGAAGAGTATGACAGAAGGGTGATGTAGTGGTCGGAGGCCATCTGGGGCATAGTGACCATGAAATAGTAGAGTTTTCAATACTCAGGGATGCCAAGAGGGCCATCAATAAAACTTCTACCCTGGACTTCCAGAGAGCAGGTTTTGGCCTACTCAGAAGACTGGTTCAGAGGGTACCTTGGGAAACAGCTCTTGAAAATAAAGGGATACAGGAGGGATGGACATGCTTCAAGAAACATGAATGCACAGGAGCAGGCTGTCCCAGAGTACTGCATCCAGTTGGCAACTGGTCACTGGTGGTGTCCCCCAGTGATCAGTGTTGGGCCCAGTCCTGTTTAATATCTTTACTGATGATCTGGATAAGGGGATCGAGTGTACCATTAGCAAATTTGCAGATGACACCAAGCTGGGGGGGGAGTGTTGATCAGCTGGAAGGCAGGAGGGCTCTTCAGAGGGACCTGGACAAGCTGGAGAGTTGGGCTGATTCCAACAGGATGAGGTTCAACAAGGCCAAGTGCTGGGTCCTCCACTTTGGTCACAACGACCCCCTGCAGCACTACAGGCTGGGCACAGATTGACAGGAAGCTGAACAGGAGCCAGCAGTGTGCCCAGGTGGCCAAGAAGGCCAATGGCATCCTGGCCTGGATCAGGAACAGCGTGGCTAACAGGACCAGGGAAGTGATTCTTCCCCTGTACTCAGCACTGGTGAGGCCACACCTTGAGTACTGTGTCCAGCTCTGGGCCCCTCAGTTCAGGAAAGATATTGAGGTGCTGGAGCAGGTTCAGAGAAGAGCAATGAGGCTGGTGAAGGGTCTGGAGCACAAGTCCTATGAGGAGAGGCTGAGGGAGCTGGGATTGTTTAGCCTGGGGAAGAGAAGGCTCAGGGGAGACCTTATCACTCCCTACAACTACCTGAAAGGAGGTTGTAGCCAGGTGGGGGTTGGTCTCTTCTCCCAGGCAATCAGCAGTAGGACAAGAGGGCACGGTCTTAAGCTCTGCCAGGGGAAGTTTAGGTTGGATATTAGGACAAATTTTTTTACGGAAAGAGTAATCAGACATTGGAATGGGCTGCCCAGGGAGGCGGTGGATTCACCGTCTCTGGAGGTTTTTAGGATGAGACTGAATGTGGCACTTAGTGCCATGGTCTAGTAACCACAGCAGTGTTGGATCAAGAGTTGGACTTGATGACCTCGGAGGTCTTTTCCAACCTGGTTGATTCCATGATTCAATGATTCCAAGCAACCTGGCTCTAGGTTCTAGGCAGCTCTTGCTGTAAAGACTCAGCCTCCCTCAATGAAGGAATCTTGGCATCAGGGAAGTTGGGGTCATGCTGCAGGACTTATTTCTTCTACAGTTTTTAGAGCGAGAAACAGCTGAATGTGAGGTCTATTTCTCTTACTGCTTGAATGACAATGTGCCATATTTCTTTGAGCCTGGTGCATCTCACTTTGTTTATGAAGGCTGACATATGACATTATGTCCTATATTTGCTGTGTGAGGAAATGTCTTTGCCTCAATTTAAGCACATCTTTTACACTCAGTTAAAAAACAAAACAAAACAATAGACTTTTCTTTCTTTAGTTCCCTGGAGATTTAGTGGACTTTCAAAGAACTCATTACATCTTTCTTTGCCTGATGAAACATTTGAAAGAGATGTTTTTTCCATGAAGAATGAATCCAGGTTTGCCCAACAGGAATGGAGCACTTCTGTGGCAGAGCCCTACATATTCTAGATGGATCTGGGTGGCACATTATCACAGGGATGCTCTGACTCCCCTGTGTGACAGGAATAATTTTTATCAGGATGACTCGTGGCTCTTGCCTATGCATAAACACAGGCCATCTGAAGCATTTTGATGAATGATTTGTTAACTACTGATCTGTGCACCTCCTTCTATTGCTGTCTTGGAGGAATTACCCTGATCTTTCCATTAGACATACATCCCACAGGTGTTCTTGGGATTACAGGACAGCCACAGGCAAAGCTTTTACCCAGAGATCAGTGTAATTTTATAATTTGGAAGAGTGATGGGAGTGCTTCTGCTGCATCCTATGGCATTTGAGGAAGAATTCAGTCTCCCTTAGGGTAAGGAATGACCCAGGGTTCCCTGCTGTAGGAACCTGCTGTTGGATCACAGAATTAGGATGGTGTAGTACATTTGAGATCTCCGGTATGTAGGAAATACCAGAGAAGATGCAGCTGCAATAGCAAAAAAGAGTCATAAAAAAGAGAACTCAAATCTAGGCAGGGATCAGGGAGGAGGAGATTTGCATGATGGTATTAATGTGAAGTTCATAAACTCCTAACTGGGTTCATAACAGTGACTTTCCAACAGAGTTATTCATTCAAACAAACATACTATCATAAACAAAGCCAGGAGATGTTCAGACGTAGAACATGGAGATATGTACTTCTGAAAATGTAACTTTTTCCTAGAAAATAATCTACTTAACAGATCTTCTAAAAACAAGGAAGACAGGAAGAGGGTCACTGAAAAGCAACAACTGTGGTTATTGTCAAGGTAAAATATGTGTTAAATATGATTCTGGACAAGCCAAGTGACCTTTGCCTGCTGGCAATTTTCTTCAGCAGAAATTTAAACTCTGTTTTAAATAGCAAATTAGATTACCCCCCAAGGACGACAAAGCTCTTGTCTTCATATCTGAAGTGCTGTTACTTGGAGCAGCAAGTTAAAATAATTTAAAAACAATAGTAAATAATCTAGTTTTCAAAAATGTATGCTCTTTGTAGAGTTATTTGGAATGCATTTACAAAACTTCTGTTGAATTTATCAGTGATACTGCTTTAATCCAGGGTTTTTTATCATTCACTCAGCAAAATGCAATGAACATTGATAACATGAGTAGGAAAAAGTGAGGATATTTCTTTGTCTTCATAAACTCAAAAAAAACCGGATGGAATGAGAGTTAAGTCTGTAACACATCACCACTGAAGACATCTACAGTCAATGCAGACACTCTCAAAAATTCACGTTCAGTCCTGCATGTCTGTTTCTTCTGATGGGCGTGATAGTGCCAGGCAATTTTGGAAATCTGGTTCAATGAAGAAGACATAGGGGAATTTGAAGATTATAAATTCCCATGTCTTCCTCTTCTGCAGGTATCATTGATGTCCTGACTTGCTTGAGTCTCATATATTCTTAGGAATGTGACTTTTTATATGTCTGCCTCTTTGTCCTGTTTAATTGCCTAGCCCTAATGGTTTCTGTCTGCAACTGGACGTGTCTATCTCGTATTGGTGCAACCGGACATGCCTATCTCTTATTGGCCTTTTTAGCCACCAACGCACTTGCAACAAACGTGGGTAGAGCCCTTCCCAAATCTTCATTTGCAAAGCCTAGCCATGATGAATGGTTTCTGTGTGAAAGGTCTGATGCTTACCTTACCTCCACACACTTCACAAGTGTGATTTTTCACTTGCCGCAATCTAAAGAAAGTTTGGCAGCCAGAGATGGGGAGGGGTGGGAGTGAAGAGCTGGTGGCATTTCAAAAAGCTATTCTTGATGACTACAGAAAGGCACAGGATCTGTATGGCTCTTAACATGTCTGACTAGTGGCAGCAGTCTTCATCTCAGGGACTGAGTCTATGGGGCCAGATGGGATCCATCCAAGATATTGAAGGAGCTGGTGGAAGAGTTGGCCAAGCCACTTTCAAACATTCAGTAGCAGCCCTGGCAAACAGGGGGGTCCTGACTGGAGGTCAGTAAATGTGTTGTCCATCTACAAGAAGGACTGGAAGGAGGATCCAGGGAACTACAGGCCTGTCAGCCTGAGCTTGGTGCCAGGGAAGGTCACGAAGCAGATCATCTTGAATTGCCATCATGTGGTATGTGCAGGACAAGGGCAAGGCAGCATGGGTTTGTGCAAGGCACGTCCTGCTTAACCAACCTGATCTCCTTCTGTGACAAGATGACCCACTTAGTGGATGAGGGAAAGGCCGTGCATATTGTCTACCTGGACTTTATTAAAGCCTTTGACACTGTTTCCCACAGCATTCTCCTGAAGAAACTGGCCACTCATAGCTTGGATGGGTGTACTTTTTGCTCAGTAAAAAACTGTCTGGATGGTCAGGCCCAGAGAGTGGTGGTGAATGGAGTTAAATCCACCTGGCAGCCAGTCACTAGTGGTGCTCCCAAGGGCTCAGTATTTGGACCAGTCCTGTTTAACATCTTCACCAATGATCTGGACAAGGGGGTTGACTGCACTCTCAGTCAACTAGTAGATGAAACAAGTTGGGCAGGAATGTTGACCAGCTGGATGGCAGGAAGGCTCTGCAGAGGAATCTGGACAGACTGGATCAATGAGACAAGGCCAATTCTATGAGTTTCAGCAAGACCAAGTGCCAGGTCCTGCACTTGGATCACAAAAACCCCAGGCAAGTACTACAGGCTGGGGGAATGTGGCTGGGAAGCAGCCTTGCGGCAAACGACCTGGAGTTGCTGGTCAACCTGAGTAGCTGAACATGATCCAGCAGTGTGCCCAGGTAGCCAAGAAGACCAATGGCATCCTGTCTTACTGGCATCAGCAATAGTGTGGCCAGCACGACCAGGGCAGATCATCCCCCTGTACTTGGCACTGGTGAGGCTGTGTCTTGAATCCTGTGTTCAGTTTTGGGCTCCTCACTACAAGAAGGACATTGAGGTGCTGGAGTGTGTCCAGAGAAGGGCAATGGAGCTGGTGAAGGGTCTGGAGCACAAATCTTATGAGGAGTGGCTGAGGGAGCTGGGATTGTTAACCTGGAGAAAACGGAGTTCAGGCAGGCCCTTATCACTCTCTATAGCTACCTGAAAGGAGTTATAGGAAGACAGGAGTAAGGTGGAGGGTCAGTCTCTTCTCCCAAGTTACAAGTGATAGGACAAGAGGAAATGGCTTCAAGTTGTGCCAGGGAAGTTTTAGACTGGATACTAGGAAAAAAATTCTATATGGAAAGGGTGGTCAGGCATTGGAACAAACTGCCCAGGGAAGTGGTGGAGTCATTGGAAGTGTTCAAAAAATGTGCAGATATGGCACTTGGGGACCTGGTTTAGTGATTGCCTTCGAAGTGCTGAGTTAACTGTTTCACTCTATGATCTTAGAGGTCTTTTCCAACCTTATTGATTCTATGATTCTTTGACTGACTGGAAAGTATTCCTCCTGACAGGAAATAGTTCAGGACAGCTGGTCTTCAAAATGTGTGTGGTGGTCCTACTCTATACTTTTAATGGCAATATCTTAAAGGTTGGTTGCATCTACCTCCTTGCTTCTTAACACACCGCAGAACATGGTTAAATGTTTAAAAGATATTATTTCTGCATTCTGTATCCATCAAAGACCCGTGCTCACAAAAAGAATGTAACACACTATATTTTTACAAAACACGATTTCCTGCAAATGCCAGACTTCATATAGTTTCCTGGTTCGCAAAAATTTAGACTGATCCTCCATAAATTGTTCACAGAGGGAACAGAAGGGATCAACAAAGTTTTGCAGTGAGTGGTGCTAGGACCATGAAGTTACATCTCTTTTTAGCATGACAATATGTGTGTATGAGATGAGCCATGCCTCTTAGCAGCACAGAAAGAAGGGGAGGCTGATGCCTGGTTTTGGTACCTCATGGCCATTGCAGTGTTGCTTTCTCTTATAATTCCTGAGGCAGCAAGAGGGTTGGAGAGACCACAGGGATAACATCTAAAATTACTCTGAGTGAACTTTTCAAAGTTAGTGTGAAACTAAATTCAGGCAAAGGAAAAGTGTAATGCAAACATGGCTCACATTTTCACACCAGATTGTGTATTGTCCAGTATGCATAAAACAAGTTGACCCCTGCTTCTGCAAGTATCTGTATCTTGCAGGGAAAGCCTGGCTTCTTTTGCCTGTCATACAGCCAGAGTGTATTGGAAACAGGTGGACTTTGCATTTATTTATCCCCTTTCAGCTGAAGACTTTAAATCATTCTGAACATATTAACTACATCTGAGGCAATTTGTCTGATAGAGGATTTTCTCAGTTTGGTTTTCCAGGACATGGAAAATGTAAGAGACTTTCACAAGCACAGACCATGTCTAATCTTGGAGGTTTCCAGTGAGGGATGGTCATTCCTTGAAATCATTCCAAGTGAGTAGCACCAATTTAAATCATGATGCAATAATACATTTTAGTCTGCTTTTTAAACTAAATACTGCTAGAGAGATGTTCAAATCTGTAGATTGATACGGGTGAGGCCACTGCAGCTCTATGCCCTGTGATGAGGCTGAGCCTTTACTTGCAACAAGCACATGCACACAGAGCACAATTATACACCAAATTCACATGTATGTGCAGGGTTGGCCTCACAGATCACAGACAGACACACAGAGGACTTACATGAACACAAGCAGTGCCACTGGCCTCATCTTGCTCCTCTCTCTGACTGAGCAGGATGGAAGTCCATTAGGGGGAATATTTATACATATGTATGCACAGTGCGTGTCCCTCCAGCAGCTGGGTTCAGACACAGTCTTCCCAGTAGCTGCCCCTGGATCCCAAGCTTCCTGGAAGCTAACAACTGGACACGAGTCCTTGGACACACAGTTCCACTCCACTTGCTGGTAAAGACCTCCTTGTACACACCAACACACACTCCCCTCCTACACACCTAAATAAACCATCAGATCTGATAGTCACTTCGGTAGATGTCTGGGACCTCTGGGACCCACCAGCAGCCACCTCCTCGAGGTTTCTCATTCCCAGACACACAGCTCTCTGGCTCCCACATTACCTCACCTACTCGACAGCTTATACCACTTGATCTTCACTGGCACTTAAGGGGCACTAGTGCACATCTGCAGTTGCACCAGGTGTTGTATCATGAACATAGGGGTCTCTGACCCGTGGTCCTGGCCCTGTGGCTGCTCTCAGATTCCCATACACACACATGCACACAGAAGACACAGTTCCTCACACAGGAAAAATGTAGAAAGGAATTGAATAAGATGGGACAAACTATGCTGATCAGGCACAGGTTTTAGCCAGGCAAGCATACTGATCAGCAAACTAATTACACAAATAACCTTTTTAATACACTTAGGCCTTTTTTTTTCTTGAGCTTGGAAATCCTCAAAACTACCTTGATTCTCCCTCCCTGCCTTTGTTTTTACTTCTAACCATCTCATAATATATCCTCTAGAGTCCAAAAGTGCCTTTGTCTGCATCCCATAATAAACCTCACAGCACCACAAGCAGTGACACTCCTCAGTCCAAAACATGTTCAAGAGATCCACTCTGGAGTGCACTCTGTCCAGTGGGGCTGAGGGTCCTCCAGGACAACCCTGGGAGCAGCTAGGTTGGAGCTCATGTCCCTGAAAGGGGTATTGGGGCCGTCCTGCCTGCCACCCTTCCCTGCTTATTTGTGTGTGTGGAGATGAGCTTTTCATGTGTAAGGGCACAAATTCACTAGTATAAATCACCTGTTTTCACTAATGCTAGTGAGTTTGCACTAAACCAGCTGTATTAACAGACTTGAATATGTTTGGCCAAATGCTCTGCTGGTACCATAACTCTACTGGCATTGAAGAAGCAATGACAATTGTTCCTAATTGGTATAGCCACATTGTTGGGCTGGGAACATACCCCAGCAAGTCTTCTATCCAGTTTCCCTTTCCTGAGTCATCCTGGTATGGAATAGCTCTCTGAGAGATTGCTGAAAACTGGAGAATCTACTTGCAAAAATAGAAAGTTTTCAGCAGGGCATCCTTGAGCCATTGCTGTAACAGGAAAATGGCATCAGGGATTTGGGAATTGCTGTATGTGAAGTTTCCTATCCTGCTCTTTTAAAGTCAATGATAAACAGCTGCAGTGAGATCAGAACCTGGTTGTTTGTATTCCAAAAAACATGGATTGGATGATCCCAGGATTCTGTATGTGCATGTATAATCCTCCATCCTTCCACTCTCATTCTCTAAACCACACTTATTGGCCCACAGATATTAAATTAAATTCAGGCACATCGTAAAATCTACCATGAATGTAAAGTTTACACAGTAACTCTAGCAAAATCATGCCCAGAAAGGCCTAAAGAAGTAGAACCCAGGAACTTAATATTAGAAGGTGAGACAAACCATGCATAGCTACTGACTGCAGTTGACTCTGCTATGGTGTACTCCCTAACAGATTACAGCCTGAACCACTGAAATTAGCTTGTATTTAATGAATAACAAAATTATTCGCCAAAATCTTCAGCAGTCACACACAGAGGTGCTGTGACATTTTGCATCAGCAGTGCTGTGTATTAATTTCTTGATGAAAGCCCAAATGTTTTTTTCATCTATCCATAAACTTGTAAAAAGTTAGTTTAGCAATTTTTCCCCGTACCTTTCTTTACCATTCCAGCACAACCTGGTGGAAAGCATAATTGGAACCAGATGGCAAATTCCACTTCTTTTAATGGCAAATTTGTCAAAGAAAATCCTCATGAAAACTTTTCTTCAGCTTCATCTTAGCTTTTCATTTTTTAAGAATTTCACAGTTTCTAAAAGAAAGAAATAGAGCTTCTGTTGCAAATATTTCAACTTTTGCTCACCAAGTTGATTAATCTTTTTTCAAGGGTGTCTAGTGTACAAAAACCAACGTTTTCCATGACAGCATAGGAGGTCTCTGTCATCTGTGGGGCACAGGATAGCAGAACCCTGCAGTCACAATGACCACTAGCCTGGTACAAGCTTCAGACCCATGGCCAATGCTCACAGAATACCTGAGGCTGGAATGGACCTCTGAAGGTCATCTAGTCCTAGATGAAAAGATGACCTAGAGGTCATCTACTCCCTGCTGTGAAGATGTCCCCCACTGCTTGGTGACAGTAAAGGGCACTCTCAAGTCAAGGGAAGTTGACAGTGGGACAGCTGATGTCTCCACAGTACTCTGAGCTTCCCTCTAAAAAGCACCTACATCATTTCTTCCAGCTTGAGGGAAAGATGTACCGGAAATGCCTCTTCCTTTTCTGATTCCTTGGCTTTTGACTGGGATTGAGGACTTGTCCAAGAAAGGGGTCACATGGTTGTCATTTCTTCCCAGGTGGCACTATCAGTTCTGGAGAAGCCTTTGGAGGAAGAGAAGGGTACAAGACCTTCCATTTTAGCTTTGGTTGTTTAATCTTGGTAAAGTTTACTTACTGATCAGTCCTTTTCACTTCCCCACATCTAAGGAACTTCTCCTGACTGTTTTTTTCTGAAAATTGGGAGAATTCCCATACTCTCACGAGTCAGAGGCAAACAATTCTGCAAGAGCAAATAGCCCTGAGGAAGATATATACCAGGTAGTTTGAAAGTACTCTTTAACTTAATGGTGGATTCCCATTTTGTGGTTTCAGGTAAACAAGTTAGGAATGTCAACAGGAGACGATGCCTTGATCTCCTTGCTCATAGGTCAATTAATGACATTGATTTCAGGTTAATTTAGGCACTCTAAGTTCTTTTGGGTATCTGAATGCATTTCAAGATAATTGTTTGCTGAGGTTCTTTGTAGACTGTCAATTTGCCCTGAGCAATGTTTTCTGTAAATCAGGGGCAAGGAGCCATACTTCATGGGCCAATAGAGAAAAGGGCCAGGATATATTTTAATGGTGAGAAATCCCAAATAAGTTCCCAAACAGCTTGGATGAGAAAGTTCTTATGTCAGCTGCAGGAACTGTCAAATTTTTTTCCTAGGTTCTGACCTCTTGGACCTAAATAGAAATAAATGAGGAATGAGTAAGACATACAAAGGAAAAAAATGTAAGAAATAGCAAATGTTTGGGGATATAATCAACAAAAAACCAAACAAACCTCCATGTGACATCCCCAAATCTATGTGCCAAGCATGTGATTTACATCTTCTGCAAGAGGATTTGAAAGAAATGTCTAATAACATATTTGATTCTCTTAACCCTCTCCCCTTTTGTTACCTCTGTCCATGACATTTAAGAGTACAGCTGGAGCCCCCCAAGCTAACTGAAGTCATATGATGCTCCAAGGGCAGCCAAACATCCCAGAAGCAGTAAGAGGCTGACAGACTCAGCAGACCTAAAGGATAGCAAAATGCTTTTTTAAAAAAAAGGGAAACAGAAAGATGAGGTGCAGAAAGTGGATAGGGGGTGGGGTGAGGGGGATACAGACTATTTGATCAAAGTTGTCAGGTCAATAACAGTATTCTTCTTAATTAAATATTACATGTTTTTATTTTTCTTTTCTTCTGTTCTAATGGAGGAGTCATACTGAACTATTTGTGGTATGTGAAATATTGGAAAAATAAACCTGGACAGGAGAGAGGCACAGATGTTTTCTATGTTCAATTACTTTTAAAAAACATGTTCTTAGTTACCACCCTTTGCTGGAGGAGACAGCTCTGTGGGCCATGTACTGAACATCCTCCTGTGCAGTCTGGGGTTTGTGCTGCTAAATCAGGGGAAGCGACGGATGGTCTGCTCAGGACCTGCTACTGGAGCAGACATACTGTGCCACTAGGCTGGCAGCAAAGGGTCTTCTCACCATTCCTGCTAGGACAAAGTCCACATGGGACAAGTGTGACGGGGACTTGCATTGGTGCCACCATCAGCACCAATTGTTCTTTCCTGCTGTGAACAAGGACTAATTTAGAGGTTGACAACAAGAGTTAAAATTCCATGAAAAACAAATGTAAACCATTAGAATTTGTGGCTGAATACTAGAACAAAATGCAGCCTAAGAGGTAAGAGGTCAGGGACACTGTTCCTTGATTTGAGTTCATGTAGCTGTAACTCCAGTCAAAACTGGCAGCATAAAGCCAAATGAAACCAGCTGACGAGAGGAGCTCCTGTTCCCTTACATCACTGAGATTGTCTGATGAGGAATGAGAGATTTCCACAGCCATTAAAATCTGCACGGCACTGTATACCTTTACAACAAAAAAAAAATTTTCATTTAGGGAGTGGATTTTTTACCCCAGAACAGTCACATAATCACTATGGAAATATAAAAATTATATTGAACTGTGAGCCTCAGGAATCAAATTATACTTTGTAGAGGCAAAATGCAAATACGATAAACTTCTTTATTCTTCTTTTGCTCATTCATCATACAATCATAGAAGCATAGAATGCTTTGTGTTGTAATGGAGCTTCAAGACCATCAAGTTCCAACCCCCCTGCCATGGGTAGGGATGCCACCCATAAGATCAGGTTGCCCAGGGCCCCATCTGACCTGGTCTTGAGATCTCATGTCTGTATCTTTATTTCAAGGTAGCAAACCAGAAATGGGAGGACTGTGTCTTCCCTCTTGAGCTATTCTATTTAAGCTGCATAGTTAGTCTGACCAGAACAGCTTTCCCTCCGTCCAGAATGGCACCTTTCGCTTTGTTGGCATCTGCCTTCAGTATGAGAGAATTTAGCAGTCATCTGTGTCAATCTGATACAACAGTTTGGTTACAGACACTATATACTAGATTACTGGGAATAAAGAAGCATGATTTGCTTTAGTTTCAAGATGATGCACAAGAGGGGCATCTCCATTGCAGTCTATAGATCTACATTAGCACAAATATATTATACATTAAGCCAGAAAAAGTAATATTTAGAGAGCCATGTGCTAGGGTCTTTCAGAGAAACATGAAAGAAGTTCCCTGAGAAAAAATCAAACCATCATTTTAGTCAATGATAATTCTTCACATAATTAATCCTCTTCTAGTATTTTTTAATAAAATATCTTGATTGTGACATAAAGCAACTAAAACCAATGAAATATAACATAAAATTTAAAATGCAGCTTCAACATCATTAGGAATTTTCTGTCATAAATTCTTAGAGAAATAGAAGATATTAAATAGATTACAGGAAAATAAAGTACACAGATATTTGTTTCTGGCAGTGCTGGATATTGTGATGAAACATTCTGATAGCTCTGTCAAAATTTCTCAAGAAAACTATAATAGAAACCTTTTCCACATCGTAAATGGACCATGTACATAAATCATTTCTCACAGATCTCATTTCAGGACTCCATCTCCATGCAACCTGTATGGATTTTCGTTTATATCTCTGTAATTTTACATTAATGTGTGGCCTTGTGGATATCTTTGCTCAGAAATACTCTCCCCAGATTTGCCACAAAGTTTGTGAAACCCCAGAAATCATCTCTTGCTTAAGCCTGCAACAATAACTGCTAAAAATAGAATGAATCACTGATGATCTGCTGTAAGGCAGTCAGCTCTTCAGCATCAAGTATGTTAAACTTTTGTGGTCTATTTGTTTGAAAAGTTCATACCACAGAAAAGAATTTTGCAAAATACATAGAACTGCCTGTGTTCCCTTGGTTTCCAGCTTAGGTACCACTGCTCCTTACTCTATCAGTACCATCAACTCTAACGGAAGAAGAGAGAATCGGTCATTTGGGGAAATATTAAAGCTATTTGCTTACTGTGTGCATAGATGACAGAATGAGTAAGATAAATGAGAAATTCAGAGCCCTACAGCAGTCAGGAAAGGGCTTGAACTTTCTTTAAATACCAGCATTTTTTAAAGTCTGTTCAATTGATCCTGGAAAAAAGAATGTTGTTGGTATCTCAGTAAACTGGTTAATGTGAATTAGACTAAAGTGTTTCAGAGGTAATGGGGACAACTTGGTTAGCCAACAAATGCATTAAGAAAATATGTTTTAAAAAATGTAACTTTGCAGAGCTGTCAGCAGGAGGAGGGTGTGTGTCATGCCAAATGGAACTGCAACATCTTCCTGACAACTTTCAGATTCCATTAGCAACTGAGGATGCCTGTGAATTCAAGTGTTATATCCATTAGTGAGCAGTTCTTGCTCATCTTTAATAACTGAATCACTATCCATCTCACAGACTATCTTTACTTTTCTTCGAATGACACCAGGAAAAATGTGCAACCAAACACCAGAACTGAATTTGGTGTTCTTTTGCACCTACAGGAAAAGACATTCTTGAATGCAATTATTCTTTTAAGAAAAAAACAACTAACCCATGGATTAATATGGGGCCAAGCTATGCTTTGGCACCAGGTAATACTGAAATAGCAGCCAGGGTCACAGATATGCTCCTCTCTCTCCTTCTCCTGCAGTATTTCACACTAGAGTCATGCATAAATGCAATCCATACATTCAGGGAAGAAAATAGAGACTGCGCCCTCCTTACTTCCCTAAGTATGCACAAGGTGAGATTTCTAAAAGCTTTTAAGAACCTGAAATTCAAAATTGCTGGCTGTCAGGTACCTGAGTCTAAAACATCAGTCCTGACTTCACTTTCCTACTTATCCCCTGGAAGTTCATGCTAGTTTGCCAAATGAGAAGTCATAAGATTGATGCCTAAGCACTCTCAATATTCATGAAGCTAGAAGAAGAACAATTATGAGGAAGCATGATACTGTAATGCAATAGCATTCAGGCAGACAGGCAAGCCTGGGGTCTGTGTTGAGGATAATTCTTCACTTATTCATCCAGTTGCTACTTAATGAGAGGAATGGGTGGTGGGAGGTGGAAGGTACCCTATTCTGTAATTTATGTCACTTTTTTGGAAGACTAACTTTGAACCCCCAGACCAAGAGGAATTTTGATCTCAATCTCTCTCTTCCTGCATGATTGCTCCAGCCATTAGCTATGGTGCAAAGACCACAGCAATGCTATGATGGTCTGGGCATGGCTGATACGTCTTGCACTGACTTTATTGTTTTGAGGTGATGGCTAGGTATGCTTTGAGTAAGGCTGCTACGTAAGGCTGATCAGAGGAGCTGGATACTTGAGACAGCATGTATGTTCCATTTGGCTTCAAGGAGATGAGTGTTTGGATGTTCAGCTCAGCAGGCACAATGCAAGTAACACAGAAATTATTTCATGAAGAAATTATTTAATGAAAACTGGTCTTATGCTACATCCCTGCTACATAGGACATTCCCCCGGGGTCTCCTTTGTGACCAATATGATGTCCCATAATCCTAAAATATGATTATTTAACTCATCGTGTCTGCAGTTATATAAAGGTAGAGTTGCAGCTCAGTGATTTTTTTCACACCTGAAACTTGAGGGGAAGTGTTTAATGTTCTGGGACATGACAGGAGGGAATGAGAAGGTGTCTGAAGATGGAAAGCCTGCTGACATAGTGCTGAAGGACTGTAAAAGGCAGAGGGCTGAAGCTAGGGCAGTGTCAACCATGCTGCCTCTAGAGCAGCTGCTGGACAGAACTGTCCCCAGAACTGAGCACAGATTTTGTTTTGGAGGGAAATAGTTGGCTCACTCTGCAAGATAGTGCAGGAGCACACTGTTTCTTGTGTAGTGCATGTGCACCAGGAAAAGTACAATAAGAACTGAGAAACAGAGCTATTTACCAGGCTAGAAATATGCTCAGGTAGTTACACACTTATGCAGGGGCATGTAATCACTTTCTTGTGCTCCTGCAGTGCAGACCAGGAGTGGATGGTGAGGCAGAACCAGGGCTCCCTCTCCTTCCACACCATACATCTGCACAGGAGAGAGGTTGTGCCCTGTCACAAGTAAAAATGGGCACTTGTCCCTGAAGAGCTATAGGAAGAATTCCCTGAGGAGAGCTTAGGAATAAGCTTAGCTAGTATACAAGAGGCACCTTCCCAGAGTAGTTCTGGACTTCAGCTGGTGTGTGCTATAGTCAGAGAGCAGAAACATATCTTTTTTCATGCTATTTCACCCCAACTGTCTCAGGAATCTAGAGATGTGCAGCTACTTTCAGTCCTTTTTTTTCCCTTCCGTGTTTTGTTTGCATTAAAACTGAAGCCTGCAATGGTTAATGTAGTTGCACTCCCTTCAGCACAACAACATGGGAACCTATTGAGAAGGCTGACTTCATTAATTAAAATAATAGGGGTTTTGGAGGCGTAAAACTGTATCTTTCAGCAAAAGAAATACGTTGTACAGGGCAAAGCCAATTCTAAAAATGCCAAGTGATGTGTTATGCTCCTAAGTTTTTGGTGTTTTAGCAGAATGAAGAAATGCATTTCTGTAGAGACTGCTCCAAAGAGAAATGTCTTCACCAAACCCAGTTTTGTTTGTACATAGAAATATTTTATGTAACAACACAAAGTTCACCTGCTGCATTATATGCAGACATCTTTAGAAGCCAACCCACAAAAAAAGTCTGCACCCAATTTGTTGATCCATAACTACATCAAGATTCTGAGAATGAAATATGATTAAGCATCATAGTTAAAAGTACAGGCAGTGTAGTACAAATTACAGTGTACCACATCAAAGGAAACCCAGGAACATGAAATCCATAGAACAACTTGAAGTTATTTAGAACAGGAGCATAACCAGGATCTGAGGCCCCATTTTGAGAAATTTCAGTGTACCTTGCTAGATGGTCTCCAGGTGGGCAGCAAGACCATATAGAGTAAAATATTATACTTGATAAGCACCAACCATGGAATTGCCTAGTTTCACTGCAGTCTTTATGGGTCCAAAACTGGCATCCCTTGAAACACTGCCAGGCCACTCACTCCTTCCCCAGGTTACTCCAAGGAGAAACAGACAGAAGAGCTCAGAGCTAACAGGACTCACCAACAAAATGTGAAAAGCCATCAGAATATCTTGAAACAGAGTAGTAGTTAATATAGCATTCATATGCCTATGCAATTTGTTTTGAAGGCTCCTATTTCCCATTTGGGTTGTTCCTTCAATGGCTGGGGTATGCCTGGCTGTACAGCAGTTCCTCATTCTCTGCAGCAGTCATGTTCCAGATCAGCAGCCTTGGAGCTAGGGGGTCACCCAGGCTCTTCCTGCCCTGCAGAGAGGCCCCATACAGCCAGTGGGCCATAAGAGGTCTCTGCTGCAGCCACTGGTTCTTGGAAAGCTGTGCTCTGCCACATTAGCAATTTTGTTCTTAAATCCAAACCACACGCATCAGTGAAAGTTTCATTTCAGTGGCAAGCACAAATAAAGGAGTGAATGAACTGGAAATCAGATATAGTAAGAGACATAGAAAGCTGTTAACGAAGTTAATGTTGAGAGAAGACCATTTTCAGGTTGACCATCTGCACTCCTGTGTTGAGCACCTATACTTACTTATCTCCTTCCAAGCTCTGAAAGAGTGCCTCAAATGCCTGAGACATGCCAGATACCTGTTCACCACAGTAAACTATTGTCAGGTTTCCAGGATCAGGAGGAATTAACTTGCTTATTTAAAGCATTTTATTATTTTAAATTAATTAAATATCTGAATCATGTGAAAAAAGTCATCTACTTATAGTCTCTTTGAAATAAGATTTTTCTTATCTGTGTGTCACACTTCTGAAGCAGTGAATCTCTAATATTCAGGAATATATGTTGCTACACTTTTGGAAAGCAAACAAAAGAAACCTTCTTTTTCGATCACAATTACTCTCCTTTATAATGAAAAGTATGGTAAAATACATTTCCTGTAAAAATAACACATAGGGAAATCAAGAAATGAAGTATTAGATTTTGAAATAAAAAAAATAATGCTAGTATTTTAAAATAAACAGGACAAATATGACAAAAAACCTTTTCTATATTTTTTTCTTCAAAACATTATAGCTTATTATCTGGATAGTTGTAGGGCAGAAGTTTCTCTTGAGTGCCCCAGGTAGGCTGAGAAAGTGAGACATATTCTGTTCTTTATCAGCACTTTATCTAAAAGATATAAGATATGTGCTGATACTCCAGGGTGCATAAAAAAATTGTTCAACTTTTACATATTTAGTTTAAATAGGCAATTCCTTAGGATTTAGATATGTTTTTCTTTTAAATTATGCCTATTAAGTATATTCTTATCTGTAACTCTGAATACACAGTAGTCATGACACATCAGTTTGGTGCTTCTGTTTAGAGAGGACCATGCAGGAATTTTGAACCACGACTCACTGTAGGATACTTTCTACTGAACTACCCTCTTCTCACAGTCACAGACTTTCCTAACCCTTGCTTTGTAATCATATGTTGTATTGTTTGAGACCTTTAATGTATACAGGTAGGACTGTAAATGCCACTCTGAAACAGGTTTCCCTTAATATGGAAAATCTGAAAAAAAAAAGAAAGAAAAAAAGAAAAAAGAGAATAAAGACAACTTGTTTGATTGAACTCTTTGTCTGGGTGACTTCAAATACTTTGTCATCTATCTTTATTTTTATTTGACAAATGAATCAAGAATAATTACATGGGAATGGTAATATCCGTCACCAATCAATGGACGCACAGTAAAATTAAAATAGTATTTTTTTCTCCTAAAATCCACTTTTTTTCATCTGATGCCATTCTTTGAGATCAGATACATTTCACTCTAGCTGTGTCAGATCTTAGAATTACGTAAGTAATAAAGTCCTGAAGGCCAATGGCATGGGAATAATGGAATGCGTAACAATATAATCACCAGCAAAATCTATATGTAATGTATGGCATTCTAATGTTATAAAATATGGTGATTTTTAAACCTCTTTGTTCTTTGTCACCAGGTCCTGTGGCTGCTAAGAGTTTTTAAACTTGTGTCATTTTATCTTAGCTGATACCTTTTAAAAATTTTCTTGTTTCTGACTTTGGAAATTATTATATAAGACACATGAAGGAGAAAAGTCAGGAAGTATAAATGGATAAAACATTCTATACTGTGCATACAAAATCTTAAGCAGAGCCAACAACATTTTAAACTTGACAGTGAACACAGAAAGATATCTTCTTCTTTGAAAAGCTACCATGGAATTCAACAGCAACAATTTTATTGCTGGGATTAGTTGAGCTCTAGAACTTCTTTAATGAAAATGTTACTTTTCAAGAAGAAAAAATTCCAGGTCAGTGCAACAAATTTCAGTTCTACTCACTCTAGTAAATGACAGATACAGTTTTTTATACTGTTCCCGTTTCAAAAAATCATAGAATAATTTGAGTTGGAGGGGACCTTTAAATGCCATCATCCAACTCCCTGCAATGAGCAGGGACATCTTCAACTACATCAGGGTGCTCAGAGCCTCTTCCAACCTGACCTTGGATGTTTGCAGGGATGGAGCATCCAGTACCTCTCTAGACAACCTGTTTCAGTGTTTCACCACCCTCGTTATAAAAACTTCTTCCTTATATCTAATCTAGATGGATAGTCTTCTTTAAAACTATTACATGTTGTCCTATCACAACAGTCACTGCTAAAAAGTCTGTTCCCATCTTTCCTGTAGCCCTTTAGGTACTGAAAGGCTGCAATAAGGTCTATCTGGAGCCTTCTCCAGACTGAAAAACCCCAGCTCTGTCAGCCTGTCTTCACAGGAGATGTGCACCAGCCCTCTGATCATCTTTGTGGTCCTCCTCTAGACCCAACCCAACATTTTATATTTATAACACTGAAACCAACACTACAATAAATCAATGTGAAAGGGATGGTGCTAAGGATATGACAGGAAAGATAGGAAACTTACAAAGAGGATCCCTGTATCAAAAGGCTGTGGCACAGGGACAGAAGGCCAAATATGGCAAAAACCTGGGGAAGCCAGATGAGGTTTGTAGGCAGATGAATTAATTTACTTGAGATTATTATAAAATTGTGATCTTAATTTGCTCTGATGAATTTAAGTAGAAAGAATCACCACACACACTGGGGCTCTGGGAGAAAATGTCTCAGGGTTGGATGCATCCCACAGAGCTCTGTCTACTTGCTGTTAGGCAGCAACTCTGAGCAAATTGTGTCAGGTCCATCAACACAGAGGGACTTGGCAGCTACATATTCTCTTTTTCGAAAAGCCATTGATTACTTAGGTTAAACTAAATGCCTATCTTTTAAGTAGGTAAATTAGGTGATAGGAGTCCCTGTTCCAAAGATCGATTGGTATTTTTTATAGTGTATCTCCAGTAGCTGGTGGCTGGAGAAGTGCTTGTGGCCCCAACCATGTGCCTGAGTATTTGAGCCCTGACTGTAGGAGGGCTAGGAGCCCTTCCACTCTTTTTTTCCTACAGCATTTGCATGTTTTGCAAAGTCTTTCGATTTCTGTCAGGGGTGGAATATTATGCCTTAACCTTGAAATAAAATGGTTGTTTTTTCAGTGGGTAGATGTCAGTAACCTGAATGTTTGCAGCTATGAGGTGCTTTGGATAATACGGAGTGCCTCAGGTCACTCAAAGCAGAAATAGCCTCTGAATTTGCAGAATGTATGATGTGGAGAATTTGAAGAAAGTGTTAGTTGTCATGTGAGATAACCATGCTTTCACAAGGGGAATATTGGACTCAGTGATCCTTGTGAGTCCCTTTCAACTCTGGGTATTCTATGATTCTAATATCCAAAGTTTACTTGGAAATGGCTGCTTCTGATTCTCCTGAAACTAAGTGTTTCGAGGAAACTCTCTGTTTCTGAGGGACATAGTTGCTTGGGCCAGACTGTGGGAGTTTAGAGCATCTCCAGGCACCTGTGACATCAAATGCGATTTCAGGTGTTCATTATTCCTCTGTGTTTGGCTCTTTTGTGCTTGCTATGTAACAGAAGGGCTTGTGATAACATTAGTCCCTGATGTAAGCCCTCTGACATGTCCTATCAGTGTTAGTAAGTCATCCGCTGAAGTGGTACCAGCTTGCCTGCCTGGCTTTCCTCCTAGTCCTTTTCTCTTCTGGGTTTATAAAATCTTAACATTTCTGGAGATCTTTTTAGAGGCATGAAGAAGCAAAGGGCTATGACTAACTTGTATTGCCTCTGCCCTTCCCTTTCCAATGAGCTGGCCACAACTCAGTGAAAAGAGATGGAAACTTTGACAGTGGCTTTAAGTAAGAAGGACAAATAATGGTAGTGGCTTAGGCACTGGCCTGATCCCAAAAGAGGACTTTGCTGGTGGTGCTCACAGCGCTTGGAATCATTTACCCAGACTGACAAACTGCTCCTAGACTGTGAGCTGGCACATTCTTCAGAGTAAGGAGAAAAAGACAAATAGTCAGGCAGCAGAAAATGGTATGTCTGACACTAAGGAGGACCTCATCTTTGGGCAGGGACCAGTAAGAGTACCGTATTTTTTCCTGATGAGGAGCTCTTAGAACAGCCCATAATCAACATGTGGAAGGAGTTTTCTTTGCTCTTTCAGACTTTTCTTCTTATCTTGTAACCTGTTTGTCCACTGCTTTCATTACACCTGTCTTTGCAGACACAGTGAAAGATCGGTAGTGGTATTGCATACAGAAAATCTCCCAGGATTTTCAAGCCCATGAAATATGATTAACTTGAATTGAGTAGCTATTTTATCGAAGCAAGGGCCAATACTTAAAACTGTAGCAACTTTACCAGATGAAAAATTTTAACAGACACCCATAAACCTGATTTTTTATCAGCTGCTTGATAGATTTAACCTACTTCTTGGCTGAAAGCAAAACACGTATCGTGACTATTACCCTTGAAGTGAGTCTTTTTCAGACTAGAAAACATAAAAAATTTGCTGTATTTCATCATTCTGTAGATCCACTTTTTGCCTTCCTCCAGATGCAATGGATCACCTAGCTCATACATGAAAGGAAAGGACATTTCTTCGGAATAACTGGGGAGCAGAAGACTGAATATTGCAATGCATTTTGGAGAAGAAAAAGAAGTTCAGACTGAATTTCTCACTGGAATAAAAAAAAATCTTGGGATTTTCAGATGCCTGTAAGACAGCCTGTAAGGTTCTGAAAAGATGGAGGCTTTATCTGAGGGACGGAAGAGGTGGCAGTGACTCTTCAAACCCAGGAAGTCACTAAGAATTGCAGAACTAGTGAAAGGGTGAAATGGGGAGCAAGGAGATTCATAGTCAAATAATTTCACTCAGTCTACCTCACCCAGGGGTTTGAGCTAACTCAATTTAAAGAGATAGTGTGCTTTAGTTTAAGAGTTTGTATTCTAATAAAATCTTGCTTTAGAGACTGGAAGTCTTTCTGTATCTCTCCGTGCACTACCCTTCCAGAAACAGTGGGGCTATTCTACCTCCAACTCCTGGTCAACTTGTGGGGCTATTCTACCTCCAACTCCTGTGGCATACGTGGAAGCAGCAGGTTTCCCAGGACACTGCTGAGGGATGCACTGGGAGCCATGGAAAAGATACACTATTGCATGCAAGACTGCATAGCGCCCACTGGAGAGACTCCAACCACTTTGCAGAGTCCTGGAGGTGCAGGGAACACATTTCAGTCTGCACCACAAGTCAAACACACTCTTGCTGGCACAGGCAGGTGAACAGTTCCACTGTATCACAGAATGACAGAATATTCTGAGTTGGAAGGGAACCATAAGGATCATTGAATCCAACTCTTAAATGTATGTGCAAAGCAGATTAAAAGATTGGATTAATAATTTTAGTGAAAAGTATTCACCGCATATGGCAAAGTCATTTTCAAGTACAGTGTCTCAACCATTCCCTTTTTAATACCCTGAAGGGAATTACAGCAATTGGACTAAATGCCTAACAAATTGCCTTTGTAGACCAAAGGCATTTTTAAACACTACGAGACCAGAAAATGTTTATTTTCTTGCTATAACCAAAGGTGTCCAAACTAATACTTTTTAAACTTTGGCATTATAAGTGGGTCTCAGGCCAAGCTTTTATTGACCAAGTCCAAGCTGTAAGCCAACTCTGATGTCCAAGCTATAAAAAATCCTTGCAAACATCAACTTCTAATGGAAAAACTGCAGTTGCCCAAGCTTTGGTGAGGTAAATGTGCCACTATAATAGCACAAAATATCTGTTTTTTCTATACACTGAACCTCATCAGAATCTTTTTGTGAGGAATTTATATTATTAGAGTAGAATTCCCCAGCAGAATGTGTATTCGTTATAGTATTGATGAGTTAAGCCTCCTATTTTCTTTACATGGGAAATTTTTATTCTTGTTTACACAATATTCTGAATAATCCCTTAAATACTGTACATCAAGTATTGACCATTTTCCTGTCTAACTTCCAGTAAAACCTAATAGTAATTATGTTAAAATTTGACTAAATTTCTTTTTAGTATTTTTCTCCAAAAAAGCTTCCCTGCATAGCAGAGCATACTCTTTCCTTAATCTTGGCATTCTGCTCCTCAGCTGCCGTCATTCCATCTGAAGCATTTACTTTGAAATGCCTGCCAAATATTTTTGCCCCGGTACCACAATAACAGTGTAGCAATGTGGGAGTGATTCAACACAGTGGGTTTACAACGAGAGCAGAGAAACAGGCTCAGGAAAGTGGTCTATGCGCTAGGTTCTCCTACAGATATCCAAATCCTAAGCAGATCTGCTAAACCTCATTAAAGGTCATGCTTACACTCTCTTAAGTTACTGTTTCTTCTGATAAAAAAGACAGCTTGGATGTAAGTTGTTTGGGTTTTGTTGTCCACTTTACTCTTAGGAATAAAACTTGAAATAAGTACTTTCTAAATAGAGTCTCATTAGTCAATGTCTTCAGTAGCGCTAATCTGCAGAGCTCTATTGAGGACAGAGATGCTCCCCTGGTTCACACCATCTGGTTTCATGGTCCCTTTCTGTAAGTACTTAACTTGGAAAGGTGCAGAGGTTTTTTGGGCAGTGCATCACCTGTTCATGTGTTTTCTCCTGGGAGAATGTAAAGCACACCTCAAGATCTGCTGTTAAACTTCAACAGTGAGGTATAGGGAGCATTTCTTAACAGTCAGAATCTCCAGGCTTCAGCTCACTCAAATCCTGGACACTGTGTAAATCTTTCTTGCCCCACTTCAATGGAGATAAGAGGGAATGTATGCTTGAGGTTCAGTTGAGAGAAACCACCAAAGTCATAGCTTATTTCACTTCTGCTGACCTCCTCTGATATGACCATCAAAGCAGGGACTAAAATACAGAGCAGGAACTCTGTGTGGTGCAAATGTGTTCCATCAATCTCCTTTTCATCTGGCTCTACAAATACTTTAGACCTGAGTAAGCAGCTGAAAATTTTGCAAACAAGAATGAGTAAACGTAAAGATGGATTATTTTCCCCCTGTTCTAGAGCAGGATGATCTGTTTACCTTTCCGAAGAAGCTGTCAGCAGTGTGGTCATCAAGAAATATGAATTCACAAATGGTGCACTCCTAGGAAAACAAGTACATGTAGAAACTTGTTCCTTCTATTTTCAAGTTTTTTTTTTCATTGCTATTTGTGTTTGGCAGCAGACTTTCTTTTTCATTTCCAGTTCAGCCTTTTAATAGATATTTAGTCACCTGCTTAACTAGATGGGGCTAAACCTGCAAACATTTTACTTGCCTATTTAGCTGCAGTTGTACAAGCATGTAAGTCAGGAAAGTCAAGTAAGCGAGTGAATGGGGCACCATGATGCATTCTGTTTATATGTGCTGCTGCATGTATAAACAATAAGAATCTTACTACACCCTTTAAACAATCTCCTGTGTTATTCTCCTATGCACTCTGCGCTACTGGTGTCTTTTCATCACCAGCCTAGTTCTACTAACTCTAATGGATAATTTTAGGAAACCTGAGAGGGAAAGGAGAGTGTTTTTAGGGGACCTAAAGAGTAAAGGGGCATTGACTAGGGCATTGCATTGCAGTTAGAATACTTGGACATACTCCACCCATCAGGAATCAATTGTCTAATTTTGAGCACCGCAAAGAGCCAGGACCACAAATGTCAGTAGGGAGGAGGTTGTGCTGATGTTGAGGAGCTGGGGATCAGGAGTGTGTGTTGTCCATAACCTTTTCCCCTTGATCCCAACTGTTATCTCTCTCCACCTGCAAGACAACACACACATATATCCACCTTTCTCCAGACACAGCTTGTGGGGCTGAGATATGCAATGCAATTCCTTATGTGGGCGCTCTGAAACTTGGTTCTGTATATATATATGACCTTTCCTGTAGCTCTGGCCCTTGCAGTCTCATACAACACATACACCCATACAGAGAAATGCAACAGAAACCTCTTGCTTCTGTAGTGTTTTAGGCTCTGCACACCCACACAGGGTCTTTATTTAGTTTGGTCTGTAATCTTTGGATATGGGATGTTCTTACTAAATCATCTTGATGTCTAGGAGATGCACACTGGAGGAAATCCAAATACAACTGCCCTGTTCCCTGAAGCGGGACAGAGTCATGCTCACATGTACCAGGGCTGCTTCAGGGGGAGGTACCATTCTCCACATAGCACCATGATCTCCTATGCCTTTTGCAGAGGAAGAAATCTCTTAAGAGCATGAATAAAGTTGTGTACCTTTTGACTGGTCATTGTGTGGAGGAAAAGGATGAAAAGATGAAAAATCTTTGGACACTTCCTTATTGCATGAGCACCCCCAGAGGTGACATCTGTGAAACATTTCTTAGCATCCCTCCAGCCCAGCCCTACTGGAGTCACTTTCATGTGGAGCAGGCCTCAAAGGTGATGCAGACCTGCATACCTCTGTATCTGCCTATAAGTGAGCAAATATGCATGTTAATCATATGATCACAGTAGCACAAAGCTGCCTTGCTGATGTGCTCTGACTAGTGTCATGGGCGCCAGTCACACAGCAGAAGGAGCTGCTCTCTAATACACTGCGGGTGTTGAAACAGATCTGGCACAGCATTTCAGCTCTCCAGCATTGTGCTTAGTTAAGATGGGAAGTGAGAAAAAAGGAAGAGCACAGAGCTCTGTGTGAGAATTTCAGGGTGTCCAGATCACTAGATTGAATTCCTTAAACTATTAAAAGGTAAGTCACCTACTAACTGGTTCTCTGTCATATAATCTGGGGTCTCTGCTGCAGTCAGTGAACACAGTGTCTTCATCGTGTAATTCATCTTAAGACAGGTGACTAAGGGATACATAAGGTGAATACTCCTTTGGAGGTCCCCATCATTTTCTATTAACTTCAGGGAAAAACCTGCACAAATTGAGAAAAAATACCTTCCATTTAGGCAGATTGAGTTAGGCGGAACAAATTTGCACTCAGGTCCTTCTCATGACAACTATAAGTCATCCCTCAGTCAAGCAAAAAAATTAAAAGCCGACGTATTGCCTCCAGTACTTTCCAGCCCACATTTGGGCCAGAATTAAAGGTAAACTTATTTTTCTTTCTGGGAATTTGTATAAGTTCTCTCATGTTAGTGTTTGGGATCTTCTGGGAGGCTAGCAAAGTCAAACCGTTACCTGATTTATTTCTCTTCATTCTCTCCAACAAAAAAAAAATGAGAAAAATTGTTTCAAATCCATTCAGGTGGAAATCAGAAATAGATCAGAGCAAACAGGAGAATGAATAATCTGTGCAGATGGTTGCTGGGAGAATCTGGACTCTTGTGCTCCACTGTTGTTTTTGCAGGTGAGATCTTTGCCTTCTAAAGCTGAGGAAGTCTAAAAACTGAATGGGTTTGAAAGATGCATATATGTCTTTGAATGATGTTGTTATTAGCACGGAATAATTTTACATAATTGACACCTTTTTCACAAAAAAAATTGATTTTGAAGATATTTTGTTTATACTGTAGATAAACTCTGCCTGAGTTGTCTAATCCCACTGAACCATACAGTATTTTCAGCAATGCATAGTTCTCTTGCATTTCAGCATCTGTTATGAAAACCAAAATTCTTACTCTGAGCTATTTGTGCTGGCAGTGCTTCAAAGGGAGCAACTGTTTTACTTCATGCCAGCCTCTGTAGCAGTGGGGAAGAATACCTCTCCTAAGATCATTTATATCTTGTTAACCTTTCGATGTAGATTTGTCTGAACACAATTTTTTCCTTTAGTACATACCTGCAATGACAGGAACTTGTTTGATAAGACACTGATATAAGAAGTTATATGTTCTTGTTTAATGAAAATAAATTTACCTGTTAATCAAAATATCTTTTATTTTCCTTCTCCACTTGTTGGCAAAACAAATACAAGAATTCACAAGCTGCAGAAACATAACATCTTATTCCTTTGCATGGAAGGGCAGCCATTATGTGACATCACTATCAGAGCTGAGAATGAAGGGCTGATCCTGCAAACTAGGCAAAGGGAGTACTAGCCAAAAGGGACAGTTTATTCCAGTGAGGGTAGAGCCAAATCTGCTACTTTTACATCAGTAGCTCTTCCAGTTATTTCCCAGAAACTTTACCATACACACGTGCAGGTCTTCCACTCTGGGCTATGCCTTGACTTGTAGCATAATCAAGACATTCACAAGACGAGGTAAATTATTGCCATCAGCTCCCATTTATCTACTCTTTTAATTACTTCCAGAAAAGGTTCAAGACTTACTGTTTGTTTGGCAGAAGGAAAGCATCAGACATGCCTTTGTGGAAGCCAAAATGCCAGAACTAAAGTCATACCATGGTGTGGAGTAGGGCATGCTCTGCCAAGGGGGGACTTTTCCTGACAGCAGGGGAGGCTGTGCTGCTACACCAAGCACACCCATGTTGCACTTGTCCTCTGCCAAGGAAAATTAAAGAATAGTAGGATGCTGCCAGCAGTGATATGAGCAGGTAAATCATGCCTGCTCTAAAGGAAGAGGAAAGCCTTCACTGCTCCAGAATCTGTCTCTTTCCATGGGTTTAGAAGTATGTGAGGCCAGGCTAAAACTGCCTGTGTCCAAAGCACCTTACAACACTCCATGCAGTGATGCCTTGGGATTACCAGCTCACCAAGGTGCACAGTTGAGAGCTAACCTTGCTGCCTCTACCTGCCTGCAAACACCAGTAGATGTTGCTCTTTTCTAGCTGTTGTTCAGAAGGGGAAGATGCTGAAATAATCACTATATTGCATGGTATCATGGCATTACAGCGGTCTAAGTCTGAAGCACACATGTATTTTCCAGTAACTGCAAATGGAAGATGGTACACCATAGGGTGCAGTTCACTAAATACCATCATAAGGGAAAAATAAGATTGAGAGGTAGTGCTCAGAAAAGTTCCCGATTACAATAGTTGTGCAATGACTCTCTTGCAACACATCTAATTTTGTTCAGGTAAGATCAAACCACACTTACCTGTCCAGGATTTCTTCCTGGAACAGGTATATGTTTATATCTTAGGACAGAGATTAGGTGTCATTTCCCTGAAGCTAGGCAGAAATACAGTAAAACCCCATTTTTTTCCCCAGTTTTCAGTGTAGGAAGGCTGTGTTTATGTTAGTAAGCAATGCTATGGGACTGACTCCATAGATCTAAAGAGCTGGTGTTGAGACTACTATACACATCTTTTAAGGTGACTTGCTTTAGAATAGTGTTAAACTGATCCCACAGACACAGGAGCAATTGGGCTTTATCAGGCAGGCCAAAATGCAAAATCTGCTTTAAAAACACACTTCTGATCTGAATTAAAATTCCAATGTCCTGTAGTGTTAGTGTAGGTGTAACCTGGATCTGCTATGTTCCCTTCCTTTGCCTCTGACCAAAGTACACCAGGTTCTTCAAAAGAACAAATATTCATCTAACAGCAATTGCAATACACTTTGTTTGAAAGATATTTGTGGGTCATCACAAGTCACTCAGTGAGGCTGTCGGAAGTACTACTGTGTGTTATGAGTAGAAATAGAAAAGTACTAACAGGGAAAACCAGAAGAAATGTCTGAAGTATGAAAACAAATTATTCAAAATTCCTGTCTCTGTCATTTGCAGTTTGTTGAACACAAGTTGATCCAATTACTGCAAATCTTGTATGACAGCAAGTGATGAAGACTTAGAACTTATGCGTATCTGTAATATGTACACAATAAATAATAATTAAACACCCCCATGGTTACACACATGACATAGTCTTTCTCCTATCATATGGTTTTAGTTATTTTTTCATTTATGTATTTTCTGTTACTTGTTATGTTCTCTTAAATGTCCCTGACTTATTTTCCTACACCAACTTCATCTTTCTTTTGCTTGGCAGAGATAGTTGTTTTTTCAGCTTACCATTGGGGGCATTCAAATTATTTATTTATTTTTATATAAACAGTGTAAGTGCTGCCAGCACAAATCCTTGGGAAAGTGCTAGGCTTAGCCTCATTCTGTACGGTAGCCAAGCAGGGCACGTTGTTAGTACTCTGCGAACAATGGGTAATTTTGTTATATTAACTTGGTTTCATTTCTTGGGGGAGGAAAGAAAGGTTGGTGGATTTAGTAGGAGATAAACTAAATAATAGGCACATGCCCAATCTGGATTTTACTGAGAACAACAGAGTAACTCCAGTTAATATCACTGAGAATGGGGTTAAGCTTTTAGGATTACATCTGTTTCAGCAGCTGTAGTCATCCATATGTTAGATTTCTAACCTCACTCACAGGCTCTCCACGTCAATGGAGAGAAGTTGTAACCTCTTGAGGGTCTGTTGGTCTATCCTAAGGTGCCTGGGAAGTGTGTGTTGAAGTGGCCTCCTTTGCTGATTGTGTCTTTCTGCTTTCAAAATTGTTAATGTTACAACTCTTTTTATTGAAGTGTCTTGAGCTATGAATATCCCACAGTGGTGTTTTGAACATGGTGAGTTTTTGCAAGAGCTTGGGCAACATTTTCAAAGCCCACAGAGGAGCAATGCTGGCCTTGCTCAAGCAGAGAAGCACTGGGGAGCAATATCTGAGCACCGGGTGGATGATTTAACTCTGGAACTGTCTTTAGTGCCTTTAATTAACCTTGAAACAGCCAGTTCTTATCACCATTCCTCTTAGCATCAATATTGCTCTCAGGCTCGAAGTCTATTGTTTCCAGACAGCTTTCGCTTCAGGGCTAAAAGCTTCATGAAGAGGTTTCTCTCTTCATCTTCTATCAGTAACAGCTGCAAAATCACCCTCAAATAGAGCACCTGAATGGTGGAGCCCTTCATTGGCATGTTTCTTTTCATTTGGAGGATTTACTAAATGATGTTCATCGTGACATGAGTGCTGAGGTGAATGGATGGTATCTTTGGAAGGACAGAGCTTCCTGTGGACTGTGCTGAACGGATCTTGATGCCTTCATCCCAGTGTAAACTGCAAACCCTTGTACTGATGCCCTTAGAAGATCTGTCTGTGGGACATGCTCTGAGTCACCTACAGTGATATGGCAGATCTAATCCAGATTTTCATGGACTGGAATGCAAGGAGCACAGCACATAATCAGGGTTTGGAGCTGAATCCCAAGCAATTATTTTGATTTACTATAAAATGCCTTTACATGACTTAGACAGAGGTTACACTCAGCCTCCTTGCAGAGTCATTGGGTGTCATACATGGAGCGTGAGGCTTAGGCGTTGCTTCCTGCTGCCCTGGCTGCTGTGGCCGCAGCCCACACATACAAAGCACAGGCAGAAGTCACTAATGCCAGTTGTTGCCTGGCTTCATGGCATGTCCCCAGTCATGTTAACTCCTCACATGCACATAAGCAGTTTTGGCCACCACCCAGCACAGTTCTGCTTCATGTATCGAAGTAGGTAACCCTTGGGAAGTCTCCCTGTCAGCTCAAAAGTCCCTTTGCATTTCCAAGTTGTACCAGCTCAGACACAGTGTGGGTTTTTTTAAGCTTTGAAGAAGTCAAGCTAAGAGCAGTTCAAAATAATTTTAAAGTGAATTCAGAGTACTAGAAGTTTTGAGCAGCTTTTTTCAATCATGATTGAAAATCAGTGCAGCTCTGACAATAATCAAAGTGTGAATGAGGAAACTGCAGTTTTCAGGAGAGTATGAAAATATGGTAGAAAAATCTTTCTGCCAGAGACAAGGGAACAGCTGATATCTAGAGTAGGAAAAATAATCTTTGGAGTTAACAAGAAAAAAAATCTGAAAGTATTCCAGAACATTTCACCAAAGAAAGTCCAAGTATTAGTGACAGATGTTAATTATGTTGCTTAATGCTTGACTGGCAGGTAGTCAGATACTTGTGAGTTGAATGTGGCTTAAGAGCTTACTTGAAAGCAAATAGAAGCTTGAAATGAATCAACTCTGGTTCCCAGTTCTGGGAGGAACATGAGAACTGCTGTGAGCTGTGAACATATATCTGTTTAGCCTGATATCCTGTCTTCAGCAGTGACCAGTGGCAGATGCTTTGGAAAAGAAAAGAAATATGGCATGTATGAAGCATTCCTTCCCCTCCTATAATCCCCTGATCCTAGCAGTCAAATGTTTTGGGACTTCCTAATGCCAGACATTGCATCTGGACCATTGTTTTTAATAGCCACCAATGGACCAATCTTCAATAAATTTGATTAATCTTTTTTTAAGTCCACTTATACTTTTGGCCTCTGCAGTATCCTACGGCAATGAACCCTTAGCCTGAATTATGCTCTGTGTTAGAAAGAACTCTCTTTTGTCTGTTTTGTACTTGGTTCTTGGATATTTCACCAGGTGTCCCAGTTCCTGTACAGTTAAAAATAGTGAATGACTGTCCCTTGCTCGGACTCTTAAGGCTGGCTCATTTTAGAGATCAGAGATCTGCAGTTTCCCTTAATGAAACAGAAAATGCTTATTCTCTGAAAGCTGCTCTGTATCTGTGTTGCACTGTCTGTTATACACTGCTTCAAATAGTTTCAAATAGGTTTTATAATATAAGTACACCATGTTACTTCCCATATATTCTACCTATTTATAACCTCTATATAACCAAATCACAGAATCACAGAATCATAGAATATGCTGAGTTGGAACAGACCCACAAGGATCATCGAGTCCAACTCTTAGCCCTGAACAGAACTATCCCCAAGAATCACATCACGTGCCTGACACTATCATCCAAACGCTTCTTGAACTCTGTCAGGCTTGGCGCTGTGACCACTTCTCTGGGGAGACTGTTCCAATACCCAACCACCCTCTGGGTGAAAAACTTTTTCCTAATATCCAGTCTAAGCCTCCCCTAACATAACTTCAGGCCATTCCCTTGGGTCCTGTCACTGGTCACCACAGAGATCAGTGCCTGTCCCTATTCATCCCCTCACGAGGAAGTTGTAGACTGCGGTCTCCCTGCAGGGACTCCCCACCTTTGAGGGAGGCAACAGCTCCTCTGGGTTTTGTGTCATCTGTAAGCTTGCTTAGTACCCCTTCCGTTTATAGTGGAGTGTGTTCACATATGCCTGGAAAGAAACCTAATCCTCATAAAAAGCAGTACAATTGTCTCTTGTGTTTCTTGTTCCTCTTACAAGAGCTGATAAGATGTGTCTCCAGGGCAGTGGAGAGAATCATAGAATCATAGAATCATTTAGGCTGGAAAAAGTCTTAAAGATCACTGAGTCTGACCGTAGACCTAATAGTGTTAAGCCTACCACTAAACCATGTCCCTAAGTGCCACATCTATATGTCTTTTCAATACCACCAGGGATGGTGACTCCACCACTTCCCTGAGCAGCCTGTTCCAATGACAACTTTTTCTGTGAAAAAAATTTCCCTTATATCCAATCCAAACCACTCTTGGATCAAATTGAGTCTTTTTCCTTTTTTTCTGTCGCTTGTTACTGGTGACAAAAGGAGTGAAATGATTCTTGATTCAAGACATCTTCTCTAAATGTCCTTACCGTCTCTGCAGGGATGCAGGAACCACCTGCATCTGGGCTTCCCCTCTCCCCACTGCAGTTTCAGGGCCACCACTGCAGTGGTCATTGTGGTGGGGAAGCTGCAGAAGAGCAGAGTTGACAACTGTTGACAGTTGATTGGACTGCACTAATTGTCTTGTAAAGAGCGATCATAGAAGAAGGGCATGAAGGGTTTTTCAACAGGATGAGTTCTTCCTCTCTTCTTTTCTCCGTCTCCAGGGAGAGACCCTTTCACTGCTATGGGAGGGAAGGGTAAGGGAGAAGCCCTGGTTTTGAAATCCAGCTGCAGTTAGATGAGAAGCAATACTGTTTTTCATGTTCTTCTTTTAAAAGTATTGTTACAGCTGCTAACTTGTGCTTTTTGTCTGTGAGAAGTCCCTGGTTCCCACCCTTCCCACAGCACTTCCCACTCTGCGGTAGGAGGCTACTCTGAAGAGCAGAAGGACTTCCCTTAACATCTCATATACTTGAAGAGAAAAACAGACACTTTCCAAGCAGCTCTTGATTTACGAGTGCTTACCCAGCAAAGGTGATTAGCCCAAAATGTTGACCTAAAGCCACCAGTGGGAGGCAGCTCCATTGCTGCTGTAATTGGGCTTACCTCATACCCTCAGATTGGTATCTGATTTATCACCCTAAAATATTGAGCCTAAATGCTCTTCTGCTTCCCTGGTGGAGAAACCACAAGAAGATATAGGTTTAGAGCCAAATTTTCAGAGGCAGCTTCCAAATGTTTTCATCTCTTTTCGTCCTTAAGCTTTTGGGTGCATTACAATTGAAATAGGTGAAAGCTCCAAAATCAGGAAGGCTGCTTCATTAAGCACAGAAAATTTAGGTGCCTGCTGATGGACCAGATCCCTCTCCCATTAATATTCCACTCTGCAGCCACTGGACACCATTCATGAGTTATCCAAGGGTGTTCACAGAAAATATCTGCACCATAGTCTGAAAAATAGAAAAGCATGGTAATGACCTATGGTAGATGCTCTGGTGGCCAGGGTCAGTGAGAATAGCTAGTCTGGTTTTTGTGCATTAAACCCATTGAGGTTTAATGGACAGGCATGGACATATTTTGCTGAATCAGTGCCACACTGCATAAAAATGACATTTCTGACTCTGAATTTTGAATGTACAAATACTTCAGCACCAGAAAGGAAGCATGCAAAGAGTTAGAAGCACAAACCTGAAGGGCACATCAAGGCCTTTGTGAAATATGCCCCTGGATTTTGGCAGCTGACTTTGACTTCATAGCCAGAGGGTGAAGAAAAATGTATTCAAATTTCTAGAGTAAACGTAACCAGCAGACCTTAACTTTAGCAGTGAGTCTATTACCATGTGCATTCAAAAATTACGTTTTTAGTCTGTTATGTCATTTACTGCCTTTTAAAACTTTTTTTACTCTTTTAAAAAAGATGTGTTAATATGAACTGTAAGAGAGCTTGCTCTTGAAATGACAATATTTAATTTTAGTCCTTACATTTCTTTGAACCAGATTGTACGTACTTCCTTAGCTCTAAAAAGAAACTCTCTTTTATGTTTAACAGCATTGAACTTGAAACAAAAAAGAAATGTTGCATCTGAAAATCAAGCCCATATAACTGTGAAGGATCTTTTTAATGGTCACTGCACTGTAGCTGGTAGGTCACTGTTCAAGTGTGGAGCAATTATAGTCCTCAGAAGAACTGCTTTGCTTCTGTTTTACACTGCAGTAACCTAATGAAGTAAAATTGGACCAGTGCCACGGCATTTAAGGAACTATGTTTTGAAGCCTCCTTCACACCAAAGTAATTTGCTGTGACATGTCACACGTCTCAGAAATACAACTAGAGATAAATCATTAAAATGGCCAGTTATCACTGCACAGTAGCCATGCACTGAGGATGTCATGCCAGCATTCACTGGATTCCCCACCTGCCATGAGAGACAGATATCAGAGAAGGCAAATGGCCAACAGAAGAATCATTTTGGAGATTTGCATTCAGCTATATCCCTGTGGCTGAAGATGTAGTGTTCATACTTTTCTTCCCCACATAAAGCCTGGAGTAATTTCTCACACATTGTGGCCAGTCCTTGCTGGGTAGTGGAAAGTAGTGCAGTTTTCACTATGGCTGGGAAGAGACAGGGAAGATCTTTCACTCACACACTTGATTCTGAATGTCCCATTGGATTCAAAGCTGCTTACATGGTACGTTTCCTATACTATGAACAGCAAGTGCTGACCAAGGGGATTAGCCTACCAGTCCTCAAAACATCAGTGGGACATCACTGTGCTATTTTATTATTTCCTTCCATTTTGTGTAGTCAATTTTACCTGCGAGGTTGCCTGCAGGAAGATATTCTGCATGCAAGTGCTGCGGTTGCAGTTGTTTTGACCCCCTCACAGCTTTCATTCATGGTCTAGTTTCTGTTGTGAGGCCCTCCTTGTTGCAGAAAATCTATGTAATGCTGAAGACCTGCTCAGCTGCTCATCACAGCTCTGTTGGGACCCCAAATGAGAAGCTCTTTGCAGAATGAAAAAGGTTTGGAAAGTTAGTAGCGTCATGAATTAGTCTAGGTTTAGGCAAATTTCCTCCAAACTCATAAACACCATATTGGATCTAGAATTAGCTGTTGGTAGAAAACTTCTAGAGGGAGGGAGACTCTGGCTTCCTTCCTCTTGCTGATTTCTTCCCTTGAGATGAAGCACTTGAAAATTTTTTTATGTCTTCCAGGTTCAGAGATATGAATAGCTAAAAAAAAATAGTTTTGTTGTTTCTTGCTGCTCCTCTGTTGACAAACAAGGAAGAAAAAAGCCTTAGGAAAAGCTCTAACTGATCCTGTGAATGTTCCTGATTGTGCATTAAATCGCCACCTGACCTCTGGGGCTGCCCGCTGACCATCAGCTACAGTGTCAGCATCATAAACAAGGAAAACACAAAGAAACAAATTACAGACACAACCACCATGATCTTGGAAACCACTGTTTTTCCTTATCTCCTGACAAATAAATGTGTAGAGACCAAAATAAGTCATTAAATATAATTTCATAGACTAAGGCTTACTTATGGTCTTCACCTTTCTGGGAATTCAGAGTGGCATTTCTGGGAACCTTTATTGTACCTTCCTACCCACTAAAGCCTTGCTGTTGTAAACTGATTCTCACTCTGCACTACACCATAACTTAAAGGGTGGCTCAAAACAAACAGCAGTAGATCAATTTACATTCCTGGGTACTACTGAAATTGCAAGGCTTTTGTTCTCAAGTTTGTTTTTATTTCTAAAAAACATACCTTTTTAGGATAGCATTTTAAGAAACTATTTTAAGTCACATTTTACTTCTCTCATACATTAACTAATATGTTTTCTTTTAAAAATCAAACTGTTACTAAATTGCAAATAATTCCTCGTTCTCCAGTTCCTGAAAACACACCTTTTCAGCCCATTCCATCTGCTGCAAAGAAAATGGAGGAGGAGGGGAAATTCTACTTAGGCTCCTGGGCAGGTTGCAGGTGCGTTTGTTTGCATTAAGAGAAATGTCTAACAGAATCCTCCTTTGTGACACATTATAGCAACTTTTCAATTTTCTTTCATTAGCTGGTGGTACTTCCTCCTCAATAAGGTACTATTGTGCTGCCTCTAACCTGATCTGGGAAACACTGTGGAGCTGTCAACTCATCAATCCTAGAAAATGGATAGTTAATCTTTTCAGGTGACTTGTTTCATTTCCTGTAGCTCATGTAAAATCCAAATATTTAGCTACTACAAACAGTGAGTTCTTCACCTGGGTTTCACCGATAAAGCAACAAAGATTATTACTTCTAATTTTTTTCCTCTTTTCTGCTGTTTGAAAATAATTGCTGCTGGATGAATAGAGTCTCATTTCTAGTGGCACAATTGAGAAATATATTAAGATGGCATACAATTACATTTTCTGAAGTTTTTAGTTTGCATTGGGTTTAAAAATTCACCTTCTATTTTCTCTGGTGCTTTCAGATTTTTGATTCTCATCTGCTGCTATAATACATTAGACTACTCAGTCTTTCATGGACATAATCATGCAGATGAAGGATGTTTTATGCAGGATCAGCCTCCCATCATTTCAAACTTTAGAGTGCCTTTTTCAAAGTCAGAATCCCACTGTCAAAAAGGCTCCGTCACCACAACTTATTTGCTTATTGTCTTGACCTGCTTTAAGATTGTCTTTTGTGCTTTGGTATCATCTCCCTGACAATCCTGTACTAATTGGGAAAAGATAGATTGCAATGGGTAAAAAACAAACGAGGCATTTCCATCTCAGTAAAAATAAAGCACAAATCACCTCCAACAAAACAGGTGGCAGCTGACTCTTTTAAACTCCATGAGGAGGCCCAGCATCATAGGAAAAGCTAACGTAAAAGGATGTTTTGCTACAGCAATATAGCACATAATTAAACCCTTTTGCATTATAAGACCATTACAATAAAACAGGCAAAGCCTCTGTCTCTGAAAGTAATGCACGTGTGTAGCTGTTTGCTCTGGTTTTGTTTACTTTGGGATTTTAGTGTGCCTTTTTCAGAGGTCAGTCTTTATAGTCAGAGCTTTTGGGGTGCTCAGTGCCCTTTGCACCTTGGTGGAGAATCCCTGAAACCTGCAGGCACAGAGGGGGCGCAGAAAGTCAGGGATTCTGAGAAGCAAAGAGCTGTTAAGATCCATGGCAATGTCTAAAGATAAGTCCTGAAGAAATGACCGAGAGCTGCCCTCTTTATGGATCGGGTCTTTAAAACAACAAAAGTTACCTGTCTGAGAAAGAGGAAAGAAAGATCCTGTACTGCAGAGAAACACTTTCAATATGCTGGTTTACCCACTGAAACAGGGACAGATTCCACCTCAGAGATGGTGGAAAGCAGACGCAAAGGTAAAGGCTCCTCTGAAAAGGGTTGCTCTGTTATCTTTTAATATAATAAAAGAGCAAGCAATTCTTGGAAGATGTGACATGAAATGAAGCTGCACGGTCTTATGTGGTGCCAGGGACAATGGAGGTTTCCCCTGAGGACTAGAAAGCCCAAGTAGGCAGTCTTTTTGGAAAGTTACTCCAGAGCAGAAATTCCTGAATTTTTTAAGTGGCAGTACCCGCATGCATTCAGTTTACATCTCAGTACACAGCTCTGATTTCTAGACTACTGTTTTGAAAAGTGGGTTATTGTTTGAGAATTTAGTATGTAAAAGAGGACAATAATGGAGCAAAAAGGAATAGAAGAGAGAGAAAATTTAGAAAGAAAACAAGAGAGAATGTGGGATACAATTTAAAGAGGTAACTATGGCATAATAAAGCAGATCTACCCCAGGTCAAGAAAGCGATATTTTCCCCTCAGAGTGACTATCACACTAGAACACAACCTAGACATTATTGCAAAGAACTATAAGCTCCTGAGGTTTGGGCTGCAAATTAGTATCTGAACAGTCTGGTAAGAGTGGGCTTGGTTCCTTCTGAGCTCACTCTGACAGCCCTCCCATGCTATAATATATTAATATAGTCATGATAGCCTGAAGATATAACTGTGATGATACAAAACTTGATGTGCCCCCAGTGAGCTCTAAATCCTTCTGTTTCACAGTGTTCTCACTGCTCAAAAGCAGTGCAGTTTACACTGCAAAAAACCTCCCAGCACATTAATTTTACAAGGCTGAAAACCAAAGGAAGCATGATAGCTAACATTTATATTTTATACCAAATAAATTTCCAGTAACAAATATTATTACAACAATCACCAAAGGAACTTAGAATTGCTAAGTTATTTTGGGATTGCATTTGCATTGACTTTTGTAGCATCCCATAATCCTTTCCTATGTATCAATTCAGAAACAGTGAATCCTCCTTTATCCCAACCAGCTGACCCAATCTCAGCTGTTCTTTGAAAATAAAAACACATGTTTTTTTTTAGCTACTCCATGTGGAGATCCATTTAGTCCCCCTCCTCTGACAGCTTCTGTTGCCAAAACTTACAGTTTTATGAAACAGTAGTAGCTGCTCCATGTGCAGCTCCATAGCTGGACTTGAACCTGGCTTCTAGGTTGGATCCCCAGTTTCATCTCTATGCCTCAAACAATCACCCCAATAAGCCACATTGTCTGAGGTTTTGTCTGCTTTGCCTTATACTGTTGCAGAGTTTTTCCCCTTGGATGCCTGATCTATTGGATCAGAATGCATGATATGTCAAAATATTCTACCCTTCACTTCTGGAATACTTTCTAACTTTTTTTGAGTTGTTAAACACCAGATCAGTAATTGTTGGGTCAGAATCACCTTGTAGGGGTGTGTGTGCATGCATGTGTGTGTGTGTGTGTGTGTGGAAGGGGAAGGGGTGAGTCAAACCTCATGGAGGTAAGGTGGTGTCATATCCCTCATGACAGGCTCCTGGAACCCACATGGGGAAGCCCCAGAGTAGCTGTCAGTCACAAACAGCCCAGGAAAACTATAACACACTACATCTCCTGGAGTCCCTAAGCCATCCTTGGATTGACAAGGACAGTGAGAACACTGCCCCTCAGCCTTGCCTGGAATCCCAGAGTGGCTGGTGGGTCAGAAGCCCTGCCTGGGGGCAGGGTTGGCCAAAGGGACCGAGCACATAAAACCAAAGGCATATGCTTACCTCGTGTTGCAACCCTGTCATCTGGACATGTGAGAGCTGGTCTTCCAAAAGGTTCCGATGGTAGCTACATGATCTGTCTCTCCCTGTTTCTCCTTCTCTCTTCTTACTCCCTTTGCTTCTCTTTCTTTGCTCCTTTCTTGATGCTTTGGATGTCTTGGAGCTGGAGTGGTTGGATTTTGACTTAAGTGTTGTGGATTAGTATGTGCTGGGTCAGTATTATGGTGGAACATTTTATCTAGCTTGTGTGCTGCCTTTTCGAACTTTTGCCAAGTTCCCTTTTTTGTGCTGTAAATTATCAATAAAAATACCTCTTGGGAATAAGTCTGTGGCTTATTCTTTTAACACTGTCATGAGGTATTAAGGAACTCTCTATATATATTTTCAAGTAAAACTCCTGACTGAATCCATGAGCTTGCAGCTCTGGGACCAGAGTGTTACACCGACAAATGCTAGACGTTTTATTCTGTTAGCCTCTCTAAGAAGAGGTTATGTTTGGGTGGGTTGTGTAAACATTAACAAAAAGAAAAAAATTTATATTTTACTGACTCCAGGCTTTGGTGCAGCAATGACTTAGCAAAGTAAGAGGTAGAAGGACATGGTTTTGCAGGCAGGAGAAAGAAATGTGACAGGCTACTGACCCAGGAAGTGCATTAGGCTGTGTGCTGGGAAGCAGCAGAGGAAGAGGGCAGGAGGGCTGCCTGGCCACAGGCAGGGAGGAAGGTGAGGAGGCATCTCAGCACGAAGTACTGCTGTTTCAGTTCAGTTCTCTTGGTGCACAAGAATAGAGCATATACAGTGTGTAGTGACAGGGAACACCATCACTTCTACCCCTTGTAACCTGCTCAACATCTGTAGGTGGTCATGAGATGAGCTGAACAGACAATGTGGGCTGAAGCAGTGAGCTGAAGATCCACACTGGTCACTCTTCTCCATCACTCTTTTACCACCAAGATGATGCAGACTTTGCCAGTGAGTACAGGGGAAATCAACCAGTGACAAATGCGCTACAATTGCCTGAGACTGAAGCAGCACAGAAATGAAGCTGAAGGGGAAAGAAAAACATACAACAGACTTGGTGAAAACACATTTCCCTTTCTGTCTACAAAAATGGAGCAATTGGGGTTTCCTCTCAGGTGTTAAGCTCTTTCAATGCAGCACTAATACTGTTTAAATCTTTGTTTTGTGGGTAGACCTCATGCCAACTTGCTGAGTGTTGACATTTCAGATATTCATACCTTCTTTGACAAGCTATGGCAGCAGTCAGAAAGACACTGATGCTTAGGCAAGTCCAGGCACACCTCCTCTGGGCAATCCTGTCTGGCACCAGCATGTCAGCTCAACCCTCCTGCTTCTCATAGAGTTTCAAATCAAAGCTCACCAGAGTTTCAAGCCTTTCTTGTCAGTAAACATCATGGCCTCGATCACATTTGACAGAACCTGCAGAGGATGAATTGCAGCAGCCAGACTGACACAGCAACCTTGTGCCTTTGGTGCAGCACTCAACCACATGGCCAAAGCAGGGTGGTGAGATCGAAGTGAGAGATTTCGGTTCAACATTCAAACTTCAGCCCATCAGGCGTTTCCAGGCTTCCTGTCTCATGGCTCTGGCTTACCCCATTGCAGCAGCCGTGCAGCCCCTCTTACTCGGCAGCTGGGAATGTTGCGGTTTTAGGTTCTCCTCTCCAGACAGAGAGAAGGAGGCAAAGAGGAGAGATCATGAGAGACCCCTGGGAACTGCTGCATTCTGGAAAGGATTTTTTGCAGGTCTAGTACTTGGCACAGATTTCAAAAGGTTGGGTTTGGATGTTTCTGTAGTGATATAACTGTACAGCAACTCACCCAGTTCATGGCAATGTTGGAGGTGTAGCAGAAGACAATGACCTTGTTTGGCCTCTTTGCACCTTCTCACAGCCTCTGCATCTGTAATGCAGTGACATAATAGCCTTTAAAACAAGCTATTTGCAAGAAACAAGCAAATCTGATTCAATGCTTGCTGTTTGCTTTTTCTGCCTTTAACTTAAAGCCATCTGCATGGTTCTTGGAAGTCCCAAGAGATCTCTTCTGCTGCAGAAATGTCAATGAGATTATAAAAAGATTTGCAAGGTGGATAATAAGAGAAAATGAGTTGTCCTTATATTGCACCTTGGGACTGAATGATACTGACAGTTGTACACCTTGAACTATTATCCTGGCAGTGGTGCAATTATATGATAAATTTAGTTTAAGGATGACTGGAAATTCTGAAAATATCTGAAAATGCCAATTCATCAACATAGAAACAATGTATGGGAAACAACTATGATGTTCTATAGCAGAGAAATTTTTTTTAAATTTCTTTTAATGATCTAAAGGTTTAATTTTGACATTTTAAATGAAAAGAATCCATTGTCATGTTTGAAACAGTCTTTTATTTCAAAATGTTACCTATAGGGATAGCTATGCAATGGTCTAAAAAAAGTAAAAATTTTGTGAAATTACTGAAGAAAATACAAAAACTAGAAATAGCTTATAAAGTTTCTTTGAGTAGTCTTTGCAAAGTTTCAGTTCATGAAGTTTTTCGAGGTCATGATTGTTCTTCCCACAGTGAAAGAAACAGTGAATGAAAAATTCGAGCATCCATATGTGAAGAAACCATTTCCCACTATCTTTGAGAATGTCTGGGAAACATAAGGAAACCACTGACAATTAGTGGCCACATAAAATAGTTTGCTCTTCTACTTTATAATCATAAAATGCATTCATCTGACAGCACCAGTTTTAAAGGGACTGGCTTAATGGATCCACATTTGGCAGATGTTACATTTTCTACAGTAATTTTAAATTCATTCTGAGAATTGGCAGCACCTTCCCAAAATGTATGTGAACATTTTCACAGAGAGTGCTGCTAAAGAAAAGGAACACTACTGCAAAAATAACCAAAGAAGCAAACACGTGATGCAACACCTGCCTTCCACTGGTCTATGGTTCCCACTCAGTATTCTTCAGTTGCCATGTTCAAAAGCAGCAGTATATTAATTAGTCACAAATAAATATATTATTCCCAAATTTAATTTTTCAGGAAACTAAAACACTGGGCTAACATTAAACAAAAACTTAATGTTTATAGTTTCTCTTGGCTTAAATTGGCAATGTGTTGTGGTATAACAGTAATCTCAGTATCTTTAACACTGTCATTTCAGGTTTTCATAATGTTCATTATCGACTAAAATGTTGCAGCAATATGGACAGTTTCCGGACTTCTGTGCTTCTCTGTCCTCTCTTTGTATCTTATTTGCCAGAGAAATATTTGCTAGCTCTTTGTAGTCTGAAAACTAGCACTTTTCAGACTGTCCTCCATACCCATGTGAAATGGATCATAAATCTTTAATTTCTTTTTGCCCTTATAAGTTCCACCTCAGCAGTGATATTTGACTTCAAATTTGTATCTTTTCTAGTTACCTGGTTTAGTTTTTACTGCATTTACCAGGTGGCATCCTGGAAGGATTCCTACTGAGCACTTAACAAGGTGTTGTTTCGTTTTGCCTGCTGGGCTCTGGCTGGTTGCACCAGTGGGGCTCAGGCTCACACTCACTCAGAATATGCAGTTTGTGTTTGTCCACTGTGGGAAAAATTAAGGTGGATTCAACCTAAGGGCTTCAGTATGAAGCTGTAAAAGGATGATAAAAGCAGGCATTAAATTTCTTGGCTTAATGTTTACTTAAAATGTATGTTTCTTTGGATTTTTTTCTGTGCTTTTGAGGACAACATGTAATGTTCATAATAGTTGGAAAACTGAAAAGTGTTCCCTTCCTTTTTTCTGATACTGTGCTTCAGGTTCCTGGAAAGTGAAGGACTGTGTGTCTTGCAGCCTTGTGAAGCTGATGTCTCTTAGGCTTAATTTTATATTTCAGATGCTAATTATGAATCCCACCATCCTGTGACTGCATGATGGGGACATTGTGACATACAAAATTTCTGATACATACACTGTGTCTCTCCTCTACCTCAATACATGAAGCCATACACAATAGGTTTTTTTATGGAATATGAACAGATAATGGGATGGGACTTCAGAGATAAAAGAGCAGAAAACATCAGAAAGGAAGCTAATCTGAAGAGATGAAGGTAGAAGATGAGAAGAAGAAAATTGAAGTGGCTACATAACACTGAAAATAAGAAGAGCCTTGGGCAGACCGAAGTCCAGTGTAAATCCTCTGTTTTCATAAGTAGTCCAAACCCAGCACTTCAACTTTTCTGCTTGAAACCTGAAAGCAAGAAGCACTTTGAGAGTTGCAGCTTAGGGTCACTTGTATGTGGGAAATCAATAGTATGGCAGAGCCTGACTGTCAAAATTGAAAATAATTCAGTAATTTGGTATCACTCATTTTCTGTATGTTTCAGAGGAAAATTCCCAAAGGACTTTGACTGTAAGAAAGAAAGCAGGCTCTGAATTTTTCCAAATATTGTTTTTTTCATGGCCTGCTATGGAAGAATATTGACCATCAGGTGTAAATCTGAGCTGAAGATAGAAACAGTGCAATATACTCTATAAGTGCTTCCAGAAACACAGGTTTCAGGTCATGCCTGAATGAATCATGAAGTGCAGGGTTCGGAGATAACAAGAACATTCACTGCTGCTTCCTTCTACATTGATCAAATATGGAAGGAAAAGTGCTGATTCCTGGAAATAAAAAGGGGTGCTGCAGAGTTTACTCTCTCTGATGAATGAGATGAAGGATCACGAAAGGAAGAGGATACAAATAGAGGACATAAATACAGTCTCTGTGCGCAAGTGTGTCTGTGCCCCAGTGTGCTGGAGGAGGCAGTGCTGGGCTGAGGGACTGACTCAGTTCTGCCAGGCTGGTGGAGACTTTCCTTGTCTAACACTGTCTGGCTATAACTAACAAAGCCTCTTGCTTTGATCTTGTGACAGTGGAAATCCGGCTAATGCCACTGTTTTGAAAGCTTGTGGGTTCCTTTCATTATTTCATTACCTATGTTGAGTAAAAGAAACAATGTGGTTTTTTTTAAATTAATGGCTGTCCATTCATTACTGCAGTGACTCCAAGTATTTTCTTCTGTTGGCTCTCTCTAAGGTCAGCCCCTGACTATTCAAGTTTTGTGGGTTTCACTCAGCTTCTGAGACTCAAAGCTAAAAGGAATGTCCTCCTGTAACCACACCGTAAATAACTTTCATGGTGGTGGCCAGTCTGAAGTGAATGACTGGTCTTGGGAAGGAAGTCTCGGTAAGAAAACATGCCCTTAAACCAGCCTCTGAATCCCCTCGATATCAAGCTCAGCAGCCAAATTCTAACCCCCAGGAACAGAAAGCACCAAGAGAAGGAGCTGATCTTCCTGGGACACTCTATAATACACACAGTACCAGAGACACAGAGGGAATAAATCTGTTATGGCTTTACTCCCACCTTATCTATACCACCGCATACTATTATTGTCACTAACTTTTTTAAATCCTTCACCTCTTTCATCAGATATTGGAACTCTTTCCTCCGTCTTAGATTATTTTTCCAACTCTTTGGAGCAGGGGTGATTTTTGCTCCCTGCTTTTTGGCTTGTTTTTCATTTGGGCTTGACATTGCTGCCATAAAAATTATTTAAAAAATAATATAAGTGGAATGTAATTGATGTCTTTCATGAATGATAAATCATTAAAAATAAATGCTATTTGAGGGAATATCTTTAACTGACAGCATTATGTTTTCCACTGTATTAATATATTTTAAGTTGTTTGTTATATCATTATATCCGCTGAACTAATAAATTTGGTGTGCAGAAAGCTGTGCTGCAAAAAAGGATGTTTCCGACTTATGAGAAAATTAATTAAAAAAATAAAAAATATTTGGTTAAAACTGGAACTGACCCCACTTTTTCTTCTGTCTTCTCTTTCTTCTTTGCCTCTGTTCTATTCTCTTACAGCTCTCCTGAGCCAGAGCTCTCTGGACCCTAACTCCAGCGAAAGCCCTGGTTCCTTCCGTAGAGGCAGGAGATGAGGCCTGGAGATCTGAGTGCAGATTTCTAAGTCCACAAAGGAGAGTCATGAATTTCTAGAGTCCCAAAGCTTCACTGATGAACCTAGGTGTGGAAACCCTTCACCATGTTGTCACTTAGAGACTTAAAGTTGTTTGCAAAATGGAGAGGGATACCCCCATTTTCTATCATGTCCACGTCTTGCACCCTGAGAGGTGTGGGACAGTGAGAGGAGCCAGGAGCTGCACGGTCCTGTGCTCCTGGATGTGGGAGCAGAGAGATGTGCTGATAAAGGAGCTGAACTGAGTTGTGGCCAACTTCAGAGGCCACCAGGTGCCCACACAACTCTGGCTGATACTGGCTGCTTGGAATTGTGTCCATGAGAGGTACTCTTACTGACAGCTGACAGTGCTGCTAGGAGAAAAACCCAAATGTCACCAATATATCGGGCTCCCAGATTACTTTTGCTGAGGATCATTCTGATCTACAATCAGAATATGGCATATAGTAAATGCTGTGGACTTGGATAATGGGGAGAAAAAGAAATATTACTCTGTTTCACAGACTACCTTCCAGACTCTGTCCTGAAAAAGGAAATTGTATTTTAGATATGGAATCAACTGATAGGAAAAAAACAATTCTGTCCATTAAGAAAAGAAGAACAACCTGGTGTCTACACCACTGGAAGCAGTCTCTGACACACAAGAGTAACGCTGTAAAGCTCTGGTGCTCAGTGTAAACAAAGAAAATGAGGTTGACACAGTTGTGGAAAACCTTTTCCTACACACACTTATTTGTCCTGTTTTGATGAGCTTTCTGGCATGTGAGTCCTTCTGCAAGTGCAAAAGATGCTGAAATACAACTTCTGGTTCCTGTCAGTTTTCCTTTCCTTTCCTTTGTGGCTTCAGGCTTATCTCCTTCATGTTAATTTTCTACCTAGTATTTGCACTTCACATTTTCCTGTTTACTGGAAACACCAAAGGCCACAGCTCAGCAGATGTGGTGGGTATGGAGAGATTCAGATACATACTTGAAACTTTCATAAATGTATAAGCTTTTTCTCATTTTGCAAATGCTTATGGAGATATTTACATTTTACATTTTTCTTTTTCTGCACTAACAGCAAGGTCATTCTCTACTTGTGTGCAGGAACCTGGAAGCTGAGGAGAATCCCTGGACAGAGCAGTGGGACACTCCACAGAGCACACAGCCAGAGCATCTCTCAGGTCTGGAGAACGAAGTATCTGAAGTTTGGGATGAAAATAAAAGTGTCATAAAGTGTTACTGTTGAGAAGGCAGGCCCAGACAGGTTTTTCAGAACTTCTCATATCTTCCCTGCCTTTTGACAGGTTCTCAGATAACTCACATGGTAAGGCAGACATATTGTTGCACCAAGCACAGGTGGAAAAAATCAAAGTAACAGCCTGTTGCAAGGCTCTTGTTAGCATGGCAAGTTTCCTATTGACACCTGGAGTGCAGACACCCTGGCCTCCACACCCACGCACCCAGCCCAGCTTTTCAAGAGCTATTCGGCTCCTTGCCATTGCCTCTGTGCTCCAGAAATCACTCCTGACTGTAATCATTTCATTTCATTCAACAGTGAAAACACAGGGAGCACAAGAGGTTTTCTAAATGCCAGGGTCATTGGCTAATTTTTCTGTCTAAAATACTTAGTGGAAACAGTGCATTAAAGGTTTGCTGATGAAACTCTGACTTCGACTGATCAGTAATTATTCCCATGCAAAGCCAGAGCCAACAGCAGGATGTGTGGGAGCAGCTGCTCACCAGGATGTGCTTGTGGCTCGCAGTTTGGCTAAATGAGCACCCGCACATCCTTCTGAGGTTCTGTGAAGTGAGGGGTGATACTCTGAAAGCAGGACCCAAGGCTGGGGTCTTGCCTAGTTCAAAGAGCAGCTGGTGATGCAACTCCATTCAGCACATTAACACAGCTTTTTCCTCCTGAATAGACATATTTGTCAGAATAGCAAACTTGGGCTCCATCATTGCAAAAATAAGGCTTTGATGTATTGTGTATTTTTGCCAGACATTCAACAGTAATCTAAACAAATGACTTGGTGCAGAGGTTCACAGAATATGAGTCAAACCTCATATTTTAAGAAGTAAAAAAAAATTGTAAGATTTCATTTCTGCCATAATTCCTGAGATGTAAAGGTAGGGTGTCTTATTTTTAGGTATTTTAAAAACCTGATTTGGTTAAAAAAACTTCAGCCATTGTCCTAAACAGCTGACAGGTTCCCACCAGCCCTCCTCATGCCAGCTGGCTCATGTATTCACAGAGTCTCTTGGCAAATGGTCAAATACAACACACATTTTAAGCAGCTGGATTAACCTAGAGATTCTTACTAGAACCTTTTCATCTGCTTTCAGAGGCAGACCACTGTCATTTAATTATACTTTAACTGAATGAAAAAACAAGTCAATACCTAATTAATTGGGGTTACAGAAAAATGGCAATGCAGAGCACTTGATTCTGAAAAAAAAGCATTAAAAGGATAGCTTTGCTAATTTTAGCTACATTTGGAATTTGTTTGCGATCTCCCCTCCCCTCCTCTTCCTTCCCTTTTCTCTTCCCCTTTCCTCTTCCCCCTTCCCCCTTCCCTTCTTCTTCCCCTTCCCTTTCCCCTTCCTTCCCTTCCCTGTTCATATGGGGAGCAGAAAACAAACACATCAGTTCCATGCTTGGATAAGTTCTGTTATAAAACAAAACTTGCTGCTTTACCTCCTGCAGAGATGCCTGTTAAAGGATGCTGGTGTTCTTGCATTTTCACACAATTTAGAGATCTGTTTGCTTTTATTTTTATCTCAGAGTATAATCAAAACAGTAGTAGTCTTCCTTAAAATTTCACAGTCTACATGATGATAGTGTTTGCAGTATTTTAAATGAGGACCAAATGTTCTTCCCAAACCTAATAAAAGTGGTATCCAGATGTTGGAACCAACCTGGACGACAGCTCTACTCATGTATCCTAACAGTTGAGTACAGAATACTTATTTGTTAGGGACAATACCACCCATCCAAAACTTTGCTGCCACCAAAAAGGAGCACACAGAATCCTTTTATGAGACCTGTGTGTCACACTTCCCATCCCTATCACTTCCTTTCCCACTACCAGAACCAAATATGCCACATCCTATATAACTCTCAAAATATTGAAGTGTAAAGAACTTACAAAGAGAAAATACTTTATTTGCTATGTTGTGTTTATACAGGCAAGATGAATGATGTAGCAATTCATTATATTGCATCAGAACAGATTTTGTTTTGTTGTCATTTGCATCCAAACTCACAGCTGAAGGTAGTCTTGATTATCATTGGCAGCTGTATCATATCTGTTGACATGATTCAAATGCCATGAGGTTAATAATGAATTCTTTAATCATTTGACATTTTTACTGTCTGAAATATGTGAAACAAACAAAACCAAATAGGCAAATAACATCTCCTAAATTGGATGAGAAAGTGAACTCATGCAACTTAAGCCCATTTTCCCCCAATCACTTCACATTTGTTCCTGTATCATGCAAAATATGAGTATATACATTTTTTATGTAATGGTGAATGGTGCTCTGGTTTACTCACAGTCTTCACAGTTTTTCCAGTGAGCTCACATCCACATTGGAACACCATTAGATATGGCAAATTTTTGTGGCTGAAAGTACCTTCAATTGCATGTTTTTTGAGATAAAGTGTTTCATTTATCCACTACTTAAGTTGAAAAGCAAGACTTAAGAAAATGAATCAGTAAGGAGAAACTTGATCAGAGCAAAAGAATCTAAAGCCCAATTAATTTTGGGACAAAAACTCCTTACAAAGAAAGTTTTGCATAAGTATACAAATGCAATTTTTGCCATGTGTTGTTGTAGCTTTGCTCCAACTGTCATGAGAGTAAAAGGGAAGATTCCCATGTATGTAGACATTGAGGTGAGAGCCAAGATGTTGGATGAAATTCTCTGAAATATCTTTCAAATTCTGACAATGTTATGGTGTTTGGGTTGATGCTTGATGCAACTTCAGTTCCATGACATAAGGCTGTACCTTTATTTTCCTTGCAAAGGTCTTAAATGATTTCTGATCATCAGAAGGGACAGGAATAAGAAAGCAGGCTGAAATTACCTTTTCTTGGTGATCACAACATGAATCTCAGAAGGAGAAACAAGATAAGGACTTTTGAAGGTTGGACTACGAAGCATGCAGGTGGGGATGTGTGCGTTTGAGTCTGAGCAGATGAAGGGGGAGAAAGGGAGACAAGCAGCCTGTCCTGGGAAGAGGAGCAGAGGTGACATGGCTCACAAAGGAAAAGAATGGCTTGGCAGAGGAAGGTGTTTTTGGTGAATCTCATGCAGTCAGTGTGAGAGCTGGCTGTGAGATTAACTGCCAACTCCCCCCAAACTGATGGAAGAGCCTCCAGTTCATCTCTTGTCTTAAAACCCTTTCTAGTTCACTGTAACAGACATTCAAAGCACAGACTAGCTCATAAGAAAAAATTTGCCTTGTTTTACTTGTAATAATCCAGCTTTCTGTGAAAATGATGTGAAGAAAATATAAACCACATAAACAGATTTTAAAGGTTTCAAAGTGGTATCAAGCCAAGCACTTTAGCACTCTTTAACAGTGAACCTGGCTTTGCTCTTTCATACATCCACAGTTGCAACGTTGGTAGAACATTCAGAGCACGCTGATATTTGTAGATTGTCAGATCTTCAGTGAGAGGCACAACATGTTTATTTGTTTAAATGGCAGGGTAGTTTCAGTGTTGGTGATGGAACATGAGGCACTCGGAAAATCTCAGAACAGGAATACTTTGATGTTGCTGAGTCTTAAATAAAGTGGGCTCAGGCTTTCTGAAAGAGCTTTGCCTGTACACCTCAGCTGTAGCATGAGGGTGACCAGACCACCCTCTAGTGGGATGAGACCGCATTTCAGCATGTGATGCATTACTGCTTTAGCCACGAAAACATATTTCTGTTTTCTTTTGCCTTGGAGATCCTTTCAGATGAAAGATAAAATCAGATGTGTATCTGTGCAAGCAGTGCGGGAGGGCTCCTATGCTAAAGGCTCTTCAGACTTCCCCTGCTCAAAGGGTTTCTAAGTCAGAGTGGTGAGACTGGGTGTCCTGATATTGAAAAAAAGGGAGCTGCCTCTCCTGTATATTTGGTTCTGAAACATTAAAATAAATGCATCTCTTTCTTCTGTTCTTTTCATTGCAACATCAGGTCTAATTGACACATGCAAAATAACAGTAAGGAATTGCTAGACTCTGGAGGGAAGGAACGGGTTCCAGGAGGGAAAATTTGTAAGAGGCTGGGAATTGAGCAGCCGAAGAACCAAGAAAAGGTTTTCCTAATCTGAGTTGGTCACATGAAAAAAAATTATGAAAAAAAAATGTCACAACTGAGTGTAAAGAAAAAAATACCATTAATTATTTATTTCACAATTATTGTTTGGTACAGTCAGAGCTTCCTCATTTAAGAAAAATGCAACGTAAAGCTCCAGTTGACACACCTTGGAAAATTCCTCTGCCCGGACATGAGATGTAGCCATCAGTCCCAGCATTGGGCACACCTGCTCATGCAGAAGTGGAGAAGGCACGCAGCACCACAAAGGTGAACAGGAGACACCAAGTCCTCCCCAGAGGCACACTTGAAAGCTGCCACGTGGCATTTGAAGGCCATGTCTCAGCTACAGCTAGTTTTGGCATGCAGGGTCCGGGAGCACGGGAAAGTAGTGGAGTGCAATGGCACCTTTGGTCTGGGAGGAAGGTGAAGATCTGTCACGGGGGAGTGCTGACTGCAGTTTCCACTTCAGTTAGCCATGACTTGCTGCTCTCTTTCTACTAAGTCTTCTCCTAGGCCATAAGTTCTCAGGAGAAGAGACTGTATCTTTGTCTGTGTATGGAAAATATCAGGTTTGTTTTCAACACTGTTGCAGCCTGAATAAATTGAAGTATTATGTATAATAATAAACATATGTTGTCCCTGCCTCATGCCCATGGTTTTCCCTGGTTGAGGAACAGCCTCATGAAAACTGATGTCCCTGAACACTGCCCTGCCTTAACTCCAATATTTCAAGCCCTGATTCAACCAAGGGATCTGAAAAACATCATGTAACTAATATGGCTAAGTGATGAGTGGCTCAGGTAGTGTCTATGAAATGAAAGAAAAAAATCACGGGTTTGAGTCTGTCTTACTTTTGGTCTATTGTTTGGTTTTGGCTGACTATTTCTACTACTGTAGCCCCAAGAGGTTGAAGACTAAAATCCTCACAGCTAGAGTTAGTCTGTGCTAGCTGCTCTCCACATGTTTGTGTACATACACACAAACACTCTGGGCATAGAGGAGACTGAAATCTGCATACAGTAAGCAGTCAGATAGTTTCATTGTAATAGCTGCTATGAAGTGGTCTTTTCTAGCCTCATGTTGTACAGTCTATTACCCCCACCCCCCTCTGAAAAAAGAAAAATATATAGATTTTTTTAAATCTAGACTTAGAAAAAATATTTGTTATGATCCAAAATAAGCTGTTCTGTGAAGCTTACTGCCTTGTATTTCTTCTAGAAATGAAAATATTTGTAGAGAAATCCTACAATGTGGTAACAAATATCTGAAAAATTACAAGTACCTTAATTGATATTATCTGTATTATAATGACTCAACATTGAGTTATGGAGACACAGTTTTTGTTTTGTTCTATGGTTGGGAAGACTTCGGGTTTGAGTTGTTTTTCAACCCTTTTTCCACTTGCAGTCACACGAAAAATTTCCAGTGACCATAAACAAGCTTTTAGAGGAAAAGATGCTTTTCCTTTGTTGCTTATCACTGATGCCTTAAAAGCAGCCCATGCACCCTTGTGAAGTGTGCAGACCATAAAACAAAGATGGCTGTGCTACCGGGTGATGTCATTGTTTTAATTGACTGAGTTCAAGTGATTAAAACTTCAGAGAAGTTTGTTAGGCCTTCACCTTTCAGCAAACATGAAAAGTGACTTTTAATGCATAATTTTTCAGACAGTTTTACTGAGGTTGACTCCTGCCAGTCACAAATGGCCATAGCAGGCCAGAAACACAACAGAGAACTGGTATAGTAGAATTAACACCTTCCTTTCACACAGTTACATTGGTGAAGTGTAAGGATACTGACTTCTGTCTCCAAAAAGAAGGCACTATGCTGTGTAATTGTGAGCTTGAGCACTCTCTCACTGGGAAAAAATATTCTGTGTTTGAGTTACCAGTACCACTTCCAGTCATATCCAAGCATCCTTCAGAGGTCTCACATCTAAGCATTTACTGGATTTGTCTTAACTTACCTCACAAACCTCTCAGCAGTTCCCAGTCAGAGGTGGTATGTCTGTAAGACTCACTCACTGAAATGTGGAGTAAACCATGCTTTAAATTAATGAAATCTCTTACAATTTGCCTGGGCAGTTAAGTTTGCAAAATGGCTGAAAATTGCTCCATGGCTGTCTGTACCAGCACTTGTGTGATGGAAGCAGGAATAATCTGTGAACCTAATACAAACTGTGCCCTGGCTACCCAACGCAGGTACGCTCAGAGGTAGAGAGGGTGCTCACGAACATGCCTGCATGGGAAATGCTGGGCATGGATGGGGATTTGTTTGCTCCCCTACAGTACAAATCACTCTCATGTTAAGAGGACCGATGTTGGCTGGTTCCTTGGAGAGGTCAAATCACTCCTAGAGAATTCAATTTCAGATTATAGGAGTTCCCAGTAGTCAGAGAGGAAAGATCAATATATTCCTGCCCAGAGAATCACTAATCACTCTCACACAGAGCCCCAGGAGGAATTTCCAGGAAGGACAAAATTCTTCTGAGACTCATCTGACTTTCTACCAGGGCTGTCAAAGCTAGAAGCAGTGTGCAGACGGCAGGCAGAGAGTGTGCAGGTTGTTTGTTTGGTCTGGGCTTTAGAAGGCAAATAAATTTTGTGATAAATAAACACTTTGTGGCTTTCCTAGTCTCAGCACACATCATGGGCTTCTTCCACACTAATTTTCCTGTTCTGGTTCTGTGCAGTCCTGAGGTCTGCAAAACTTATTCTCATCCTACACACCTGAGCTATTTTTTCTCTGCCCTTCTTTCTTCTCCTTTCTTCCGCTGCAGGTTCTCCATGGTTTTTTTATACTGTTCTCCCCATTTCCCCATTTTCTACAACCTCTGATACCACTGACCTTCCCTATAGAACCAGGAATATTTCTACCTCTTTCTCCTGTGCAATGGAGTTCTTTTCATCCATATTTTGTATGGCCTAGATATTCTACCATTTCCCTTATTCTTTCTCATTCTTTTTCTCTTCTCTCCTCTCTTTGGTAAGGCATTGGTCTGCGAGAAGTGAAACCTGGGATTTGGCAGCACTACAATGGCAGAACAAAAACAGGGAGGGGGTATGTAGATAACTGATAACTGGTTAACTTTAAGGCTGGGAGTGTTTTCCATTTTCTCTTTTTGTTTTTGTTTTTATTTTTCCATGGACTAGAAGTGTTTGGCTCATTGGTACCCTTTAAAAATTCCTTGGAGATTTTTAATTGATTGAGCAGTAATTAGAAGGCATTGTACCATGAGCGAAAACAGGTTTAACCAACAATAACAGGATAACAACTGTATGAACAGGTAGGTGTTTATCACATCCCTCTTAAAGTCAACTGTTTTTCTGGTTGGAAAGTCATATCCTTCTCAGTTGTTTGTGTGTAGAAGCTATTCCACATCTTTCTTCTAAACCAAATCCTTCAATTTATTTAAACCAAAACAAAACACGCCAACCCTTCCAAAAAAATGTTTCAGCTTGATTTCAAAAGGAAATAAGATTTAGCAGGTAGTTATTTTGCTTACCAGTCTATTGCTCACCTGAGACCCTGCCTGTATTAGCCCATTTAAACTCGTAGACTGATTTCAGTCCCACTTGGACACACAGAGAAGTGTCTAATGTGCTTGATTTCTGGGACTTTCATGGAACTTATCATCTGGTTTGAGAAGAGGGACTCAGATCAGCAGTGTCTGTGTTGGAAAGGAGAGTAGAATTTGTCACTTTCTCGCATGCAGCACATGCAGAACATCCTTAAGGTCACCAGCCACACACCCATATGATTTTGGATGGAGAACCTGAATTTTTATGTCTCAGCCTGTCACCATGCAAACTGCATGGAGGGAGTATGAGAGGATCTGGGGAGGGATCTCTGAAACTCATGTGCTGAGAAGAGTGAGAGGGAGAAAGGAGAGAGAGAGCTGGAGCAAAGGAAAGAGCTCCTCAGAAAACTGTTGGCATTTCTTTTCCTTGGAGTGTGATTCAGATGCCCCCTCTGGGACTATCTGCAGTATGAGGTGAGGCTCTAGGTGAGATGTTGAACAGAACATGTTCAGAAAACAGCAAAGGAAGCACTGTAATGGCATCAGTATCTTTCCAGCAGGGTAAATGAGCCTTTGGCTATTCAGAGAGAACTTCAGGTCCCTATCTGAGTCACAGAAGTGTTCTATACTTCTCAAGGGCTCTTCAATGGCAATCTTTTCTTATCTGACACGTATTAAAACAATTCTAACTTGTTACTTACAGGTGACAACATTTTGAAATTTTTGCTCCTCATGAGAAATATTTTATCCCAGTGAGTGCCATGGGGATCTCAGCGGAAGCTCCCTGAATGGGAACCATGCAGTTCAACTTGAAAAAACCTCGCAGAATCAGGCCCATGGTAGAAGAATGAAGTAACAAAAGCTGAAAAGAATGGCCTGGCTTGATTTCAGCCTCTGCCCCAGACACAATACACACACACACTGATTTACTGAAATCCCATCCTTTTTTACAAAGCTTCTCGGTTAAATACTGCTTTGAAACAGCTCTCCTTAACCTAGAGTCATAAGCCATACGAAATGAAACAGTTGCTGTACTGCATTGAAATAGCTGGACTGTTTCTGCTGGATTGTCTTGCAACTGCATGTTGCAGATTAAAGTATGGGGAGAGAGGGAGAGAAATTCAGTGTTTCCTAATAGGGCCATATAGAGCCATATAACCACCTTGGTACTGTTACAGTCAAACTGTTTTTTTTTTCAAAGTCATTCTCACATTTCTCTGAGGCCTTGATATTGTTTAAGATGGTATTGAGAAAAACCTGGAAAGCCCCAACAGGTGTGTATTGTAATGTCTGCCTGGCTTGGAGTCAACTTATTCTGCAGACTACAAGGCCGTGATCCGAAGTTCACTCTAGTCTTTTTCTGACACATTTTGGCTAAGGACAATGAACAGTGTACATAAAACTATGTAAAACTATGGGCAAATATGGAAGAATCATAGCATTATAGGTAAGAAAAAATATTAATGGTCAAAGTCTGTCTTCTTGTTTCCACACCAAGTAGCACTTTAATTGTAAAGCAATTTTCACTTGAGTGGCCATATCTATACCAGGCTAAGTGAGTTACACAGCCACCGGTCTGCACTTTGGTTATATTCTGGCACCACATTAACCTTGTTGGCTCCATCTGTATGTATAACTTTTTTTTCTTGGAAAAAAAAGTCTGGAGAGGTAGGAAGGCAAAGCCAGTGCACTCCAGCAGTTTTTACATTTAGCGAACAGTGTGGTGCAGCAGGAAAAAAGCTGCAGACAAAAGCAGATGGGCTGAAGAGCCAGTATTTACACTCCCTATGTTTCATGGAGCTATTTTGTACTAGCTCTAATCTGGTATCACTGATGGAATGCCCACTAGCACCTGGATTTTCATCAGGTGCCCTCCTGGAGTACATCAATCAATTAACAAGGTGCACCACAGATCCATTTTCTAAGTTTCTTTTGGCTTCATGGCAGATCAGCAGAAAGGCTGGTGGCTGCTGATACTAGCAGACTGAATTGGGTTGGTGGCAGACTGGGTTGATCTAATCTTTAAACTGAGAAAGATTCCAAATAATCAGCTCACTCTACCCTCTTTTGCAGTACTGAAAGCTCATAGGAACTACACCTGGGAACAAAGAGCAGTGCCCAGCCGAAAAGTACCTTTTTTTTTTTTTTTTTTTCCCTGGGACATCTTAGCTGCTGCTAAGTGTCTCCTCCCAGTGCTAGTTGATGCTACTGCTGATAACCATAAGTGTTCAAGAAGGTGATGTATGTGTACAGAGATAACACAGAATTTGGACTAAAACAACTCACCAGTTTCTGCAGCTGCGTGATACAATAGGCAGAAATTCTTTAATGCTGGTTGCAACCTATACACCGCCTGTCTCATGTTGCTTGCCACTGCAGTGTCCTTTGTGTTACTTGTATTACAATGTGAGTACATCTGAATTGCACTGTGCTCTGAATCATGGGAAAAAAAAAAAAAAAGGGTAGAAACCTGGTTGCATTATTCAGTCTATCTAACTGCAAAGGGAGATGTGTTCCCTGCAGCAAATGTGAGCGTACTCACAGTTTTAAATGTCTCAAGTAATTGTGCTTTCAGGTTTCCCTTACAAGGCTACTCAACATTTCAAAGTAGCTCAAGCTTTTCCTGGCATTCTGTCTAAATATTCCCTTCTTAATCTCATCTCATTACCTCCTAAGTAATTGTATTCTGTCCTTGGGGTCTATTCACTTTGCACATTTACAGATTGCTACCCAGTTCCCCTGAGTGTAAGCCTTACTCTGAGGCAAATGACACATTTTTACATTTGAAATCTTTTTATATTTGAAATTCCTCAAACTATCTACAGTTATTTTTGCAATCTCCCATAATAAGGTAGTCTATACAGATAGATAAGAAGGTAAATTTCTGACCTCAGCGGCTTGCAAACTCTTCTGCCTTCTTCCCCCCTTCTTTGAGCTCTTGTCAACCCACACATATTCATGTGAATGCTCCTTTGAACTCAAATATTCTTTAAATTTCTTGATTTTGTGAGGTCGGGATCCACACACAAAGCAGAAAAAAAAAGAAATGGAAAGGAAAACAGTGGGAGAAAAAAAAATCTTAAAACTCAAAAGGCCTACAGTGTGCTGTTAAGTGAGATTTTTCAAGCTTTTCATATTCTGTGACCTGTTTCCATTTTTCAGATGTAGTAAATCAAAAGTATTCTTCTTCCCTTTTTGTAAATCCACTTTACAGAACAAAACCTAATAATTCTTCTTCATTTATTGCCTTTTTTTTGCATCCAATTCTGAAAATAGTTCTTCTCCCTTCTCTCACGTAAGATTGTCTGTGACATGCTTACATGATTGTAAGTGATTTATCTTTCAGGGCTTATTTTCATCTTCTCTGAATGGCTTCCAGTTCACTGTGAATTATTTGATATGTGGCAAAATGTAATCTAAGCTTGTCTTTCCCTGGCTTTCTAGCAAATATTTTGCTGGACATGAAATACAGACATACTAGAGAGAAGAGGATATTGTAGGGTTATGGTGTTCATCCAGTTCCCTACTGGCTTGAGAGAGTGGGTTGTTTTAGCAGGGATATTTCTTGTTTCTATCTGAATCCAGAAAGGGCTGTGTTCTTTGTTGAGCTGCATGGCTGATGGCTGATCACTTTGGCTGACAATCTTAGGGCAAGGACCGCCTTCCCAACACTGGTTAGAACTCATCATTCCAGAGCTGGTGTAAAATTAACCCAGACACTGGGACCTCATCATGGACTAAATGAAGAATTAGTGAATTCTCGCCTTGCTGGACTATGATGCTATTTGCCTAGAGCTGACTGTTTAAAAACTATCTTGGTTATGACTACACTTTGCAGGAGTTGTTGAGATAGATCAAAAGATTTTGAAGACTGAAAATATTTTAATATGGGAGTAGGTTATAAGGTACATTTTGCTATTCATATCCAATTTTACACTTTTAAAGTACTTGAATATCTGGAATTATCACATGGATATGACTTGGCAGCCCTGCTTTCCTAGCTTTGTCAGAAAGAGAAAACAAGAGGAAAAGGAAATGGTAAACATCCCCGAAGAGTACAATTTCTCTTCTTATGGTAAACATTTGTTGCATTCGAGGTGAATGCTCCATGCATTTCTATTTTGTTCTGTGTGTGGCTGGCCACCCATTCAAGTAATGCCAAAGGGAAACTTCAGTTAGATAGTTTACATGAGCCAGTGTAATCCAGGTAAAATACATGTGATTGAGCTAACTTTTGTGTGGAAAACTCTGGACCAACTAAACCTGAATGCACAAGAGAAATGCATTTTATGTTTCTTTGGGTCACAGGTGCTGTGGACTTGTGACTGCTGTACGTTGCCATAACAGTCATAAGATAAAGTTCCTGCTGATTTACAGTCTGTGCTTGCTTGCAAGGTCGACAGGGATTTTGTGGGTAAATCTGACCCATTACCTTGGTGAGGATGTGCAGTCTGTGAGAGGCGGGATGTGATACTTTCAGTCTCAGAAGAAATATGCTGTCATGACTGCCTTCGTGGTGCCATTTTTCAGCCTCCTCTGTGGTTCAGCTTGGTGCTTGCACTCTGCAATACCAGTAGCAGGGACCGCCTGGAGCTGCAGGAGTGAAGCATCGAGCTGCGATCAGCACAGCACCATTGCGTGACGACCCTGTGCAGCCCCAAGCTCGCCTGGGAGGAGGCAATGTGGCAAGGGGAGCTCCCAGGAGGACCTGGGGCTTCTTCTGGAAGTAATGGAAGCAGAAATGCTGCTACCATTTGGGGAAGCAGCTTTCCCAGCCCCAGTGGGGCTGCACTATTTTACATCAGTTGAGGAATTAATCTTGTGCTTGAAGTACATCTTTAAACTGAATGAGAACAGCATTGCTAAATGCCTTCCTGTTTAAATGATGAACTCAATGGCTGAAAGAATATGAAATATTTATGATATGGAGGAAGAAAACGCAGTTGCTAAAATGAAGCACAGTTGAAATAAGGATACAGAGGGAATCTGAGTCCTCCTCTCTTTCCTTTGCCTGAGCCCAGTCTCACTTGCCCTGACATGGTGAGGTAACTCCGTTGCTTCCCACCAATTTATACCAGTGAAACTACCATAAAAAATTAAATCCTTATCTTCAAATGTTTATCCTCTTTTAAAAATAAATAATGAATAAAGAGATTGGGAAATTCCTCTCCAGAATTTCTTGCCTAACCTAGACCACTACAGGGCCTTTTGGCCACCAATAACTGTCTTGGTCCCTGTCAAACCCATAGCTATGTTCATGGTTTCACATCAGGGCTCCTCCAGTGGGTAAGCAGAGGCTTTTCCTACTGGAAAAGCTCTGCAGTCCCTGTGCTATGGCCTCCTAGTGTCAGACCTGTTGTCAAGTGCTCTAGAAAATGGTATGAATAGTCCTCAATATGTGCCTTTGAGAAATCAAGCCTCCCCAAATTACTTTCAAATAGTCTACAAAAAAAACCCCTACAAAAGCCAAACCAACAAAAATCCCCAGAAGACCTCCGTGGGGTAGAGACAATGAGGCAGCTGCCTGCAGAGCATGATTTTCGTCAGGATGTGCCACATCACCTGCATCAGTAGAAGTGAAGCATATTCTGTGGGCTGGTAATTCAAGCTACCACTAATTCCAGCTACCACTAAGCCAAAGAAGTCAATCATTTACCATTACTGTTTCATATTTCTATGCCTTAAAACATTTTAAAGGCTTTAAACTCTCCTGGCTTCCACTGAAAGCAGAAAGCATTGGACTGGCCATGCACTGTGCAAACACATCAGACCACACTCTACACCCTGCTTCAGTGCAGCCCTGGTTCACAGGGAGTGGCAAAGAATAGCTCCAAATCACATCATGTGTGACCTATACTTGCAAAGGCTTTATTTTTAATTCATTTTTAATGTATTATTTCTATTTTTTTAATATAAGTCAAATATAAAGCAAAATGAATGAATAATTTTTGAAGCCCACATAGCAATCTTTCTGCTCTCTTTGTTATTTAATGGGACTGTTAGTAGTGAAAGACTATGACAATGACTAAAACAGACAGCTGAAGTATAAGGAATTTTTACAAGTTTTCCAAGATTTCTGGTAGAAATTCCCTAGTAAAGAATTCCGTTCTGAAGCTTCTGTGAGGAATAAACTAGTTCATGAAAAAGCGTCATTGTTGGAACACTTGTCTTTTTTTAAATATACAGAAATCTGTATTTCTGCATGTCAGTAGGTGCATATCTGCATCTTAGTGGCACAGTGTGACTCAGGAAAAGGTCACAGCAAGACAATAAAAGGTTTGTGTAGGGATGCCCACACAGCCTCTACTCTTGAAAACCATACAGGCAGCAAAGTGATAGCACGGGAAGCTGCAAAGGGATGCTCGTATCTGGGAGATGTGCATGTGAGCCCAGGGACCATCCTCACCGGTATATGCATTGTCATGTTTTATGGAATGAACTTTTAATTCAAACAGTGGATGTGCACATAAAAGTGTGTATGTGCGCAACCAAAACTGTCCTGGATTCTCTGTACAAGGGCAATTAGAAATCTGTAGGTGTTTGCTGATGTTTTGCAAGTGTTTAGTATTGCAGTTTCTCTATTGTATCACTGATATTGGTCCTGAAGGTGTAGTTCACTCATTGACAGTTAATTATGCACAATTTATAAAGAAATAAAGCACTTTGATTCTGATTTAGTATAAACCATATAAGCATTTTTTTCCTGTGGCAGGTGCATATTGCATGTGATTTTTGAGCAGAAGATACCTTGGGGTCTCTTTTTCTAAGATGTAGGAAATTAAAGGTAGAAATAAGAAATTGATTTCCATAGTGAAGGGGTTAAAAACCCATAAAATATCTTCAGCATACTCATAATTCAAGTATAAAAGTATGTGAATAATGAGGTAGCAAAGACTTCTGACAAAATTATTCCATATGATCAAATCTAAAGTACATTTCAAAAGTTGCATCAGAACTTAACAGATTATATGATAAAATGGAAGTTGGACTAAAGGTCAGTGCATGTGAGCTAAGGCTCATAGGCCAGAATGCATTTAATGATAAATAGGCAGTGATGGGGTAGAAATTATGTATACTTAGGAAAAAAATTTTTAACTCCCTGTGGTGGGAGTCAGTGATGATGGGTGAAAAAATGAGTGTTAGAAATTATTAAGAAAGGAACCAATAAATAGAAAAAATTATGTTATCATGTTGATCTGTGATGCCCTCTCACTCTTGTCACTGCACAAAAGGATGTAGGACAACTGAAAGAGATAAAGGAAATTGTCATAAGCATGCCAATATCTATGGAGTTATTTCCAGGCAACGAAAAACTGGGGAGAAAAAAACAGAGAATGTACTTCTTTGCTTGGAAAAGGAAAGAACAAGATAGTACAAGAGAGAAAGGTGAAATTATAATTGATATGGAAGACCCGGGAAAAAAGGAAAATATTCACATTTTTTTCACATAAGCTTTAGAGACATTCAGTTAAATTTAAATCAGAGAATTACAGAATCAATTAAGTTGGAAGAGACCTCTGAGATCATCAAGTCCAAGCTGTGACTGAACACCACCATGTCAGCAAGATCATAGCACTAAGTGCCATATCCAGACGTTTCTTAAACACTTCCAGGGATGGTGACTCCATCACTTGAAGGTAAGTTTTAAATAAACAAACATATTTTTAAACAGCTCAGAATGCAACACAGGATTTGTTACTGCCAAGGTGTCAAGGAAAAATAAACACATGAATTCAAAAGCAATTCTGCAAATTAATCAGAAATAAATCTATTGATAGTTATTAACTGTAACTGTATCAATGCAACCTTAATGCAGGAAGGCCCCCAACCATCAACATTCAGAAGCTGGGAAGGACCACCATATACTTGCTCTGTGTCTGTTACTTTTTCATTTTTTGAACGCTGGGAAAGACTAGAGAGACAGAAAGATATGCATAGCTTTAAGGAAAGATTGCACTGAATTATGTTCCTACATTTATTGTACTTCCCTGGCAGAAAAGTGGGAGCTGAAAAGATGGAAAATTCCTTTCAAGATGCAGGTGTTTGAAGAGATTCTTTGGGCCAAGTTTGACCTCAGGGATTCCTTCAGTCTTATCACGGTCCAGATGTCAGGGGGATGAAGGTGTCTCCTCCCTCACTTCTAGTGCTGCAGATCATCCCTAAGTCAGCATTATCGCTGAGATTTCAGGGCCACTAGTAACTTAAAAGCACAAACCCATTGACAACTAAGTGTGACAGTGATTTACCACCTGCCTGTCATGTTCAGATATCTGTTGCAACAGGTCTCCACTGACACAAAGTGAAATCTGTAAAGAACTGATTTCCTCAGTAAAAATCTCAGTTTTGTTTTTTCTGTCAATCGCCACCAAAAGCAACTAATCCTCGTCCTGCAATACCACGTGCTTGCCCATGGCTTTATTGCATATCCCCCATGAAACTGATAGCAGTTTCCTTATTGTAGACAAAACATTTACAATTATCTAATTTGTCCTAGCAACAAAAATAACGAGGTAGATTCAACCTGTCATACAAAATGTCTGAAAAAGCTTTACAGATACTAAAGAAAAATAAATCCAGAAGGGCTGTATGAAAAGACAAGAGAAAACAAATGGGTCTTCCTTGGATTTTCAGCTGGAATTTCAAGGCATACCACAGTTCTTTCCAAACCACATTTTATTCTTTCCAAAGTATTTGGAAGACCCAAAATGAAATGTTGTTTCTGGATGTGATATTGCTTTTATAGGGATTTACTTGGTATCATTTTTTCTTTTGTCTGATCTTTTAAGGTTTAGAAATTCACCCTGCTTAACCTACACCAAATTCTAATGAAAACCTAATATGGTAAAAAAAGTTTAAGAGCCTGAAATACCCACATTATTTAAATGTTTATAATGCCATTTTTGTCTGATATTGTACTTTTTAAAAGTTTTGGTGCACAGAGCATAGTGATATACAGACTGCCTTTGTAAAATCAACTGCATAAATTCATTTATCAATATACTAGATAATTTCAGGTGCAGAAGCACAGAATGTGAATATGGAAAAATGTTCTTGTTTTTTATGTAAATTTTGCCTGCTCTAATTTTAGGGGTTTTTTTCCCCACTTAGTGGCATGGAGCAGAGCTAAATATGTGCCTGTTGCTGTTCTGCATCACCACTCCTTACCCCTGTTATTTCCATACACCACATGGAAAGAGGTCCTGCCAAATGGTGTGGGCAGGGAAATGGGGAAAAGCGAGCAGGAGGATCCCCAGGCTCTACTCACCTACACAGGCTAGGGCTAAGACTAAGACAGTGCTCTTTTCCTGAACTGGAGAGTGCTTTTTCGCTTGTTCAAACATTTTTTCTTCTTCCTTGTCATTTGCAGCTGCATTACATATTCTTCTTTACCTTCATTACATTCCTCTCCTGCTCTAGTAAATCCTCTTTTTCTGTAATTGATAAAACCAAAAAAATTTCATTTCACTGTTTGAAAAAAAAATCCTCAGATAATTTAAAAATAGAGAAACAAAATGTTTTAACCTAATCCAAACATTTCTCCTATCTCTTTTCATTCAGAACTTGTTGAATTTGCTTAAAATTTGGAAATACTTTTGGTCTTCCCCAATAGCCAGTCATTGCTGTATGTACTGTGAGAAAAAACATGCTAATCTCACTCTTCACACTGATTATGCATGGCATGATAGGTGTCTTTTTAAAATACACTTCACTTTCCTAAAGTGCTGGTAGAAATGGAACAATTTAAAAATCTAATCTCTTCTCACTTTAGCCTGGTAAATCTGCCAGCGTCTTCAGAGGGCTTTGAGCTAAGGCCTTGGTCATTTCTTTACTTTTGCTGTGAATCTTTCCACTGAAAAGACTAACAAAGGTCGAATTGATTCCAATATGATTCAGATTATGTGTCTTGTATTGTACCACGTATTTTCAGTATGTTTAATGGAAGTATTTATTAGACAAGTGAATTATCTTGATTTTTGTTCTACTTTCTATTAAAAAAAATCAAGACGGTTGAGACATGATTTACATCTTTCAATTAACAGTAAAAACATGTAGTGCTGTAAAAATTTAATTCCATGTTCTCCATTTCATAGAGTAACAACTGTATATGTTAATTCAGAACTTACTCAGAAAACAGAAGGTAAAAAATTTATTTTGTAACTGTTGTGAACAGACAATCGGGGAGAGGGGAAGGTAGTTTAAACAAAACAATTTTCTCATAAAATATACTTATGGGGGCATAAGTATCTTAGACTGTTGTTGGAAAAACTGAGTTGCAAACCCATAAATATTTTCAGCTTTGATAGGAAACCAAAACCTTTTATGCAGGAATATCCATGCAATGTAGTAACTGCATATCAAACACATCATCTCTTTAACAGGTCCCTTCTAACCCAGCATATTCTATGATTTTATGATCTTGTGCAGTCTGGTCTTACCAGCTAGACTTCATGCTGCCACGATTTGAAATCATTTTGTTTGCTGATTTCTCCAAAGAGGTGAAACAGCACTGGTCCCAATACCGACCCTGAGGAACATCACTTGTCACAAGTCTCCATTTGGACATCTAACCACAACTCTTTCAGTGCACCATACAGCCAATTCATTATCCACTGAGTGCTCAATCCATTCAATTCTTGCCTCCTGTTTAGACACAAGGATGTCATGTAGGACAGTGTTAAACGCTTTGCACAAGTCCAGGTATATGACACCAGTTGCTCTTCCCTTATCCACCAACTCTGTCTCTCTGCAGTAGAAGACCACCAAATTTGTCAAGCACATTTTGCCCTTAGTAAAGCCATGCTGGCTGTCACCAGTGACCTCCTTATTTTCCATTTACCTTTTCACAGTTTCCAGGAGGATCTGCTTCATGATCTTTCTAGGCTCTCGGGTGAGACTGGCTGCCTGTAGTTCCCTGGGTCTTCCTTTTTTCCCTTTTTAAAATTAGGGGGTTATGTTTCCCATTTTCCAATCCATGGGAATTTTACAGGACTGCCACAAGTTTTCAAATATGATGGATAGTGGCTTAACTACTTCATCTACCGGTTTCTTCAGGACACATGGATGCATCTCATCAGGCCCCATGGACTTGTTCACCTTCAAGTTCTTTAGATATTCTCGAACCTGATCTTCTCCTGTAGTGGGCAGTTCTTCATTCTCCCAGTCCCTGCCTCTGCCTTCTGTGACTTGGGTGGTGCAGCCAGAGCATCTGTCAGCAAAGATCAAGGCAAAAAAATTGCTAAGTACCTCAATCATCCCTATATTCCAGGTAATCAAGTCTCCTGTTTCCTTTTGGAGAGACTCTATATTTTCCCTTGTCTTCCATTTATCAGCAACATACCTATAGAAGCTCTTCTTGTTACCCTTGATGTCCCTGGCCAGATTTAATTCTATCAGGGCTTTAGCTTTCCTAACCTGATCCCTGTCTGCTCAGACAATTTCTCTGTATTCGTTCCAGGCTACCTGTCCTTACTTCCACCTTCTGTAGGTTTTCTTTTTGTGTTTGCATTTGTCCAGGAGCTCCTTGTTCATCCATGCAGGCCCTCTGGCATTTTTGTCTGACTTCCTCTTTGTTGGGATGGATTGCTCCTGAGCTTGGAGAATGCAGGTGAGGGCCTGCGGTGTGTTATGGGTGCGTATGACTAGGTGAGGACTGAATAGTGAGGGCTGTGAGGAGGAGAAGGAATGCCTGGGCTGATCCTGCATACATTTGATTTCCTCATAAGGTGTAACACCAATGTGCATTTGTTACCAATGGCACTCCCTCCCAAATAATGTAGATTTTTTTTGAGGGTGGAAAAAATATTAGAAGAAAGAAGAAGAGCTCATCTCAGAGTGCCACAAACATTTGAAAGGTTGGGAACAGTACAGATATCAAAGAGATGCTTAACTGCATTCTTCAAATATCTCTGTGAAACCCAGTTACATGTGACACAGAAATGGTATACTCATTGTGCTGGGATCATTTCTAACTGGAATTCAGCCAGACCTTTTTAGGCTGAAAGGCAGGCAGGGGCACAATCCTGTCATTAAATGTCCTTGTCATTTTATCTTCATTCCTCTGATTCATTGCAGATGTTGCTTTGGAAAATGTTTTAATGCCTTTCTCACTTCAATTACCTTCAGTTCACACTCAGTTCATAATGGCAGAATAATTGAGCAGGGGACTGCTCAATGGATAGTTCACCATCCTTGTGGATCTTTTTGACATTTACTTGTGGTTCCTCTAGTTCCTTATCTTGAAGCATATTTTTCCTTAGAAAACTAACTTGGAAAGTGTTTGAAGGTTTGAAAAAAGTACAAAGATTGATTACATTGATAACTTTATTTCAACATTAACTTTTTATGGATTATAATGACATCATAAGCAAAAAAAGATTATAGTAACTACGAGATGTATGACTCAATATGAAGTCAGTACAGAGTGTAATTCACAAATTTTTTCTTTAGCAAAGTCAAGTTAATAAAATATAATAACAATATCCCAGTGCCATTATAACAGTGCTATTAGATGAACTCTAGGTTTGCACGTACTGAATAGTAAAGTTAACCAAGCATTTATTGTGTTTCCTTGTCCATCATTTATTATTCATATATTAATATAAACATTAGAGAGATTTCTGCTTTTATAAGTATTGTAATTGTAATTAAAGAATAATTATTAAAGAATTAAAAAATTATGACCTTGATGATACGTTGCATTCATAGGGTTGGTATCCAGCTAGTATGATTCTACTCTGTAAAGTAGTTCACTGACTGTGATAAAATATTAGATTAGCTATGCTAATAAATATAGATAGTCATAATCATTGACAATTTGGTAAGAGAAAAGGTGTTATCAAGACATTTTCGGGAGCACTGTACTTGCTTTTCTATGAAAACGTTGGTTTCTATGGAGAATTTGAAATAGTAATTGCACAATATGATCGACTGTCTTACTGGAAATAAATCAAGAGAGAAATAATTATACAAGACTGTGGAGCTACAGCGTCAAAAAACGAACTCATTTCTGAATCTGGCAGACATTTATTAACCAGACTAAGAAAATAATAGGTTTTTTCTGTGTTTTGTTTTAAATGATCTAGACTTTTGGATTTGTTATGTCCATGTATACAAACATTATTCCTTCTAAAAGGAAGCAAGAAAAATCACCAAACATTCCAGATCAACAATCAATGGATACAAATGTTTGAACACGATTTAAGTTTTTTGGAAGACAGGTCAGGTAAGCTTCAGTACATGGATTTAAAAATGGATATCTGAATACCTTTTTTACAGTGTCCCACATGCTCTTCAGAGCAGGATGAGATGGTGTGGCCTATTAGGTACTTGATGCTCACAGCAGTAGGAAATTAATTCACAATTTTTCCAGCTGTTCTTTTCACTGCTCTTTGGCAAAAAAAAAACCCCTAAGAGTAGGTAGAGAAAGAGAACTTTTTCTTACTTGGGTTGTGTAATCCTCTCAGCCCTGAACAGGCTGTTCTGACAACATTTGCATTGGCGGTGGACAGAAAGAGAGTTCTTCTGGCCAAGCAATAGTCTAAATACCATCTATTCATGGTGTTCTCTTTGCATTCAATATCACAGACAAGACAACCAGCCTTGCCTGAACCCTCTCATCCTTGCCCACCTTTGACTGGGGAGAACATGGACTCTCTGTCTTCTGTTCCTCTTAAACCTCTGCCTGGACCACAGGATCAGCACTGCTATCAGGTAAGAAGATGCTGCTTACACATTTTTGAGGGTCTTCCCAACCTTACATATTTCCATTGGTGTCCTTGACCAACCCCAAGGAAAAAGGGCTTGCAGGGCTCCTGCCACCAGGCTGTGTCACAGCAGCTCTCACACTCCCACAGTCATGCAGGACAGAGGGACCTTTTCCTTATCCCATTGAGGTGACACCTGCCAAACATAGCAGGTGGTAAGTACTGTGGCACTTAAAGGCACAGCATCCTTGCACCGCTGACAAACAATTATATTAAGTCCTTGTATTTGGCTTTATTACATTTGTGAATGCGGGTATCATCATCCAGCCAAATCTTGAGAAAGCACTTAAGGAGTCAGGGTCTCATTCTCCTTTCTACGCAACACTTTCATTTCTTCTCACTGTACCCCTTCTTGCACAGACACTTGCCCTCTAATCTTTCAAATCCAGTTCTAGGATGCTTTTCCATACTCCCTCCATCCACTGCAGGATTTCACACCCAGGGGTTTGGTAGAAAATTCAAATTTGCCCCTAAGTTTTCTTGATTTGTTTTTACTACTGAGGAATTTGGGGAACCTCAGTTATACCCTCTAGGTACAAGAAACAGGAATTTCTTCCCTGGCAGGAAGCAGGACATCAGCTGAATTCTCATAACCCTATTGCTTAATATTTCCAACTGTTTTCAGATATCTCGTATCTTGGAGTCTAGGGCTGTTCTCATACCTGCGGAGATTTTCTGCACGAAGCAATCAGAGTTCCTTGTCTACAGCATTCACTACATCATCCTCAGGCTTCTTCTTGTCTGGATTGTAAGCTGGATGAGACTGAATTTCTTTTCTTTTTTTATTTTCATATCCCAGCTTCATACTTACATCCAAAAATTCTCTAGGGGCAGAAAGCATCTACAAGATTTTGATGAGGAGACTAATCTTGGATGGGGCAAACTTTTCCTAACCTAATGTTTGAAGGCACAGCACAAAATTAGCTAGAGAAGTGCTGAAAAAATGTGTCTCTATAAACTTACAGTATTGCAGACCCATTCCCTTTGCATTGCAATCACAACATCAAAAGGGATTCATCAGAGGAAAAGACCTTTTTTACTGCGGTCAACCTGTATTTCTGTGGTAATTCCACTAGTTTCAAAAATTAATTGTACAGGGAATCTGATAAGACATTTTAATTCCATATTTATCTGAGCTTAATGTTTACCAATAAATTACAGTCCTAATCTTGAGAATTTGCTTATGTTTTAACTATTGATCACAAACTATCTTCTTATTCTGTATATCTTTTACACAAGGTGTCTATTATTATACCATGAGTCAAGATGATTTTTTTCCTTTCAGATGTATAATATATGTATATATATCATTCTTCTCAATATACATTAACAATTTTTTAAAAAACGTCCTAGAGACAATTTTGAATGTCTTTGCTTGAGTTTTGAACAGTCAAAAAAGATGAAATATGTATAGCAAAACAGTGCCAATATCCTTGGGTACAAAGGTACAAAGGGGCTGTGTGTTGAATGTGTAAAACACATCTGTGAAGGAACCAACACGAAAGAAATAGTCATATTCTCCATGCAATGATACCACCTGTGCCACTGAGTATGCCATGGAAAATATGGTGATTTGTTTACTGGGCCCAGTCCTTCACACTCTTTTGTAAAAGAATAATTTTACTTAGGTGAATCTTCTCAGGAAAGCTCCTTGTATAACTCACTTGTCTAAAGGTGTTCCCACACAAAAATACTTGAGTAATTACACCTGCAGTTTTTCATAAGCTATTCATAGAAAAATTCCCAGCTGAAATATGAGGTTTAAACACTCTTTGAGGGAATCTAAATTCTTCTAAAAGCTCTTTGGCCCATGTATAGAATTACCTATAGGAAAAAAAATTAAGATGGTAGATACATTATGCACAGATTTTTCGGAAAGAGTTATTCCAGTGACATATAGAAAATATAAGGACTGAACCTTCTCACGCAGTGATAAAAAATTGTTTCCCAGTGACTTTTTCTATTTATTATCAGCTTCACCTTGAGAGTTCAACTTATTTTTTAATACTTTTCCAATTTTTCTTCTTTTCAAGGGTGGGGTTAGAATGGAATGAAGGAGATTACATATGATATTTATATTATTATTGCTGCACATGTGATTGTGTCAAGCTGTAAATTCCTGACCAAATTTTTTAAATCCCTCTGATGTCTGACAAGGAGTTGGAAAAATATAAATGTTACATTTTATGGATTTTTCCGTGTTACCATAGTCTGCAGTTCTATTATAAACTGTCATCTGTAATATAATCAAAGGAAAATTGGTAGGAAACCTTATTGTAGTCCAAGAAACATTCCTTTTTACATGAATTTACTGACTTTAATAGGATTTAGACTGTCTGACTCAATCCAGCGCTTTTAGAAAAGCTAGGAAAGACTGAGTCAGAAAAGAACTGGATTGCTTATGGGATGTCCCCAAAACTTACCTTGATTTACAGTGTTGTATAATGCAAAAAACCTTGCTTTCCTGTTGGAACAGAACCTTTCAATCATTAAAAGTGTGTCTATACTATCCCTAATACAGTGCTTGTACCTTTCTCATAGCTGACTGACACCACTGTCAATTTCCAGCTTAAAAAATCAGCAGCAAATTAAGAGTTGTAAAAGGTTGCTTGGCTTCCTTCTCTCTGTTTTCCTGTTATTGCTTCGCTTTCGGACCCAGCTTGTTATTTGCATTTTACTGACAACAACACGAGGAAGTGTTTACCCTGGACCAGGCAGGACACTGGTAGAAGACTTGATTCAAATACAGAATAAAGCTGTTCACTTTGACCCAGGGAGTGTGCAGGTTTTTAGCTGGAAAGGAGCTTCCTAACCAGTAGTTGTGCCCTGCTCTGGCAAGACTGACCTCTGTCTCCCCTGTCTGGACAGTGTGGGACAGCAGGACTTGCTTTTCTCAGAAGTTCTGGGACTAGCACTTCTGCCAAGGACCCAAACCACCAACCAGACCATGGAACCCAGGTGCTCACTCCTGAACTTGCTGTGAGACAATATGTAGCTGCCCATATAAGAAGCATGAAATGAAAACCTGATACTAGTGATAGGGTATGAACTCTAGAAAAGACTTGGAGGTGCTGATGGATAAGAGGGTGGACACAAGCTGACGGTGTGCAGTTGCAGCCTAGGAAAGCCAACTGTATCTTGGGCTGCATCAAAAGCATGGCCAGCTGGTCAAGGGAGGGGATTCTGCCCTGGTGAGACCCCACCTGGAGTGCTGCATCCAGCTCTGGGGTCCCCAGCACAGGAAAGACATGGACCTGCTGGAGCAAGTCCAGAGGAGGACCACCAGGATGGCTGGAGCCTCTTGTATGAGAAAAGACTGAGATAGTTGGTTTTATTCAGACTAGAGAAGAGAAGGCTTTGGGGTGACCTAATTGTTGCCTTCCAGTACCTGAAGGGAGCTGGAAAGTACCTACAGGAAAGCTGGAGAGTAACTTTTTACGAGAGCATATAGAGACTGGACAAGGGGGAATGGCTTCAAACTGAAAGAGACTGGTTTTAGATTGGATATTAGGAAGAAATTCTTTACTGTGAGAGTGGTGAGGCGCTGGAACAGGTTGCCCAGACAAGCTGTGAATGCCTCATCCCTGGAAGTGTTCAAGGCCAGGCTGGATGGGACTTTGAAAAACATGGTCTAGTGAAAGGTGTCCCTGCCCGTGGCAGGGGAATTGGAAGCAGATGATCTTTGAGGTCCCTTCCAACCCAAGCCATGGTTCCATGACACAACTAGGGGGTCCAGGAACTGCTGCCTTGAATGTACCTGTATTTACCAAAAATCATAAAAACAAAGAAACTTGAAAGTAGAAGGAAAAGCTGTGTTCTGCCTTATCCATCTGAATGACTTGAGCATTCTTCTTGTCTGCAAGTTGGTCTGGATTCTTTCTGGTTGCAAGATTGGAAAGATACGCTAGGGAGACCTGCTTAGGGATGTTGGGGAGGTGGGTCCAGACCTGGGGCAATACTTTAACTACCGGGCTATCATGTCAGCAGTGGTTGCTGTGTTTACAGTTCATATATTCCATGTCTCATGGGGCAAGTGAGATCAGTAGAGATGTAAGAGATCACAGAATTATAGAATGGGAGAGGTCAGAAGGAAACTTGTAAGATCATCTAATCCACCTTGACTGCTCAAGCTGGGTCATCTAGAGCCAGTTGCCCAGGACTATGTCCAGATTTGAAACATCTCCTAGGATAGATACTCCACATTCTCTTTGGGCAACCTTTCCCATTGTTTGATCACCCTTACAGGAAAAAAGTGTTTCCTGATGTTGACACAGAATCATCCTGTGTTCAGGTTTGTACCCATAGCCCCTTATCTGGTCACTGGGTACCACTGACCCCCTCATCTTCATTCCCTGCCTTCAGGTACTCATATATATTAATAAAACCCACTCAAGTCTTCTCTTCTCTAGGCTGGAAAGTTCCAACTCTCACATCATCTTCCCCTTTGAAAAGTGCTACCAGTCTCTTAATGAACTTTGTAGTCCTTCACTGAGTTTGCTCCAGTAAGTCCCATTCCCATTAGGTCCCTAGGCTTTCAGCCAAAGAGATAGAAACATAACTTCATGGACTGTTCATCTTCTGAATAGGCTTGAATTTCTCATGCAGCCATGAAGAGAAGTCCTAAAGTCTGGCTGGCTGAAACTTCTGCAGGCTTTGAAAGTTATTGGAAGTCTCTCTCAAGTTTCAGAAAACTTGGATTATTTTAGGTTGATGGAATTATTCCCCTCTTCTTTTTGTCCACCCAGTGTCAGGGACTTACATTTCAGTGAGACATTGCTGAAGTAGCTAACTAGAGAATTAAACCTGGTAGGCTGTGTTTCATCCAAAGTGTAGAAAAAGAGATAACAGATACAAGCCCACAGAGGAGAAGCAGAAGACAAAGAGATAATGTTGGTTGGTCAGTTTGGTCTGCCAGTGACTGAGTTCTTTCATGTCTAGCTCACTCCCTAAAATTTAGACAAGTTCAGCAGTAGCCATAGAGCACTATTATCATGTGCTATGTTAGTTGCTTTCAGAGGTCAACGAAGTCATGACCCTTAAAATGCTTCCCCACAAACTGAGCTCTGCATTTAAAATTGCTAAAGTAGTACATGGGGCTGGGGCCTTTACGGTGTCACTCTGGTTTCTAAGAAACAAATATCTTCATAAAAATCCAGATAATTAGCAGCACTTTTTAAACTTAATTATAGTAGGAATATAATCAATATCACTTGGTAGGACTGAAATTTAATCCCATTTTTAATGTATTAGCATAATTTTATCCAATCCCTCCAAAAGTCATATGTATTTTTTTCTATTACCTTTTCCTATCTGGTTTCACTCTCAATATTTTCCTTTCTTGCACTTTGAATTATTATATTTCCACTTTTAAATACACATTCTTTGCTTTTCTATTATCACTAGACTTGAAGTCTCATTTCCTTTAATTTATTTCATTGCTTCCTTAATTTTTTTTAATTCTGCTAAAACAGCCAGAGTTTACTACAGATTTCTGTATAGAAAAACATATCTATAGATTATATAGTTGTAGATAACTATATATTATCTAGATATTATGATCTAAATTAATTTCCTGACTATTTTTTCCGAGGTTAGCTGCATTGTAGTTAAGAATAAAATCACATTGTCATTCAAGTCTACTTTTCAGTCCATCTCTTAACATTCAACTAAACCCTTTGCAATATGATTTTCTGCAAAGAAACTGTTGGAATAGTTTTGGGTTTCTACTCTCAATTTGTCCTGCTTTCTGCCATTCTGTCTAGAAAGCTAGCGGAAGTTTCCAGCTGGGGTGTGCTCTCTGGAAGATTGCTTCTTGAGCAATGACATATATTGAAAGGAGCAGTGTGAAAGAAGGCAGAGTTGCACCACAGACATGATGACTCTTGGCAAAACTGAGTGCTTGCTTCCATGATTCGTGCATGTCATGCCAGCTGAATGGCCTTGGGAGTCTCCATGAACAAATGTGGTGCCAGGAATAGAAAAGGGTAATTCATTTGCTAATTATAGCCCCTGTCTCTGGGTGTTGGAAACAGCCACTGGGTCAGGATTCATCCCACCTATTTGTATCTATTTGTAGAGTGGAGGAGCTACATCTCAGCTGGTCAGTGCAGAAATAAAGATCCAGTGTCAAGACAGAGGCAACTATAGCTAAGTGAGATGCTCAAGAACAGTCTGCCTGGCCTCTGGCAACTGGGAAAAGACTCCACGTCTCCTGTGGGCTCTGTATCTTATCTACCATCCTCATACAGATGTCCTGGATACCCCATAGCATTTAATGTGGAACCAGGTACATAAATCCCTTCAGACTCCTTTACGACATTGTTTCAAGATACAGCCTAGAATAGCTTGGGACTACTATCTCCAAGAAATGCAGATTTCTTCTCTTTTTCTGTCACAGGAATCTCAACATGTAGCTCAGGTGTGTGAATGTCAACAGTGTGCACTTTAACCTAAGTTCCTAAGGCCATTTTCAGCACTCAAGGGGTACAGTTCTGTCAGGTCTCCTCACAACTGGTATATACAGACCCAGCACCTCTAGGAAACACAGCCCTTCAAATCAGCAAATGGAGGCCAGAAAAGACCCCTGAGGGCACTTGGGGTGGCAAGAGACGCTGATGATAAGGCAAATGAATCCTGCTCCCAGCAGCTTGTGGGGCTACAGGCTGCTCTGAATGGATGTCCACGCACAGCCTGTGATGGGAACTTGGACATTTAACTCAAGTGTAGACACCAAAATGTGTTTTAAACTAGAGCTGAAGACCATTTCTAAAATTGTGTGAGATGAACTGCCTTCTCAGAATTCAGGATTAGCTGTTACCAATCAGCTGGTTTCTCTTGCCTTGTTTTTCTCTTTTCCTTACCATGGCCAGAGTCCTGCTTGCAACCACAGCATTAGGGAGAGGGTCGTGATGCTTGCTGCCACTCATTCTGGTGCGCAACAGAGCAAGTGATTATTGAGCTGTAATCCATACCAAATCACAGGAAGTATTGCATGCCATATATGTGTAATTAAGATATGACAAAAAATTGTAATGTTACTGCACTCACACTACTCTTCTTGAGTTATATATGTGTGTCCTTTTCAGAGACACAGGCTTTAAAAGAATTATTGGAGCAGATTTCCCAAGAGTACTGGTTCTGTAACTGTTCAAAGCGGGTCTACAATACTTCTCTTGTAAACTGTCTGTAACAAGAGAGAACAGCAACCCACTTCAGCTCCATGTTTCTTTTCCATCACCTCTACCATATCAAAAAGAAGACGTGGTGTAGCACTGCCAGCAACATCTGCAGAAAAAAAATTTGCAACAACTCACACTTCATGAAACATTATAGTGGAAAAGAAAATGTGTTCCAAACCATCTTGAGGTTCTGGAGTTAATTCACCATTAAGCATGAGAGACATGGGCACTGCAGACTCCTGCATTGTTTCCATTGTGGAAAGCCCTAGATTTTGCAGTCTCCCAGCATGGAAAGTCATACAATGTGTGTGACACGTCAGTGTGTATATTTTAGTTTGTGCATTTACTAAGTATTCATTACCTACTTAAAATCAAGCAAACTGAAAAAAAGCAACACAGGACACTAATTTTATAGTGGGCTGTTAACCAAAGACATGCCATGCTTCTAAGCTTCCCTTTTTGAAAGTGGTTCAGCACAAGCAAGTTTTACCACTCATATGGATCAAACTACAGGATCAACACCTGAACTGGGAAAGATAATTATTCTGGCTGCACTGTAGCTTTTATCTTTTGTGCTAGTAATTGTTAATGAGAGGAGTACGGCTTTAATCATAAAAACTAGGACAAGGATACATAAAATGATTTTAAAAAAAACCCACTGAGATGACCCAATCCTATCCCAGACCACTGGGAAACAAGAAAGTGAAAGAAAAAAACTGGGCATTTCAGTTTTAGCCAAGCCTACTAGACTGCATTATTTTTCTCATGGTGTCACAGAACAGTCCTTAAAAGTATATGGCAACTCTCTGTTACTTTACAATAGCAAGAAGTCCTGAAAAATGCACATTGCTTGGACAACAAATGATGGGGGAAAAAATGGAGAATGGGAACCTGTGTGCAAAAACGGTGCAGCGATGTGTAGGGCATGAATCTGTGGCTGGCAGTCTGTCTGGGGTGGCTGCTTCTGGGGACACTGGCCCTTCAAAGATTAGATGTGAGTAGGTCCACACAAATGGGTCAAGGACCATGACCTGATCCCTATTGCAGGGTGTGATGAGAGCTTGCATATGACCTAAGTTTCTTACAACTTGAGATTTCACCAGCTGAGTAACATTTTACATGACCTTTGTTCTCAACGAATTCTCTTTCATTATTTCTCCACAGCATTTTATACTCTGGTTCACTTTTAGTTCTGTACAAACTTCTATGCTTGTAAATGGAGTATTACCTGCCAACAAGCCACACCTCTGTTTTCTGTAATCTCTAATTTATAATATACCCTCTTCCCTTCTTTACTATGGAGTTCAGACACACTAGCAGTGGAGCATTATTGCCACTCAGAAACTGGCAATTTAAATATTTTCAGGTATTTATCACTTAGTGTTATAACTGCAGTAAGTGTTTTTGAACAGTTCCTCCAATCAAAACATTTAATACAGTGAATAATCTGCTCTAAAGAGACTGGAACATCATGGCAGTTATTTGACAACTGAGAGACTGTAGCAACATTCAAAGCATATGTTAAAGCTTGCTGTTCAATTAGGATGCCAAAGGGCAGCTCACAATTTAACATGAGTTTAGTGCATAGTCTGGGGATTGACTGGGAAAATATGGTTTGGAAATGTCCACAGATAGGAGGAATATAAGGAAATTCCAAAAAAGACAAGAAGCAGATGGTGTCCAGAGTGATCTGGATTTTTCTGCTGTAATAAAAGATGGACAGTTCTCTTGATCACATGATAGCCATTGGCTATGAAAATTCAGGATTTTTGGAATTGAACTACTGGCACTCAAAGACCTGGGAATTTAAGACAAGCCATCGAAACCTTAGATTCTCTCCCTTCATGCAAACAGTCATTCCTGTGAGAAGCAATGTCTGCAATTCCACTGGATTCTATAAAACCTCTATTTTCTCAGGCATAATAGGAATGAACCTTTTTCATTATTACTAGAGCACTGCTCAGATGCGATTATAATAAATTCATACAAAAATACACACTCCATAATTGTAAAGTGCCTACCAAAAGGTAACTTCGTATTTTCAAATCCAGATCTGAATAAATGGGATTCAACATGAAAACTTCTTGGAATTTCAGTAGGATTGAAATTTCAACCTTTGTTATTTCTTCAGTAAGACTCCTTTAAAAATGTTTGCTAAAAGAAATACATGCCATTTTTGTTCCAGGTTTGTTTTCTGAGAAATCATAAAATCATAGAATATGCTGAGTTGGAAGGGACCTATCAAGACTGAGTCCAACTCCTGTCTCTGCACAGGACACCCCAGTAATCACACCATGTGCCTGAGAGCATTGCAAAATGCTTCTTGAAATCTATTAGGCTTGGTGCTGTAACCACTTCCCCGGGGAAACCACCCCAATGCTCAACCACCCTCTAGGGGAAAACATTTCCTGATATCCAGCCTAAACCTCCCCTGACTCAGCTTCATGCCATTTTCTCAAGTCCTGTCACTGGTCACCAGAAAGAAGAGATTAGTACCTGCCCTTTCACTTCCTCTTGTGAGAATGTTGAAGACCACAATGAGATCTGCCCTCAGTCTCCTGCAGGCTGAACAAACTAAGTGACTTCAGTCACTCCTCATATGGATTTAAATAGTTGAAATCAACTTTTTAAATCATCCAGAATCTGTTTCCTATCTGGTTATGCCCACTGAAATAAATGGAACTCCTTGTATATTTGAAGCACTATCTTCTCTGAGTAAGGCTGGCAGATCTCAGAAAATAAATTATTTCTGGACTGCTAGCATATATGTTCATATTTAGTTCAAAAAGACCTTTCTGCCAAGCTATAAATTCTCAGACGTTGTTTATGGTTGAAAAGCTGACATACTCTTCAGAACCATGTCTAAAATGCAATGCTATAATTTCTGTAGGTTTAAAGAATAAACTTTATTGATGAAACACAGTAATTAATCATGCCTCTTCAGTAGATGTAAGTGTAATTGTTACTCATGTCAATGAGCAAAGGGACATTCATGGCTTCAGCTGCAGAACAATAGAAACCTGAAAATGACTGTGCTTATTGTCTGTGAAACAATGAAAAACTGTGGTAGGTACATTTTACAGTCATGTCATAAAACATATCTGAGTAAGAACACATGCTTTTTTGATCATTAGGATTTTTCCAACTGGATGAGCCAAACTGCACAATATTGTAGAATTTACTTTGATTTCCATAATGAATCACTAAAGCAATCCCACACAGCTATCCAATATAATAAAAGATTAACTATTTCCTAGTACAGAGAGTCATGTTTATGGAGATGTGCCAGTAAATTCTCTAATTCAGCCTAGCAGAAACGTACCTCTAACTTTAGAGTAGATATTTACTCTAATTTCAACTGATCCTTTTGTGACACAAAGTCCTGTGTGGTTGCAACTTCTACTAGGTTTCCATGCATCTCTGTGTCTCATGGGACCCAGAAAAAATTATGTTGGGACACCAAAAACTGAACTGAAACCTGCTGGTTCCATTTGTACACTTTGCCACAGATGTAAAATGAGTACATTTAGAAGCAATATAAGAAATCTTGTTTATTGCAAGTAAAAATAAAAATATGCTTCCTTCCATATATATGCACTGTGTCTTTACAAACAAAATCCACTCTCATGAGATCACAGAATTCTACAGAACCATTCACACAATACCTTTTGCTTACACCTTGAGAGGAAAATTTCTCTATAAGAAGAGTGATTTTTACTACTTCACAGATTTATGCGTTCTACAGAGAGGCAGCTAAGCTTTCCAAATCACTGTGCACATCTGTGACCATTCTGAGCACATTATTTTGAGTTTTCCATCTCTAAAGTGTCTGAGAGCAATGTTTCCTCTTACGAGGAGATAAGAGGCTACCTGTGGCTCTGCAAATCAGGAGAGGAAAAAGAAGGCAGACGTGTGGCAGTCCTCAGGACAGGAGTGTGGTTTCTTCTTGATTTACTTGGTGTGTTTAAGTCGTGGCAGGAATACATTTCATGAATTGCCACAGAATGGAGAGAATTAGTGTTAATGATCCAAATGAATGCTGTTTTCTTGATAAAACTACAAGATGAGGCATGTTAGCTTACAATTCAGTGACAGAGTTTTAACACATTTTACTCTCTGTTTTCCAGGAATTCTGTGCATCAGCTACAGCAGCATGGTCGACATGCACATGGGTAACTTCTATATTTGTTTGTTCCTGATAGACTTCTGAATCAGCTTGAGGAATCCTGCATATTTGATTAATTAAAATGTGCTAGTGCTAAAATGCATGAAGAAAATACCTTCACAACACTTCATAGTCTAGCAAAGTCTGGTGGCATTAGATGCGAGTTCCATTTCAATCAGTGACGTTACTTTTCACAATGATCTTTGGAGATGCCTTCCAACCCAAACTTTTCTATGATTCTATTATAGATTCATTTTTCATCTGAAGTATTAATATTGACTTACTAAGGTGCATAAGGAGAGTACCTGATTTATCATTCAGCCCAATTTCTCTATTTATACATACCCCCAGGTCCTTTCAACCTCTGTGAAAATTTACATCTTTCTTCTACAACTTGAGAACTAGATGTGGAACATGGCCCCTTAGTTTGTGTTTGGCCTGCGTATTTCTAAAGTTGCTATGAAATGAGCATGTTAATTTTAATTGAGATTTTGCTGCATATTTTCTTAAATTCCTGGATCTAAATAAATAGGAAATTGTGATTAGTCTTAATTCACCAAACAGCTGTTAGTCTGACTGATATAAATAGTCTGTGGAAGCTGGGGTTGATGCTGGGAATTTTTTTTGTGTTCTACTTAATATAAAATAAAAAGATATTTGAGGTGAGCATCTCTGTAACCCAAAAGAAGTATGAATTCTCAGGAAACCAGGACTGGAAATGAAAATAACATTCTGCTCTAAAGATAGCAGGGTAATCAAGAACTTATATTGATCTTATATGTTTTTCTGTCATTAAAAGACAAACTGTCAAGGATCAAGTGCTGTCAAAAGCCCAAATAAACAAGGAATTATTTTGCCATTTTGCCTACAGGTTCACAGTTAAAAAAAATACATATTAAGAAACAGTAGTTGAAGCCTCAGTATATATGAGGATTAGTATGTGATTTTAATTTAATTTTTGGAGAGTAAAATTGTCCAAGATTCAGTAGGCTTAGAGTCAGCCTTCTACTTTGTATCAGAATTACTGGGACCTCAAGAAAAAATATAGAAACAGCAATTCAGTTGTTGACTATTTGTACTTCTGTATCTGTTTGTACCCACCCCATGTGATTACACTGAGACCAAAAGCAAATTATCCCCACTGGCATAGCAAAGCAGCCTTGGGCAGGAGGTTGAACTAGGTCAGGTGTTTTTTCCCTTAGATTTCAAGTGAAATACCCACAAGCGCTACACACACAAGTAAATCATAAGAAGGAGAGAAGAACTACCTGAGGGAAATGTTGCTCAAGGCAGCTCTTTGCGCCAAAATTGTGTGTGGAGGAAAATGTGTCTCCTTCAAATTGAGGTTTCAGAAATATCTTGGAAAGGTACTATCAGAATTGGGGCCAAAGTTCAGATGAAAAAGAAAATTATCTCAAGGTAGCCCCTCCTCATTTCAAACAGAACTTATCCCTGATATAAAGTCTGTATCTTAATGAAGTAAAAGTAATGGAGTATATTTGAAAATTATTTAACATTCCTTCTCATGGGCTCAGTTTTGATGAAATGCGAGAACCTAAGTGAAGCCAACTCTGAGGTGTGCTGAAGAATGTCTTCACACAGTCACTCATGTGGGAGATAATGCTCAAAAAAAAAAAAGAGAGAATGTAGACCAAAAGAAATCTATTGTGCCAACTTTACTGGGGAAGCACTTAGATTGACAACATTTTTAGAAACATAACCCTGATCGCTACTGTGTGTGTTGTTGCAGCTTACAAATTATTTTCACATGTTAATAATTCATTTTTTTCCACAGTGATATTACTGATTGTCTGGAAGCCCATAATTGATTCATTAAATTGTGTAGTTCCCTACAGTTTGACCTCTACTGATGTCTCTGAATTTGTGGCAAACTGTTTTAAAAGAGCAGAAGCACATCACAGCCAACAGCCTTACACTAGTATAAATATTTTCTACTGTGCTAATGCTCAGAGTTCACTTTCTGGCAGCTTACCAAGAATTTTGCATAGGAATGCACTGAGCTGGAGACCCCTATCTAATAAATTTAATCTGACACACTCAAACATCCACTTTTATTACCATGTCTGATTTTCCCATGCTCATACAACTTAAAGCTACAGCTTCTCCCTTTCTCTTCTTTGAAGAGGGAGTAATATTTTCAAACAGAATGTCACAAGGGCACATTACCATGAGCACTTTCATCTGTGGAAGCTTAATACAAAAGAATGTATACATATATTCAAAGAAGAACATTCTCCCACCAATCCCACCGTCTTTCTGCAAATGCTCCCCAAACAATGCAGAGAGGGAAAGCATATTTCTGTGACATGTACTGTTTATGGGCTACAATTTCTACTCTTTTTTTTTTACACTGGAGAATTGTTATGACCCAGTCCTGATGTTCTCTATACATGAAGTGAAATGAATTCTGCAATATTTCAGAGGACTTTGCCCCTTCAGTATGCTTTGTCCAGAGTCTAACTGCTGAGGATACATATCTAAAGTAAAAATGCTGTGTAAGATTCCTATAATGTTGCTATGATGAATTAGCAGCACTAGGGACCATAGAGGCCTTCAACATCACTGCCCACACTGTCCCTCAGCCGATGCAGGAATGTGTCCATATGTCACAGCAGTAGTGAGGCGACATCTGGGTAGGACACTGCTTGCCACCTGCAGCCTCAGGGTCGTCCTGCTAATGGGCATCTTAAAGGCTGAAAAGTACAAGAGGGTCATAATATTTGGAAACTAGATTGACATAAATCTTTTGTTGGTGTCTTATTTGGAAATCCAGAAATGTCCAAGACAAGATTTTTAAGGCAGGGCTTAAATTGTTCACTGTGCTTATCAGTAGCTTTCAGCCTTGGCTAATGTTCAAAAAGTTGCTATAGTTATACATATTTTTAAAAAATGCACAAAGAGAAGAGTTACCTCAGTAAAAAGATTTCCACAGTCAATAACTTTTTTCCTCCTGCAACAACTGGAAAGACTTCTGAAGTCAAGGGCACCCTATACTGACTTCAGTGAATCTCACATTAATATCTTTCCATGGTGTAAATTTACAACAAAGTGAAAAATTCTGCCCTGAGTTTTTGAAAATGTAATTTTATCTAATGTAACATTTTAAGGTTTTGGTGTGGGGTTTTTTCTCACCCAGAAAGCACTTTATCTTTGGAGAAAAGGTGAATAATGCAGAAACTCAGAGAAAATGGGTACTGCTTTTTAAAATTTTCCATAGTCAAAATTGTAGGAAAAATAAAATAGCAAGTAAAAAGAGTTTTATTTTCTTAATTTTTTCACTCAGATATTTTCCCCAAAATAGACAATTCAAAACTGAAATCCAATGACAAACTAAAAAATCTCTGAAAACCACCTATATTATCCCACTAAAAGTATACCTAAAATAGGTTTTAATAAGAATAAGTCCTGGACTCTGACATTAGCTCAGTTGGTTAGAGCATGGTGCTAATAAAAAAACCAAGATTGGGGGTTGATCCCCCATATGAGCCATTCACTTAAGTGTTGGACTCGATGATACTTGTGGGTTCCTTTCAACCCAGATATTCTGTGATTCTGTGATTTTAAGTTAAGGTTCACATACCATCATTCAAATACAACATTCAGATTCTCACAGCTTTGGTGCAAAACAGATAGAAGTGGGTATTTTTTGAAATCTGTGTATTTGTCACTGGTTCAGAGTATCAACACAGTAGATTACCTGGGAATAATTTCTGCAGATTACAGTATCCTTGCAATAAAGCCTGAAAAACAATGTGAACAAACCCATATATGTGTACCCAAAAAGCCTTTTTTTAATTTCATTTATTAAATTTCACTGTGGTGTGAGACTAAATTCTTTATACAACAGCTAATCTGAATTGACTACAGTCAGCTAAAGTGCCTAGTAACACAGAGAAAAACCTAAAAACCCTAACAGAGAGAATTATGTGCTGTCTAAGGCATGGTCCTGAAAAGACACACAGAGGTGTTTGACTATAAACCATGACTATTTCCACCAAAGTCAGCAGGGCCACTCATGCATGTGCTGAAGTAGAGCACAGAATTTGCGGCAGAATTTGTCCCCCAGCACCAATCTGCAGAATCACCAACACCTTTGAAGCAGTCTGTGCAAGACCAGAAGATTTGCAGCAGGAAAAACCCATGTCCTGCCTCACGCAGCAGCCTTGGTTTGTTGCCTGGGAAAGGTAATGCCTCTAACACTGGCCCCCATTCTACCTATGCTCCCTCCTCTGAGCAGCTGGCTACCATCTTGGGTAGTCTTATCTGATATGACTTGTCAAGCCAAAATATTTGTTTAAAAAAGGATCAAATATTCATAGCTCATTTATACATTCTTTTAAAAGGAGAAATGAGACTTGTCATGATAGATAAATGCTAAAGTACATGTGAGGTAAAGAAAGGAAGGCAAAGGAAAGGGGAGAGAGAGTGTTTTTTATCGTGTAACATTTATAGTTTTCTGCTCCTACTGTGTTCCTTCCTTTTCTCTCTGTCTTCTTGCTGAGAGTTCTGGAAGGTTCAATGCAATGGCTACAGCTGTGAAACCCAGAGCAATGCTGCTAACCCAGTCCTGCCACTGATGTTGTTGGTTGGTATTTTGTTAATTTTTAGAAGTGATTAAGGCACGTTATTTCCTTCCAAGAAACCCCTAAACCACCACCAAATAAGCTTGTCAGTCAACACTTCTATATAAAAGCCAACATGGAGCACAAAATGAGGATTTCATTAAGTAGGGCTTTGTTGACAGACTGGTTATTTTCTATATGAGAGGAGTCACAAGACAAATTTCCATTGGTTCTGGATGAATAGAGAGACATTATAATTTTCCTCCCTCATTTCTGCAACAACAGTCCAAATATCTGACTTTTCTGAATGCAAAAAGGAAATATTACAGTTGCTGTCTGCTCACCCCGACATCTTCATTCATCTTTGATCTCTGCAGCCTTTAGTCTGGAGGAAAAAAAGCGGTTCAGAATCATTAGAAAATTTTTAAGGCTCTTATTCCAAATCTCTTTGTGAGAGCAATTAAACCAGAATCACTTTGCTCTGCTACTGTAATGAGCACAAAAATAAAATCCTTAGAAACATGTAATAAACTGGGCATGTAAAAAAAAAATCTATTTTGACCTAGCTGTAAACACATATTAATTTTTAAATGAAAAATACTGTATTTTCTCCCTAGCAGACTCTTTTAATCATATTTTAGACAAACATATTCATGGGAAAAATGTTCCTGAATCTCTCTTGCATGTCTCTCTTTCCTTTTCAGAAGAGATGAAATCCAGTATGAAATTACAAAGGCCTGAAACAATGCATCTGGTGAAACAGGAATCCATGGCATGATCAATGTACATTTTGTCTCTCAAAATATGGGCATTATTAGAGCTGAGATAGCACAAGCTGCCAAGACTGTGAATGTTCCCTCAGAGATCTTAAACAAAAAACACACAAGAAATCTAATTTTACAAAAATTTAACAAAAAATCAGAATGGCAGTTTAATGTTCCAGATGTTAAACCCATTGAACCAAAACAGAGATGCAAGACAACAGGCTTTTTTGACTCTATTATGTCATTGTGCAATGCAAGCTTCAGTTATTCAAAACTTTACCATCGATATCTGTTTGTACTGGGTATCTGCATCAAGCTGAAAATTGGGACAGGGTTTGAATTCTACTAGGCCCTTTCAGAAAATAAGGCTAAGAAAGACATATGTTTTCAGCACTAAGTGATTCTGAGGTATTTTCTTGTTGTTTTCTCATTAGGTTATTTGGGATTTTTTCCAAGCCTGTGTTTAGAAGAAAACACTCAACGCTTAGCAGGTGATGTCTGAGCTGTAGTGCAACCTACCCTTGTTTTCCTGGACCATAAGTCACTGCAACGTTTGTGTCTGCCCAGCACAGACATAGGTCTTGGGAATAAGACTCTCTGCGCAGTCTGTAGAGTCTGAGTGCATTTAAACTTCTTGCGGTTGCTATGAATGCCCAGGAAATGCAAGCCCAGTTCCCAAGAAGAAAGTCCACAGTCTTCCCTCGCAGCCACGTCTACTTCGAGATGGCTTCTTTTCCTGAGGCTGTTACACCCGACTAAGATAGAGAAGGGGGAACTGGTATGGGGCAACTGCAGGGCATCTTTGACATTTAGAAGAAATGACCAGGCAAGGCAAGGTTAGGTACTGGTTAAAATGAGAGATGCAGCCTTCTAAGGACCATGGCCAAGATAAAGGAGTCAAGATTCCTGCGCTTTCACCCAGATCCATGGGGCAGATGAAAGGTCAAGAGGCAGAAATCAGGATACAGGAGTAAAGATTAAGCAGGTGGCACCAGAAAAAAACCCGCAAAACATGTTGAAAAACAGTTTAGGAGTTTTTCTACCCTATTTAAAAAGATGAGAAGCAACACAGAGAAGACATTGAGGCTGGTCACCAGTTAAACAGTTCTGTCAGGCTCTTTCTTGTTTAGGAAGCAGTCCACTGCTGGCCTTGAAGTCCAAGCAGTGATGGCATGCCATGACTTAAAGTACAGTTGTATGGAAGGACCCTGTAGTGAGGAACACATCCCAACTCTCTTCTCACCAAGCTCCCTGACAGCAGCAGGGAAGAGGTAGTGTGGATGCTGTGTCCCATGCACTGTGCAAAACAGTGCCACCACAGGGTAACACCCAAACGGGTTTTTTAAAGACTGTGTCAAAATGTATGGACACAAAGAGAACAATTAATGCAGAACATCATTCTTCACAGTTCTGAAGTATTTGTCTTTAATACCTTAGAAATGGCCTTAACCAGTTGGAAAATTGGTTTCGGTAGTAAAACACTGCTTTGTGCACGAAACAGACCCGTGTTGATGAGACCTACCTGAACACCTTGGAGACTCTATGAAGGGCCAAAGAAAGCTGAGAAGGCAACAGAAACCCAGAAAGATTAGCTGGTTTTCTCAGTGGCACATAGCTGAGTTGTGTGTCTGGGAGTGGCATCTCCATCTCTCTCTCCTAATCCTGGAGTTTGATCACTACTCATCATTGACAAAATGTGACAACTCCAACATCTCTGTTCCTCAGGTGTGGATTGCTGGTGTTTCAGTGCAACCAAACATATACTCACTCACACCACTGACCAGCTTCTGTTTTTCTTTTTTGAATCTTATGAATTTCTTTTAAAGACCCAATTCCTTCAAAATCTTGAAACTTTTCTTTATTTCGGTTGAAAACATCACTACTTGTAAGTTCAAAATTAAAGATATGCCTATTTTCCCTTAATGCACCTAGACTGTTTACATTCTTAAAATAAAGCAGAGGAGCAAATGGTGGGGAATTGAGAATGTGTCTTACAGAAACAAAGTCCAAGAACCTTTGTTTGGAACTGACTTTCACAAGATGAGGAATTCCACAACTCCAAAGGCTGAGAGATAATTATTTGTGCTTTCTCAGAGACTGGGAAAAATATGGAGACGAAAGGTATAAGTAGTTGAAAGTGGACAGAAAGGCAAGAGCAGAAATCACTGGTTGCATTCAAAATTAATAGAAGCAGAGCTTGAAAACTTGAAACAGCTGGAACACTTTATTTCAGAGATTTTGTTTTAAAGGAACAAGGACTGCTTGATTTTCAGTCATTATTTCAAATAAACAGATTGAAAGTACACAAGCAGCTTTTCTGTTGGTGGTGTTACTGCAGGACCCCCAGCTCAGAGCATGGTTCTGGGGGCAGGAAGAGGGGCTTGGCTCTGCCATTGCCACCTTGCAGCTGGCAAGACACTCCATTCCCGGTTTGCCCATTTTGCTTAGCTGTCTTTTGAGCAGGAGCTGGTACACAGGACTCTCTGCGACCAATTCATTGCAAATAGAGTAATAAGAATAATAAAGAAGAATGATAAAGCTGCTATTGTGAAGCATATCAGATATGTCATGCATATCTGACATGAGAGCTGTGAAGATGGAAGGACCCTGGGATTTCTGCCCAAATCCTAGTAGTCAAGCTGACTGCATTTATATCAGACTCTATAGACTTTTTTGCTTTTAAAAATTCCACAGCATAACATTGCTCCTTCTCATCTGAAAAGGTTGGTCTGTGGATGACAAATGTTCCACTTCTGTATTTAGCCTTTACAGTGCCAAGTATACAGAATCTTCTTTTTTGATTCCCCAAAGATTATGATATTGAGTTGTTTGATAAAAAAATTAAAAATTTCTATTGCAAATGGCTTTTACCAGCAACCATTGAGGCCTTTACAATTTTGCATACTTTATTTTTGTAATATTTTCAAATTTTATTTTAACTTACAATATGGCAAATGGTTCACCAGATGTGAAGGAACCTTGAAGAATCACATTATTGTTATTGTTGTTGTTATTAATCATGACCATGAGTAAAATGAAGAAAAGCAGGCTTCTGTTTTATTTCAATGAAGAACTTGGAAAGACAGCAGCATAATTCATTCCAGTTAGATCAATCACCCCTTTTCTATCTCTGTTATTCAGCCTATTAGGCAGTAGTTTTGGTTCAGATAAAATATTTCAGGACCTGAATAAACCTCAGCTTCACAGCTGTGTTCCTAAAATGTGCAAATATTTGATGTGTCTCAGGTGAATATTGAGAAACCATAAATCTTTCCACTACCTGTCTGATTACACTGCCTTCTTCTGCAGTCTGCTGACCCACCTGCACTCCCCCTGTGCAATGTCTGTTGTCCACGTAGATGAAACTGGGAAGGGGCAGAGGCAGTGCAAGGTAAAACTCATGGGAGAGAAATGCCACCTCTCTTGCAACTTTTTTAATGAGCTGCCAATCAGGGCATCTCTAGGTACACAATTTTTCTGGCATATTTCAGGTAAGCTTGATTAAAGGATGCCAAGCCTGCTGTTATGCAGATCATGTGCCCTTCTTGAGGGTTTCTTGAGTCCCTAAGTTAAAAAATGAGATGGCATAAGAAGGGAGGGAGTCAAGTACCAGGAATCAAATGTAACAGTAAAGACACTTATGCATGTTTGGTAACATACATGAGACAGCACAGAAATTTAACCCATACAAGAACAGCATTTCAGTCAGCATGAGATTTAACAAGATTTCCTTAAATTTTTTTTTTCCCCAGACACCTACTCTGACAGCTCCAGCAACACAGTTGTTTCTTTGGGATCTGTGCAGTGAGCTCTGTCCTGCTGTGGCATGGTTATCTATAGGGTCCACATTCTCTGTCAGATACCTTTGTTACTCAGTGAGGCATTTCATGTGTTTTACATCCTGAAAAGGCAGTAAGCAACTTGTCTCTTATCAAACTCAGAAGCTCACTGAATGTTTAGCTGCTGATGCAAAATGAATTCTTTCTTGCTGTATAAAATTCTGATAGCAAGTATCAATGTTCTTGGACGATTTGCTTTTGACTCCTTATTTTCTTTTAACATAGTAGGAGATATGAATAATATGGATCTTACTGATGTCACTGGACATTTTTTATGTTCAATGAAAAACAACTCCCAAGATCAAGACCACACTGAGGCAAAGAAGTGCTTTAAGGTATGAAGAGGAGTTTCAGGTTTTATCTCACATCTAGTTCATACTCTGGAACTCCTCAAATGAAAAATTATACATAAGCAGTATAACATACATGGATACCCACCAGCACCCTTACTGGTTGGGTAAGTGAGACTAAAACCGTGACAGGCCAGATCAGCTAGAGAGGTATGACAAAAGAAATAAAATTAGCAGTCATAGTTGACACTGGTGATGACATTTCTCTAATTAAACCACCTACATCAGCTCTGCATGGATGCATCAGAGAGGCTAGTTCTTTGCTTTTGGACATGTAGTTTTCATATCATCACCTGAATGGTGTTTAAAACAGTGACTATCTCTCCAGAAGTGTCTTTCTCATAAAATTACATGCATATCCCAATTAGAGCTTCTTAGATGTCGTGAGACAGAAGAGCATGATACCCCTTGGTGTCCTCTACAGACCGTGTAATGCTGATTAACTTGATTAAGGGTAGGAGATACACAGACTTGCTGACATGAAACCATGACATAGAAAAGTGGATAGGCTGTCCGCAGTCAGACCTTGCTTTAGTGGGCTTTCTGTGCAGTGTTGGTGAACCACTTTCTCTCTGCAGTGATGACTGTTGGATGGAGGAAGCTCAGGCTTCATCCTAGATGCCTGGGAAGTGAGACCTGGGAGACTTGCCTCAATCCCTCCCCTCACCCTGTGCTTCAAGTCTGACTTTTCCACCAGGTGTGATGTAGCTTGGTCTACATGTGTGTCCACTACTTCAACATCATTTGGGGGAGTTGGCTCCTTACCTGTCTTCTAGGAGAAATGCCTTAATTTACACTGGTATTCTGTGCTCTGCCCTAGATACTGTGAGACAGAGAGTTTTCATGTCAGTGAAAGAGTAAACGAATTGGAATTCAGTTTTCAGACACATATTTTTTTTTTTATAATGCAAATGTTACCAGGTTCTGCAGTGATGTTGCTATTCCTTCAGGTCAAGTGTCAGCTTGGAACAACAAGCACAGACCCAACACACCTTCATTTCCAAAATTTTCAATGAATATTTTTGTGTATACTTATGAACAACGATATTAAAAATGCTTTTATTGTTGTCATTCAAAATGCTGGAATGAAAACAGTGACTGATTTCATATTGCATTAAAGTCTGTGTTGCATCAATGAGAATAACCATAGTAGATAACACACTCTATATAATGTACAGTGGCAATATTATACCATGATCTCTTCGTGTAAAATCTTTTCAAGGTATAATTACAAGTTTGTGTATTACTTTCAACCTTGGTAGTTTTACTTGGCTAAAGAGTTAGTAATGTGTCTATGAGCCATACCATCTCAAGGACAAATTTATGACAAATCTTTTCTGGTAGCAATACTTGCATGTTTGTTGGTATTGAAAAGTCAAAAGAAAGGTAAAGAAAGATGCAAAATGGACTCTTGTTCCAGTGTGTTTTCTAGGTGTTGTCTGCAGTGCCCATCTTTGAGCTCAGTGTTGAGCTGCAATTCTCAGTAACAGCCCTTGCACAGAACCAGCATAGACATCAAAGAGCAAGCTGGGTTGTGATTGTACTGCTTTAGTGCACAGCCACAGGGTTTTTGAGTTAGGACGCTGTGTTCAGGAAAAAAACAAACCAACAACAGTCTTCTTATGTATTGCAAGCATCTATTAGTACAAAAGCGTTTTGCTTTCTGAGCTTGCCCTCAAAAATATTCTGACCAATTTTGTTTTTACAGAAAGCTTCTCAGAAATCCTACTTGATTACAGTCTCAGACTAGCCTATTAGAAGTACTGTCTGAATTCAGCACTCTAACTTACAATATAAAGGAACAATATATTATTTTGTAAGGAAAATTTTCTGGAGTGGGATGTGGTTTGCTTACCTTCTTAGTTCTTTGATAAGATACTAGCTTGTTATTATATGTTGACAGAGTGAAGTCTAAGGAATTTATCTTCAAACACAAGCCTTATTTTCTCAGAATCTATTTTCAAAAGCCTCGTAAACCTATTTGGTAAATTACTGTTATTATTTTTCATTCCCTTGTTCATAGGGGGAAATACAAGTGTGCACTGTAATTACAAAGGGATTTGTCCACTGCGCAACTTGAGCAAATGTCCCATCTGTATTTTCCCCTCTGATGTAGATGTTTCAGGATCAAACCAGTTAAACAGAGAAAATTGTGCCTATTACAGAGTGCGTTGATTACAGCTTTACTGAGACAGTGGCAAGTTCCACGGGTGCAATGGTCCCCATAAATTATTTGTTTCTCAGTAAAATGAAAGTAGATAATTTTTAATTCTTTCCTTTGGACCAATGCTTTTGCTTCAGTGGAAATGAAGAGATATAGAATATGCCTGAAATACTGATGGGGCATTGTAAAAAAGTGACTGATATCCTTCAAAATAAAGCAAACTTGAGAGGTATGTGACCAAATACAAGTTCAGTATCTTATGTGAACAATGATGAAAGTGCATACTTTCTTTTACAGTGACTTTAAAGATGATCACTCCAATTCCTCAAAATTCTTTCAGTAGGCCAGTGTCAGGACATCACTCTCAATGAGGAAGCTGAGACCTTGGTGAAACGGTTAAATAAACATATCGTTATTGTCCAGCTTTAGAAGAGGATATTAAATTACATACCAGAAGAGCAGACCATGTCTGTCTTCAGTGTTAAAGGACATCTGAGTTTCCATTTTCCTGTAGTGCTGTGTTCAGTTTTGATTACCTACAGCTCCCAAGTTCGGTTTATTTATCTAAGTGCTATTCTAATATAAACTCACTGAGATCAGCTCTGCCCTTGGTCCAACGAAGGCAACTGAGTGGGAAATGTGACTCAAGTGATCAAGGACAGAAGTGAATCCATTAGCATTTTCTGAGGTATCTGTGTGTTTGGTTTTGCATTCAGATTTTTAGAAGTCCTTTCATATTGGATCAGCAGTTTTTGGAATGGGAATGCCAGTTATAATGCAGGTGATTTAAACTTTAATAAGCCTTCACATGAGCAGTGGCAGCTCTAAAGATTTTTAGTTGGTGAGGTCTTAACAAAAGATTTTTGTACTAGATGTATGTGTGCTCATGCATATAAAACCGTGGAAACTTAACGACATGGTGTCATGCAGAACAAGAATAGTATCAGTTACCCATTATCACAATAATACCAACAGGAATATTAGATATTTTTACATTGGTGAAAAGGAAAATATTGCCATTACATTGTAAAGAGCCTTATACCTTTCTCTCATATACCGTTTCCTCTAGGTCAGCCCAGGTTGCCCCACAGATGACTCAGTGAGCTTGGTAGCACCAGTGAAATCTCCACAGTGACTGCTGCAAGGGTGGGCTAAGCATCCTACCACCCTTATGGTGCTGGGCTTGATGCCCCCACGCATGTCCTGCTCGGAGATCCTAGTACTAAAGGAGTCAAACTGGCTTTGAAGAAAGCAGGAGAGAGAAGGTGAATGTGGGGAACAAAAAGCAATTCTGGGATCAGCATGAATTTGACATGGCAGCCAAAAGGAGAGCTGGGACAGGAGAGGGAAGGAGAGGTAAGAGGATGAGTTGGCAGTCTTGTTCAGGGCTGGGTGATTGATCACTGGAACAAAAAAAAGGCAGAAATAGAGTGAGAAAATATGATCCAGGACAAAAAGGAGAGAGAAGAGATGATAGGCAGGAAACACAGGTGATCAAAGAGACTGTGGGAACAGAGAGGGAAGGGGAAAGGATGGGAAAGCATTAGAAAAGGGAGATAGGAAGATGATAGTGCTAGAAGAAGGGAATCAAATGACTGACAGAAATAATGCATTTGTGGAAGGGTCTCGCTCAGATAGGTGCAGCAGCAATGCCAATATGAGACTAAAAGCAAAAAGTAACAAAAAAATATTGTTCAGTATTTAATTCCATGGTTGGCTTTAGCTATCAAATAACAGAAAACAGCTGCATTTCACAAAGCAACAACTGGTCTGCAGTTGTAACCTAATCCTTGCATTTGACACTTAGAAAAAAATATTTTCCCTGCACATGTGATCCAGTTATATGACTGGTACCACATTGATGAAACCAGTGAAGTTGTAAACTAAGTTGTTAATAGCTTCTTTTGTCCTCATATTTTTCCCTTGTATATTTTAATCCAATAGGGAAAGGACAGGTTTTGAGAGGGTAGGCATTGTCTTTTTAAGTCAATTTAACCAGTTTGCCCATTTCCCTCTCCCCTAATATATGCATCACTGAAAAATAAAACCCTTACAAAAAGATCAGCTAGGGAATGAAAAGAAGCAGTAAGTGAAGATAAAGATTAATAAAAAGTTCAAAGGTTGAACTATTTTTTCAAGAGCTTAAAATTTATGATCTTGTGTATAGGAATGTAAAATCTGAAAATATTTTAGTTGAGGAGTCAGTGAAGTTCTTTAGATAGGTTTATTCACTCCTTCTGTCACTTGCCCAGAGGTGTAAGGTATTCTAAGAATACTAAGGTATTCTGTCACTAAAATGGCAGTATTTCTTACATATAATCCTAAAGATTAAGTCCTCACTAACGAAAACATGTAAATAAATGAGTTGTTTTGGTTTTTTTAGAACAGTTAATGCAGGACATTCAATAGTATTTTGTGCATTTATGGTGGTGCTTTTCATCCCCATTCATTTTGCAAACATCATATGAAGGAGCACAGAGAACTGCAGTGGGTTTTGGAGCAATGGGATGCTGCCCAGAGCTGTTTCACAGAGTGCAGGACAGAAGTGGAAGAAGAAAAATTAAATCCCTACAAAATAGGAAGTATTTAAGTTATTGTGGTCCTATCGGAAAAAATCCAGACAATAAATTGAACAGATCTCAGTTTATCTTTCTTCTAGTTGAAAGATTAAACCAACTCCAAACCTGAAAATTCAAGGATACTAATTTTTTCCTACCAGATATTAAGGCTACTTAAGTCAACTGATTGCAGAAAGGCCTTTGCTGGTTTTTATATCCTCTCCTTTTTTTCCTTTTGAAGTAGTAGCCTAGGAAAATTTATATTAGTGTGAATTAAAATATTTCAGTTAAAAATTTCAGTTAAAAATTTCACACCACACATTTGCCATGCAATAAAAATGGTCATAATCTCATAAAGTTCACTTGCACTTTTAAACTGCAAGGCAGATACCATTTCCATGGTTCACCCCCCAGCTTCTCTTGACCAGATCAGTAAGAATATTGCAGTGTACTGTACTCCTCATCCAACCTGCAAGACCAGATTCTTTCCTAAATCCCTGTAGTGAGGAGCCCTAACCCCAAAAGCAGGGAAAGCTTAATTTAGTGTGCCACTTCACAGACACAAGAAATAAATCTGTTGGAAAGCAAGAGTCATTAATTCTGATGCTCATGGAACTGCATATTTACCTGTGAAAACTTTTTTAATCTGACAGCCTTAAATTACTTCAGCTCCTACTTTGTCCCAAATGAAATTAGGTTTTATGAAAAATTCTGAAGGTGATTAATTGGTTTCAAAGCCTTCCAAATACACTCAGCATTTCCACTGATATTAGTCTTCTTTTCACAAGAGAGAAATGAGGTTACTGGAAAGCATAATACACCAGCCTACTTCTTCTGGATTAAATGTACTTGAAATAAATGTCATTCCTTTTCCCAGACTACAAATTATCTTTTCAGAGTGAGAAAACTTATCTTCATTGTATCATTGTGTTGTGTAACATTTTTCCATGTCACTGTACAAAAAAAATTATTTGATATTAAAACTGGAAATACACTGCTCAGGAGACCAAACTCTGCTACATGCACGCTGCAATTATGTGCAGCTTCATTACAAATTTTACCATCAGTTTCTAAAGGATTGGGATCCTCATTAAATAAAGAATTTAAGTGCCTAAAGAGATTTGGCGAACTAGGTTCAAATCTGCGATCCAACCTGTTGTGTTCTGCTACTACCCATCCTGGTAATCACTAGACACCGAAGGCACCAAAGGAGCCCTTGCAGCTCTTTAATTGCTTAGAGCTGTTGTTCTGGGCATTAAAGGAACTGACCTATTTCTGACAGGGCTGAATGTCTTTGCCATCTACCTCATACCTACCAAAAATTATTTCCTTCCAGAGAATGCAAGTGAAACTCCTCTCAAGTGACCCGACACTGACACTACTGTGCAGAAGATGGGCTGAGCAGTTAAACCAGGCTACCCCTGCAGCCGATGGGGAGAAGCAGGTACTTTTAGAGGGACTTCCCTCTGATCTAGTTTAGCTATTTGCCTCAGGATGTGAGGTGTTGCAATTATGCCAGTTATGGCACAGGTTGTCTAGGAAGACTCTTTCCAATTTAGATATCTGCACCGTAGTATTCAGATGAATCCCACAATAGGTGTTCCCCCCATTTTACATGGCATAGTGGGATATTGTAATAGACATCCCCATGGAAGTTAAGCACACTGAATTGGTGTAGGGCTCTGCAGCACAGACATGTCAGTTCAGCAGAATCACCTTGTGTCCTTGACCACATAGATCCAGTTATACTAATGCCCATCCTGGTGGTACCTCAGAGATTGATGTGTTCTGCAGTGTATTAAGTATATATATATATATAGCATAATAATACAGTGTATTATGCACTATGTAAGTCCTCTACTAGGCCCAGTACAGCAGATCTCAAAATGCATCCAGCACACAGAAAGGATGAATCACCTTATAAAATCCACCTAATGCTTTTGACAAAAGTCTGTTCTCAGCCTCTTTTCCTATCATCGCAGCTCATGATGGGAGGGAGAGATAGCATGAGGGGTTGGGCCACTCTTCCCCTTCCCAGAAGGGATCCCTGAGGGAAGCTGCTGGCAGGAGTCTCTCAGTCTTCCTGTGCTGCAAAGACAGTAAGAGCCCTGATCCAGAAGAGGTGTAAGCAGGATCCTGACTCTGCAGCTTGGCACTCACTGGAGCATGAGTCCTGGGCCCCGGCCAACAACACCTACAGCACATGGACTGAGCTTGGGTCCTAAATCCTGTGTCCTTGTACTGGAACTGGGGATATTGAGAACAATACGAATAATGTGGAATTTCAATGGACCGTAAAAAATTACCCCCCAGCATTAGGAAAAACAACATACTCATTTAGCCACCCTATTATCAGTAAGCCAAGGAAATGTGGTATTAAGGACACAAATACATAGTGCATTTAACACTGTTCAATAATGATGGAACAGAAGAAACCTGCCCTCTTCAAAGATTTGCTATGCCCTTTTGTCTTTTGCAGCACTGAATAGGAAGACTGTCTCAGCAATTCATACTCCAGCAGCACATCAGTATGCTCAGTTATAACACGTTTTGGTCTCACAGAAGATCTTACAGGACAGCTTATTAGAGAAGTAATCTGTTATGGATATGATATTAAAATATATTTGTAATCTTAGGATCCTAACCAGTACATGATAACTTATTTTAGTACAGCTCTTACACTACATTTAGTGCCCCAATAGATAGTGAAGGCTGATTGCCTGGAAAAAACAAAACTATTGCACAATTGCACATTTTCAGGTGAACTTTTTTTAAGGGGACATGGTAGCATACATCTTTATCAGATCATCACTGGTGACTTGAGGAGAACTTAGAGCTAGATCCAAAGAGAGCGTAGGTGGACAGACCTCCCAGGAAATCAGTGAAGGACTTCTTGTTCATCACAGATGATCCGCCTCAGTGATACCACACTCAATTTTATTGTGTTCTGCTGCTTTATCATTTTGTTCTGTTTCTTTGGAAAGAACTGCCATAACTTGGCTGTGAAGTGAGTGAGAAAGCAGGTGTTAAGTTCAGTATGTAAGGAAAGTCTCAGAGACTTTTCTTTCCTTGACCAGGTGTGAAGGTCTGCAGGTCTACTTCTCTAGCCTCTTTTTCTTGGACATATTGCAATTCATAGCACACAAGAAAGAATTCAGCTGCAAGTTTCAGCAAGTTTTAAACATTGCTAAGTGGGTTTTCTGTTAATTTCCCATCATATTTTCACACTGTAACAGGATTTTCTTTTTTATTGTAACACATTATTGCACACTCCATGCTCGTAATTACCTAATATTTCCATACTCTATAGATTTCTCTTGATTGTTAATACTAAAAGGCTTATTAATATCCTCTCTATCAGCTTATGGTCTCCACATATACTTAAATGGTTGGCAAACTTAGCATAGGATAAATGTCACTTTTAAAATATGTTACAAACAGAGTAAAGTGGAGGTTAAAAAAATAGAGATTAGAGTGTTGAGTAAATGTCATGACTGCAAGAATCAATTGAAAACGAGCATTCTTGCTATCCTTAGCTGGGATGAAAAGAGATTTCTCCTCCCCCAAGTCCAGTCCCAGAGGAGTACAATCAGGATGGTACTAATGAGCAGAAAACTCACAAGGTAGGGGTGATGTTTCCTTCAGAAACACTATATGCATTGGTGCCCTCAGCCCCCTACGGACCTAAAATCTGTTATTGTTCCTCTTGGGAGGTCCGTTTACACTTAACACACATCTGGCTTAATTAGGATGACAGCTGCTGCAGGTACTATTGGACAAGGTCCAGGCATCAGAGTGCATTAGCATTTGTTTAATGGTTTAACCTTTCATAATCTGATCTCCACTGCGTAAATGAACCAGAGAGATATCTTTTATTACTTGTTAATGTGTGTTGTGTGTGTATTCACATACTCACACAAACATGCAAGCAATCCACATCAAATGTGTCCCACTATGCACTGAAAATCAAAATCTTTTCCGAGTGTAAACTTCTGATTAAATAAATGCAGCTCCAAATACAGCAAAAACAAATATGGTTAACAGTGAAGACTGCAGCAATTACATCGTATGTAAAGACAGAAGAAAATTCAATTACTTCCGTGTACAGAAAGTCACCACCACATTCTCACAACCAGATTTTGTATACCTATGGTTTTCATGTTTTAATTAAAAAGAAACAAACCAGGACAGAGAAAAAGAGATTATAGTTTTTACTGTCTAGGTAAATGAAGCCAACATAGGAGGTGGTCCAGCACAGACTCATGTTTGGCAATAAAGCTCATGTTCTTAATATTTTAAAATAGATCCAATGAACAAAATAGGCCTGATTCTTCCCCTATTAAAAGCAGAGTAATTCATTCAAAGTCACTGGAAATAATCTGGTTTTACACTTGGGTACCTGAGGGAAGAATATGGCTCAAATGATTAGGCATGTGCTTTGTTTTCCCAAGAGAACCCTTTCCACGTATCCATTGAAAGCATTTTTTTCACTTTTAAATATTCTTTTATGTCTAGTTGGCTTCTTTCCACAGTAAATCCCTGTAAAAATAGCCTTTGGCAAGGCAGCCAACTTCAGCACAAGCCCAAACCTTATTGTATCATTGAAAGCAAAACCAAATCCAAAGGCACCTTTCCAACACCAGCCAGCTTTCTTTATACACTGCTCATTTACCTGACAAATTATTTTTCACCATTCTACTGACTCCCAGACTACAATAGTCCACATGTTTGGAGACTTTGAATATCAAAACAAAGAAAATCTTTGTATAGTGAAGAATCCCATTGAAATATTAATAAACTAAGTCCTTCCGGATGTTCTCTTTCAGTGTATGCTCTTACCATGGCCTTAGCATGCATCAGATCTTCTCTGTGGTTTGGTCCAGACAGAGGAGAGCAGCCTTCTGCACTTGCCATGTAATGAGATATTTCTTTGGCTGAGGTACTGCAGTTTTGTGCTGCATTGCTGAGGAGCAGAGCTTTCATCTCTGATCCAAAACCTATACCAGGGCTGGACCCTCATTTTAAGAGATGTGTTTCAATTTTTTTGCCTATGTGGGACATTTTGTCATTACCTGTCCTCTGTGGGACTCTGTCAGGTTGTAATATATCTTGGTGAAGCAGCTCAGGGTACCAATACCACACAATAGGGAGTGCATGTGGAAACGTGGTTAGAAATAGTCAGTATATTAACATATTTGACTATTTAAGGGCAAAAACATAGAAACCACATTCTCCAATGTTGTGCATAGTACATTTTCACACTCTAATTCCCTTTTAGTAGAGAATTTTCTTCTCTGTTTAAGGGAGCAAATTTCTACATGAGCAGCATAAACAAAACTTTAATGAGAATATTGTGGGTATTGACTGGATCAGGATTTAAGACCCATTACACAGCTGATGTCCAGGCATTTTTGGTGCTTATAGCACTTGTTATTTCATGTGTAAACTCTCCTAAGCCATTTCTAAATCATGCAGTAGAGTTTGGTATACAGACTCTTATACTAGCAGAGTAATGGCTGTGCTGGAAAATCCACTCAGGGGCACAAGACCCATGAGGACTTAATGTAAGATGTATCGCGATGTACCCTTGCTCAATTCCAGCAAGTGTCACACATTTAAGTTCTAGGGGAGGGGTGGGAAAAGAACCAATGTAGCATGAGGCAAAAAAAGAGAGAGTGACTTGAAGTATTGGGGCCTTGCACCTTTTGGGAAAAGCTAAAAGATTTAAAAAAATGCAGTAGTCTTTTTTTTTTTTCTGATCACACAAGTCTTGTCAAAGTCTTCTCTTACTTGAGGAAAATAGACACAGGATTTTTCCTGCTCACACTTACAGAAAGTTCTGTGCTGGAAGTAATACAGTACTGCTGCATAATGTAGTTTCCTATAAAATTTAGCATCCTTTTTGATGGCATACTTGAAAAAGTTTTTCAGGAATCTTTTTGCCTCTGTTAAATGATGCCCAGTTCCACACGAAATATAATTACTTTAGGACTGATCATGGTCTCCTGCTGAACCTGTCAGCTAGTACGACAACCTAAAATTAAGTTTGCAGAGATAGAAGTAAAAAACTGTTGCTGAATGTTAAGAAAAAAAAGAAACAGAAATAAATAAATAAATAAAACAAAAAAACAAAACAAACAAAAATCCCAAAAAATCCCCAAAACAAACAAACAAACAAACAAACAAAACAAAAAAAAAAAAAAAAAAAAAAAAAAAGGGAAAACAGAGCTGGATGGCATGGTTTGATAATATTGGGTCTCCACAGCTTTGTGTTCAAGAGGAGTTCTGAAGGAAATTGATTTAAATGCTTAAAATCAGCTACACACTTAAATACTTTGCTGAATTGCTGCCTCACCCCAGAGAAAAAAAATAGCTCACTCTAATCTCATTGGTATCAGATTTCCATTCCCAGCCTCCCTGAAAAATCAATTTACAGAATGAAAATTAATCCCTACTCCAAATGTGACCAAAAATGTTTTAATTTCTGAATAAAGTTTGCTTTTAAGAAGATAAAATCCAACTACGCCATGAGGCAGACAAAGTATCATCTTACAATATACCTCTATTTCTGATTGCTTGCCTTGGTTTGTGTTTCTGAATGATTTATGGAAGGAGTTTCTGGAGGAGTTCTGTACCCTCTATCTCCTAATATGTGCTATTGTGTGCATTTACTGCAATTATTAACAGCGACAACATTTCTTAGGTGGTTTTTAAAAGGGAAATGAATCGTTTCCTAATATTTGCAAGTGGAGAAATAGTGGTACAGAGAGCTGAAAATAGTGTGACTAAGAACCATGGCTGGTAGATGAAGGCAGGAGACAGAAGCAGTAATCATGAAACCAGGTCCAGTGTTGGAAGCACACTGTCTTTCATCAGAAGTCCTGGAAACCACAAAGAGATGTCATTAACTTCAGGTGGTTATATATTTTGCAAAGGAAATGCACCACATCAGGATAAATGTTCTATGTCTTTGCCATCATACTAACACCTCGATTTTGTGTGCAAAATCTTTTCTTTCTTCTGATGGAGGCCAGTCATTCTGGAGAGCACACAATGGCTGGGGGCACCATGAGGGACTGAATCACTTCAGCAGCTTACTCCATTCAGTGTGGGGAAACACAGAAATCCATGAAGGGTATTCTTCCACTTTATGACAACAATTGTAAAGCTGTTTCAAGTGTCCTTCCAAAATAATCTCAACTGTGACCATAAAAGCAAGTCTATGGCATAACTGAACATTTTTTCAGTTGCAGAATTGAATCTTGTTTCTCTTCTTAAAGTCATGACTTTGACTGTGGGCTAACAACTTCAAAAGAGTGACTAAATTCAGGTAGAAAGTTATATGAAATAAAAAAAAAAGAGAAATAATGGTCAAAAAACTGGGTGTGTGCTGCAATGAGAAGAAAGAATTGAAAATTATCCCAGAGTTTAAAGACTTGCAAAACAAAAAGGATTATGGCATTTTGAGAAGTACCTTCTGGAGAGAAAGGATGTATTTAAGCGACACAAAGTTACAGTTCTTGTAAACACTTTTCCAGTGAAACATTTTTCTCTGTTAATGTTGCTCATTGGCTGCCTCAGTGACCAAGAGCGAGAGTCCTGGACAGTTGGTGTAAAGCAGATTATAGACGCTCCTCATTTTTGAAATGGAAACCAGATGAAAAGTTTGAACATTGCAGTCATGGACTGGCTCTCTGCAAATATTTAAAATATTGCACTAAATATCTCTAAGGGAAAGTTAAAAATGATGATACTCTGCACTGAAGAAAAATTACATTAAGTGTTTCCTGTTATTAAAATCACTCTGTATGACAGTGAGATTACAATAAAAATGCAGTTCCAGTATTAGAAGGGTATGAGATCTAGTAATTTTTGCACAGAAACAGCATGTGCCTGTAAGTCAAATTCAGTTACAACAGTTTGACACCTGCCTGATCACTATGGTCTTAGTCACGAAATATTATCTATCTAACCAGCACATCTTTGGAGAAAAAAAAAAAACATTAAATTTTTCTATTACATAGTGGCTCTTTTATTGGAAGGGTGAAGGGATTCAGATGTCTGCTGACTTTACGGGGAAAGCTGCTGCAAAGAGGAAGGATCTGTACAAATCCCTCAGCTAACGCCCCATGTCAGTGCCATCCCATGGGCAAATCTCCTTGGTGGCATCTGCTGACAATCTCAGGGTGAAACAAAATTACTGAAAAGAAAGAATTTTAAACTCCATAGCGTTTAAGTAAAAGAAAAACAAATTATTGATTTCCTCTGAGAAGTAATTTTAGGCTTTGGGCTATTCCACTACTGAACTTAACTGGTTTCACTTCACCAAGATAAACCACTAAGCTTTAGACAAGTGATAAATTAGGTGTGCTTATACGCTGCCTCAGTCTACCACAGTGACATGAGATCTTGGATGGTTCTTTCCACAACCCACACTGCTATTTCTAAATTATAAACTAAGGGAAGCAGTCCTCAAAAGGCTGCCTTTCCCCATCAAATCTATAGGTCTGATTGGGCAAAGCAAGGATGAGTAGGAGATGGGATTTTAAGATGGTGGAAGGTTGAAATTCCTGCTCCTATTTCCCATTTTTACCTTCAATGAAAAAGCTTCATGGAGAAAGTTTCTTACCACATGAAGGCTACCATGTTTTATAGCTGACTCTCCTGCAAGAGCAACAGGCTTGCTGGGGCAGTCCTGCTCTCCCTCTGCCCATCCCCAGCAGCTGGCACAAGGAGGATTGTGGGGGGACCTGATTCTTTGCAATTGAGCTATCACTACGCACTTTAGTTAAGTAACAATTTTTTGTTCAGGGAATCATTTTATGAGTGCTGTTCCTGAGATATGATGCTTTCATTGTCTAAATAGGCAATGGCAACTTCTCTTGCTCTGGACCTCTGACTGTTACTGTGGTTCCAATTTCTCAGTGCTTCAGAGCAAAAATTACCATCAACAGAAAAAAAAATAGGAGACATGCTTCTGTTTGTCATGAAACATGGCCACAGTTAAATACAAACCCGAGAATTCAATTCCCTCCAATTTAAAGGTGAAGTTTAGGAAAATAATTATATAGGTGCTCAAAAGAGAAAAAAAGAAGCCAAACAAAAACCTCAACTAAAATAAAACAAAACACTTCAAATATCTGTAAAGTTATGTGGTTAGCTGACCTCAGCTTTTTGTTTTGTTTTGGTCTTTCCTCCTGCGTTGGAGGACAGCACAACATGTGGTGGAATGAAGTCTCCTGATCTCTTCATTGCACTGGAAAGCTACAGCTTCTGTATGTTGAGTCATGCCCTGAGCCTAAACCTGTGTAGCTTGTTCAGCAAAAAGGGAAAACATGATGGCAGCTGCAGAACATTTGATTCACTGAGGCCTACTGTGACACAGGCCAAAAGGCTACAGTGAAAAAACAACAGAACATTCTTATTTTACCATTTTCTTCCTAATCTTAAAATACATGTATATATTCATTCATGTCTTTCTATGTTGTTAGACAGGAATTTTTAAGAGGGATACAGGGAGTTTTATTATCCTCTAAGATTTCCATTGAAGTATAATTTGAACACAAACATCTGTGTTGTTGGAACTAGTCTTTTCCTACAGATAGTAGTTCTGCAATTGACTTTACAAAGCCAGCAATTACAAGACAAACACTATGCAACTCTCATTTAGGTAAAAAGCAACATGCTTCCTATGCCATTGCCTATTATTAGAGAGGAAGCACACAGTTTCAAGTCTGTTGAATTTGAGCAATATTTCTAGGACTAGTATATCTCATCAGTTCCTCAAAGAGGAGTTAAAAAAATGTGGAAGATGGAACAAAAGATACAAAATCTTGCTCTTTCCCAGAAGGTCTTTTCCTTCCTCTTTTGTTTTGCCAGCATTACATATTTTCTCACCTGCCATGGGGGATAAAATCTAGTCTTATGCAGTTACTTAACACATTAGACTTCATGACAGTAAAAATAATGCATTTAAATGTGATATTTGTGACTATGTGCCCAGCATAAAAAAAAAAAATCACTTCCTTAAATTCAATTTAGGCCTAAGGGATTCCAAATGCAATTATGGTGTTGACTGGATTAGTACAATTGCTTAAAAATGCAAGGATATTTCATCAGCTATTCCTGAGGCTTGTAGGTTGTAGACCCAGAGAAACTGTCCATGGAAATAAGGACAGGATGTGAAAAGCTGGTTCAGTTATATCCAATGATAAAGGTAATCAAAAGTGTTAAATACTGAAAACGCAAAACAGTCTGTTGTAGTCATCAGTTGAAGCAAACTGATAAAAACTTGAAGAGAAGTGATGTAGCAAATGGGAGATGCACATTTTGCTTTAGATAAGTTATACAAAAATGCAGAGAATTTTGGATGTGGTATGAAAAGATTCAAGCATGCCTATCATATGACTTTTGCCTTTTGTAGCTGAGTATACATACAAGCAAGAACAGAAAGTATGTACATATTTCTGGTGATGCTAAGTTTTCTGTGGACAAAAAAGAGAGCTCAAAATGTAAAATGAATACTTATATGAATATTTATAAAATATGAAATTAATAATTCACTGAGAATCAGCTAAACTTATGACTACTAATATTTCTGAAAAGGTATTAGTTACTGGTATTGTACTTAATGTATAAAATACAAAACATGCAGTGTGCCAACATCTATCTTCTTGTAAAAGCACGTGTTTTCAAAATGCAGGTAGAAACTGCTGTACTACAAATAAAACTGGAGTAGGACAGATTAAATAGCATGAGAATAGTCCATATATTCTACTTTAAAAAGCAAAACCAATAGACACAATAATATTTAATTGACAAATAAGAGTAATTTAATGCCTTCTGAGATTCTTCTCACAGATTCTATTATGAAAGTATTTTTTTATTTAAACAAAAACCAAGTTGTTCGAAATATGATAGGTTTGGAAAAGAAAAGAATCTAGGCATTTTGGTGAGGAAGGGTTTCTCTAGGTTAAATTAGTCATAACTTGTTCTTGGAAAAACATACAAAGAAAGGATAAGTCAAATTCTTCTGTAATATGCATGTAGACAAGAACTGCATTTGAAGATTAATTATCTCATTATTTTGCTAATATGCTGTAATTAAGTGAGCTATAGCACAGAAATTACTAAATGTGGGATTACTATTCCAGATTTGAACTAGCTTGTATCTCAGAAATGTTCTTCACTACACCTCAGCTTTAGGACATAATCATAATTAAATTACCACTTTATTTGATGCAGCTGTTTCATAAATTTGCACTTCAAAATAGTTCCATCAGTCACCATGTCATTTCCTGTGTTTTTTAATTATTGGCTGGTAAAAAAATTAAACCCAAGTAGTTTAACAATAGCACAGTAGCTTTTCCTTACACTCAAATTAGGCCTAAGGGATTCTGAGTGCAATTATGGTGTTGACGGGATTAGTTCAATTGGTTAAAAATACAAGGTTATTTCATCAGCTATTCCTGAGGCTTGTGGATTATGCCCAAGAAAATGAGGATTTAATTTCATCTGAATTATTTCCATTATTTCTAAAAAAACCCCATAGACACAGAAAGAAGCTTGGTAGTTATATCAGGACTGAGAAGACAGAACTGAATGAATGAAATGTCAATGGGATTTTTACCATTACCTTCCAAAAAGTCAGGCTTTCAGCCTAATCTACACTTCTAATGTAAGAAACACATGACATTAGCTTTTTAGGGTGTTCATATTTACTTCAGATATGCTCTAAATAGAATTTGTGTATTTTTTCTTACATTCCAGTTTCCAGTATTCAGTATTCATCATTACTTGTGAAACACAGAATTCTCTGTAAAAGCTGGATACCAAGCCTGCTTGAACTTTTGCCTTTTGTAGAGGTTGCATTTAAAGGGACATAACACCATGGCAGTTTGCCACAGATCACTGCTCCTGTAGTACAGTCAGGTACGGGCAGCTGTGCTTGTCTGGTATTTTAATACCTGACTGCTTCAAGTCAGATGTCATTCCAGAGCTATTACCATTACTCAGAAATAGCTGGAATGATAGCTGTAGGCAGTCTACCATTTTCAGGAGAGATATTGGTTTCTTGGTAGTCCTGAAATGTGCAAAGCCGCACTGTAGTATTTCTTTTAGACATGATTTCAATTAGAGGACATGGTTATCAGTCCCTATTGGCATTCTTTATAATAATCTGCTGTATGCTAATATGCAATATCATTAAAGTGACATTATTATTCATGAATACATTTGGAAAATCTCATTCATCATACATCCCTTAGAAAAACTAAAATAACAAATATAAGCAAGATCATTCATCTTTCTGGGATGTCACAAATTGGAAGCATCATGACTAACCACAGTACTTTGCTTATGAAAACATTTATTTTCATTCTTATATTTTGTGGATTTTGAACCTTTTGAATGCAGTGGACAGAATGTTGCCTCAAACTACCAGAATATATTGTGGATCTTCTTTACCATTCTCCTGAGGCAACAAACATCCTATCAAGACTGCAGGTGGGGAAGCCCTCTTTCCACAGGAAAATGATTCAGGATGTTTCTACTGAAGGATTTCTACCTTATAAACTCTATAACATCTTGGTATCATCCAAAGGTCACTCAAATGGAGCAGAATACGTACGTTTGTAACAAGTAGGACAGTGATACTAAGAGACGCTTCACAGCTATGGAATACAAGGATAAACTACCCAAGCTATAAGAAAACATTCCTGTATACAAGGGGAAAAAAGAATAAATCATATTTTGAGTTTGGTGAGACCTTAATTAAAACCTATGGGAAATATAGGCAATAACAATGGACCCTTTTAAAGAAATCTGACTTTTAAGGAAATTTTATTAGAGAAAATAATTGTAAAACTTAAATCTTCAGTGGTTATCAATCATCATAGCTCAATCTATTTGAGTGTCACTATCCCAATATGCATCAATTGTGACTCTGACCTTTCAGTGGTTAGGTACCAGTCTGATAAAGTGAGATAATGAAGTACTCAAACAGATATGTACCATCTAAAAGGTAATATACAGCTTCAGATAAAATCATGTTATTCGTGGATAGATATAGGAGGTTCTTCATGTATTTTATTGACAGAAAACTGACAATAAACACGGTAAAGCACATGCAGAAAGACTAACTTTTAGTCCTTTGAAGATGTCAACATATAAATATATAAAACTTACAAAAACTACATTATAAAACCTTTTGTATTTCTTGAACAGCTAAAATTAATTCTCTTATTACAACTGTGAAAATCCTCTTTCACAAAAAGTAAAAGTAAGTAGCAGGCATCAGTAAACCTGGCTCAGCGGGATTTCAGTGTGCAAATCTCCATCTTAACATTATTTTTTTATCTAGCTAAAATAGGATCGCTTCTGAACACTATTGCATTTTTTGAGCAATACAGTTGCATATTGGTACATGGATTTCACAGATTAGGTATCTCTTTTAGAATAAATTAAAACTCTTCCAAATATGGAATATAATATTTTACTTTATCACCACTTTTTTCCTCTCCTCCCAAAAGAGGAAATAAATCCTATTAACAAGAGCTTGCACCTATAGTAATCTGTGATTGCATGCTTATGTCCATGAACAGAAAATTGGTCTCAGTGATATGACCACCAGATCTGTTATATTCAGATTCCAGATCACAACTGGTGCTGATTAATTAATTTCTATACCTCTATAATAGATGTTACTCTGTTAATTCTGTGCATTCAATAAAAGAGGTGATGCAAAGCATGATAAAGTATGCTGGAAAAGTGAAAAAATGCAATGGCAATAGTTATAAAAGGTGCACTGTAATATAGTGGATGCAATTAATACACTTGATATTATCTATAAAAAAACTGATCCTGTTCTCACCAGGGAAGCAGGTTGTGCTGTATGCTTGATCTATGGAGGCCCTCTGCATTTTAATGTGACCAGACTAAATTATTTCCCCTGCATCTATTTAAAATGTGCCCAAATGATGTCATTTCAGGGTAGACAGCTTGTATTAAGACAAAGAAATACAGGAGGAATGCTGAAAAATATTAGTCTCATGTATATAAGCACATTCCATAATGTTCAGCATGTAAAGCTTTTTCATTTTCTTTCCCATAGTCAAAATAACATGGCAAGATACACAGCTCCTAATTTCTTCTTCTTAATTATGTTCTACATGTGTAATATGGTAGTTAGTGGTTAGCGGTGAAAAAAATATTTATCTCTAAAAAACATTCCTAGGTTATCGTCTTTATCATCCCCAAAATAAGGAACTTGGGAGGGGGAATATTCAATGGATATATTACAGTGTTATGTTTTTCTGTCTGTTAAGTATTTTTGATACTTATGTGTCAGTTTTCTAAGATGATGAGCAGGCAAAGTCATTTGTCTTCCATGTCTCAAAGGACACAACAGCATGATGAATCAGCCCATTAAGCCTCAGTGGTGCACATGTTGCCTTTTATCCTTTTCTACCTCTGATGAACCGTGTGCTGATGAAAATCAAAACATGTAAGTGTGTGTAAGAATGGTGAAAACTTGTTAGATGTTGAAATTACAGCAGAAAAAAACATTCAAAAAGATTCAGCAGCCTGCAGTGGCTGACATCCCTGTTCGGATATTACACCATACAAGCCGTGGCCACATCCTGCAGTCCGTGGGATCCCTGCCCTTGTCTGAGGAGGGATTAGAAGATGTAAAAGCCCTTTTACTTTCTTCTAAGCAAATTCAGACTCACCAGGCCTGTAATTGGGCCCAGTGTAAGGACTCGTGCTCCTGCCAATCCCATGTTGCCATATGTCCCCCTTTCCGAGCTGTCCCATGTTGCCATCTGTCCCCACGCCAGCCTGGCCAGTCAGGGCCATCTGTTTCTGCCTGTTCCATCCCATGGGGCCAGCTGTCTCACCCCTTTCCAGGCTGGTGCAGCCACACACCTTGTCTGGAGGTACAAATTCCTACCAGTCATGGATAAATATCTGCTAAAAGGGACAGAAAGCATGAGCAACAGCCTAAAAAAAAATCAATTTGTTCTCTCTACATTTCTTAATTGGTCTCTAGTAGAAGTTTCACCATGAAAAGTTTTTTGCAAATCCTCATAAGTTCCAGCACTGACATTTTATTGAAACTCAGCCCAAGTGGTGGAATTGGTACTGGGAGACAGTGGGAGCTGATTTTGCAATGTGCAAAAATCACATTACAAAACCTGTTACTATGGTGCCAGGTAGGAGCTCATCTGGGAACACAAGTTTACAAATCTGTTCCTGTACCTTCATAAGAGCCTAGCTTTGAGCCTTCAGAATTATTAAGCTTATCTCCAATGCAGTACCATTAAGGTGGTGGCACACAGGGAAATAAACCCATCTACTCCCCAGCTTTTTGGAAAGTGTCAGTCTACAAAACTATATTTAACCAAATCAGTGGAAAAAATGGAAATGCTTTTGAATTCCTATGAAAAAGCCATCTCCTTGGTCACTGTGGGCTGTTAGTTCTATCTAGATGAGGGACATGGGGAGAATTTTCCACTTTACAGTCACATATTCTCACATTCCTGCTCCCTACTGGGACAAAACACAGGCATGCACCAGCTGTCCATTCTTCTTCCCTCCTATCTTCCCACAATCTGGTTTTCACAGTTAAGAAAACTGGAGGTGTGGACTGGACATGAGCCATCATTTTTCCTAGCAGGTAAGTCTAGACATAGCTTATAATACCCTTCATACCAGTTCTCTTCCCTCATTTCCAATCTGTAGCAAATTTTTACTTATATTGAAATCAGTATTTTTAAGTGTTCCAATTTGATTGATGCCATGGAGAAATCAGTGTCATTATTGCTGCAAAATATTTAGGGAGGGATTGTTTCAACATTCTGGCTGTTTATCCAATAAAATATTTTCCATGAAACAGTGGAGGTTAAAATATGAGATTTGAAATCCCATATGCATTGACGTAGATGCTATAACTTCTGCTAGTTTGAGTAGGGCCACAAAGCCACCCTGTGGTGAATATTCTGCTCAGTTTCTCTCTCTACATGTCTAATCTATTTAGGTGCTTCTGAAGTTAGCAACAATATTATCCTGGTACTAAATATGTGAACAGCAATCTGATGCGAGTTGGAATGTTTTATTTCATTGGAGAATAGTGTCTTATTAAATCAAAGACACAAATAAATCTTTTTCTCCACTATTTTCATGAGGTTCAGGTTAGATATCTCTGGTTTAGCTCACAGCTGTATATTTTCTCTGGGCTCTGCAGTAAAGGTCTTGGGTGGTTGTCAGAGATTATTTTGGCTTAAAAAAAGCACAAAGAATTTTAAAATGATTTCACAATATGTAATAAGGAATGATAAGTTGCACTGACAAAATAAAATTTGTATTTTAAACATTAGCACCACATGTTGTTAATCTTAAAAAGAAATTTATTCTTTAGCAGAAAATCTGACTATATTATGTACACCTCAAAGTATTATCTTGTTGCCTTTTTAAAAGATTGCTGATGAATATTGGAAAATGGCTTCATATAAAGTTACAGCCATGATAAATGTGATATTCTACTGAAAGCACTGTCTGACCCCAGACGGCAAAAAGAGCAAAATTAAGAAGGAATTGTGTGTGCAGCAGGATCTTATGTTACTACTTACTCCAGTAAGGGGCAGTTACAACTGAGATACTTCGGGTGAATGCAGGGTGAGAGAATAACTCACTAGACCAAATGCTGTTCGTAAGCCTCTGGTCAAAGTCTGAACTCAGTTGAAGTTGGAGCCATTCTGTTTGACAGCATAGGAGAGATCTGGCATCATTTGCCCCAGAGATGGGAATCCGCAGTACCAGCTATGGCTGCTCATGGTCCCTGGCATGGCAACTAAACATAAATTACGTACGAAATGTGGCAAAGTTGGTGTCCTGGTGATGAGTTTAGTGACACCAACCCAGTGCATTGGCGGCTTTTGCATCAGAAAGCCAAACCAGAGCAAAAGCCACTGTTTCCATAATTTCCTTACTGTGCACAGGCAGCGCTCCTGGGGGTCAGGATACAGGGAGCGTATGCTGTCTGTCCACTGCACTGGCAGCAGACTGCACAGCCACAGTGAGATAGAGTTACCCACCAAAGAGTCTATGGTAGGTTTTGATAACACATGAACAGATGCTCTCAGGCCCTACCCAATGCTTGTGCAGTTCCAGAGAAGAGTGTCAAAAGGGAGGAAAAGGGGAAAGAAAATCCCAAGATGTAGTAGAGGTACATTATCAGTCATTCTGCTATTATGAAAATGAACAGCAGGTAGTCCATTAAGCCCAGCCTTTTCACTGAACAATTGGAGGTCTGATAGCCATTAGAAGCAGGTCATATTTTATAGTAGTTGACTCCCTCAACTCTTTCTCCTATAGTACATTTAAATGATTCTTTGGCAAGTGAATCAGCTTTGTTTCTCCTGCACAGGTCTGGGAGAGGGGATAAAGAAAGGCATTTATTTTTGCAGAACTGGATCTCTTGTCACCCACTCCCCTATGAAACTCAACTACTATCTGCTAAGCCAAAATGAACTTTAATAAATGAGCCGAACTCATTAGCTATGTGAAGCTCATGCTTACAGTCATAATGATTTTAAAATGTGTGGCTGCATCTTGAAGAAGAACAGAGCTTGACATAATTTCAGTTATCAAATACTGGTAATTGACACAGAGACAGGCTGTGCTTTACACTGGGTTATAATTAATCCACTTCAGTGACCTCAAAGGCTGCACTTCTGAGAAATCTACCACTTACGTTTTGATTCTTTGTCAACTACTTCAGCAGACATAAATTACAAATGAGGTACTAATGAAGTATTTCATCACCTGTTTACCTTCAGTGATCAGTTCCCTTACCCTAATTTACAGGAGGCACAATTTTTTTGAAGCTACTGTCAGCTGGAGCTGCCTTTTACTCTGAGCAGTTATAAATTAGCACATAGCTGTGCTTACTCTCACTGGCTCTTTGTTCTTGGTTTTAAAATACTACAGCATAGCAGGAAATTAGTTTATGTTTAGAAACAGAGGGATAAAAAGAGAAAAAATTGTAATTTTTTTCTTGTCTATTCTTTACTTTAAAAGCTCACTACATAGAAGGAAATTCCCCACTCATATAAATACACCAGATCTTACTGCAGTGGGTGTGACTATTTAAACCAGTGGGGCATTTGACTCATGTTGAGATTAAATCCTGTCATATTACCAATCCCTTGGAATGATCTTGTACATGTATGTGTCAAAGAGTCACCTCAGTATGCCACAGTATTGCCACTGAAAACCTTATGCTATGCCTGCAATGCTCACATAACAGACCCTAATTTAAAATGGCAGGGCTCGATTCACACATGCAGACTGAAAAATACAGTGTAAGGGATAATTTGAGGGATGAGTAAGCAACAATTTTACTTTCAGAGGCTGGTAGGTGAGACTAAGCCATATTGTTTTGACCTGGTGCTCTAATGACTGTGGGCTGCTCCCAGTCTGCCCCCATTCCTGCCAGTGCCTCCCCTCAGTCCCTGCCCATGGGCTCTGCACCATTCTCCTCCATGATGGAGGGACCTCTTTTCTTTCTTATGCACTGATGCTTTTACACCCATCTGTTCCTCCCAGCAACCTGATCAGTTTTCTTCCACTTCTTCCTGCTGACAACAGTGGTTCTCCTGCTCTACATTAGTGTCTCTGCCATCCTGTCCTTTTCTGGTGCTACTGTGTGGCCCACTGTATCTTTCAGCTCAACAAAGGCTAAGTATTTTCCATGTTTTTAATGTGAGTGCTCCATATTTTATCAACTCTTCTAGGTCAGGAAAAAATTAGGAAAGTTTTCTCATATTTTTCCAGACACCTAAGAGGAAGAGTGAAGAACTTTAATTATGGGAAAAGCTACATGTAATTTGTGAGTTCTGTTTGATTCTAGGCACTTCACATGAAAGCTGCTAATGGACTCACAGTTGGCTGGAGTTCAGGGCAGACTTACTTTTCAAGTCTGAACGAAACCAGGGAAGGTAGTATTCGACAGATCATCTGGATTTCGTTGAACGTTGAGGTGAAACAGAAGGTTGCGTGACAAATGAGAGTAGAACATATTTGTTTATTTTTTGACGAGGTCTTTAATTGGCTCCTTTAGGGAGTGAATTGAAGAAAAGAGACAGAGAAACAGACTCCCGTGTTCTGGAGAAAGAGGAAGCATGTAAAAGGTGGGGAGAGATGAAGGACCCTGGGCAATGCAGGGGCCTCCGAGACTGCCAGACATGAGGCAATGAAATGTACCTAAACATACAATTTTGTCTACACTTAAAAATTTCCTGTAGAAAATGAAGACATGAGTTATTGCTCATGATCTTATTCTTGTACTTCCACTGACAAACATCCTTGAAAAACCAAACTGCAAACCTACAGTACCACATGACTGGAGCTAGAAAGAAAGTGTAATGGAGGTACCGCGGCATTCTTGGGCTCAGCACTGGTGCAGTGACCTCGGGCTGCCATACCACAGGGTCTCAGGGCTACCAGTGGAGAGCAAAGAGGCTGTGCCCAGGAGGCATCCCAAACAGCCTCTCAGCAGAGATGCTACTGCAGCCTCCAGGGACAAATGGCAGTTCCAAGCACAATGCCCGGCACGTAGGAGCCCAAATATATGTGCTTGGATGATGGAAGACCATACGGATGTGTACAGACCACACGCCTTTAGAGTTTTCTCCTAAAATTATTTATGCATTCAGGTCCAGTTATAATAGAAAAACCATAGTGTAAGTTCCCACTGCACTGGTAAAATAATATTCTGAAATAATTTGTTTCTGGGTCAGTTTTGCTCTAGGTTTACAGACTGCAGTGCTGAGGGTAGGAAGGCACTTGAGAAAATTCTGCCAGAAGGCCACAAGCACTGAACCCTGGACACCTTTCCTCAGACATCTCCAAGGTGAAAACCTGTTACTGAGATTCATTGTCCTACATGACACAGGATCTGCTCCATGAACATTTCTCCATGGAAAATATGGGAAAATAAAAGGCTATGTTCGTCTTTTGAGTGTGCAGTTTCCTGGACCTCCCCACATCTCTCAAATCACCTCTCAGGTTGCTCAAGACTGACCACACTTTGTGCAGTAAATATATGTATCTTGGGAAAAACAAAACCTGAAGCTCAAAGCGCCAGCAAGGCCCAACCTACTAAAAATTTCCATAGGTTTTCATAACCAATTACTTTTGTATACAAGGGGAAAAAGAGTTATTACTATAGCAACTATCACAATACATAATAGTGAACATTTTTTAAACAAGCTGTACTTCTTGCAGGTACAGACACATCATGATGACACATAATTTTTTCTTTTGCAGTTTTGCAATAGTTGTAAGCAGTATATAAAGGATCTAATACTTTGCTTTTCAATAGTGATAGGATACTGCATTTAGTAGTACTACCTTTTGTTAAAGAAAATTTTATTTAGAAAAGAAATTAATCACTTGGGTGGGGGAAACAACAATGGAAGTTAATTATAGAGACTTTTAAAGGTAATGAAAGAGGGAAACGGTAGAGCGGAGTGACTGTCCCTTTTTAAGGTGAGCAGGACTACAGAGTAGCTTAATAAACCTCTTCTATGAAGACAGGCTGAGAGAGTTGGCATTGTTCAGCCTGGAGAGGGGAAGGCTCTGGGGAGGCCTCATAGGAGCCTTCTGTTCCTAAAGGGGGCTACAAGAGAGCTGGAGAGGGACTTTGGACAAGGGCATGTAGTGATAGGACAAGGGGGAAGAGCTTTAAACTGAAAAAGGGCAGGTTTAGATTAGATATTAGGAAGACATTCTTTATTGTGAGGGTTGTGAGGCACTGAAACATGTTGCCCAGAGGAGATGTGAATGCCCCATTCCTGGAAGTGTTCAAGGCAAGGCTGGATGTGACTTTGAGCAAACTGGTCTAGCGGAAAGTGCCTCTGCCCATGGCAGGGCAGTTGAAACTAGATTATTTTATCATTATTCCTTTCAACACCAACCGTGATTTTGCTGGTCTTCAGCAATGCTGGTAACTACTGTCCACCATGCAGGATGCAAGTACAGCTCACTGCTGTGGGCAAAAAAAAGAGTTTCATCCATCATCCAGCTCATGTCACTGCAAAGGAAACTCCTTTTTCACAGATAACCCCAAATCAAGGCAGCAGTTGAGATGCAGCTGAAGTCTGCCAGGATTTGCCATCTTCTTCATTCCTGCCATTGTGCTGCTACCTACGGGAAGACCAGAATGAGAAGAAGAAAATTACTGACCACAATAGATGAGCTATTATTTTGCTGCATTTTCATTCCATCCAGTGGCCACGGGCAGAAGGCAAACTCAGCCCACCTTGGTGAAGTTTGCCTCCCCTGTGGGCTGTTAGGCTGGGTTTTGAGCTTAACACTGGCAGATAAGACTAGTGCAGGCATGCAGGTGAAAACGGGGGATGGACTTTCTGTTGACGATGCAGAAGTGAAGCAGTTACAATACCCTTCTTATGCAGACAGAGATACAATGCTATCCTTTGATGCTCTGTAGCTTCTGGATTTACCTTGAAAGAGGGAATTGTAAGGGCTGTAGGGAAAGGAAAAGCAGGAAAGTCACTTAACTTGCCCTCACCCCCAAAGCCTGCCTCCATGCAACTAAAGCAGTTTGGGTAAATCCAAATTCATCCTTTCCCTGCCCAGCTCAAAATATTTGAAAATGCCAGAATTTCCTGAAAACATCTGTGTACCTTTCTTAGGATTCAAACTCATCAAAGAACTAAAGTCCGTGATCAATTGTATGCACATGCTCAAGTTCTCTGCTGAACTGAAACCTAAATTCGTGCTTTGTGATTGTTACACAATTTCATTGTCAATCTAATTTTAAAAAACCCTATGAAAAGCAATAGAAAGCAGAAGACTGTGTGTCTGTTTCTATTTTAATAATTACATGCACTTAAAAAGTTTAATTACATAGTCATTAATTCCTGTTCACATAAAATCCTGGCTAGCTTATTTTTATGAAGTAATTTTTACTTTCCATAGTCCTGTAGATCACAAAACTGGCAAATGTACATTTGTTACAAATCAAGAATTATCTGAAAGGTAAATTTCATATTAATGGAACTAATGTGCTTTCTTTTAAAACATCTTTGGTTATTTCATTGCTTACCATAATTTAAGACTTGGCTGCATAACGAGCGTTGCACTTTGGCAATTGCTAAAATGGTCTGTGTGTGGTCAAGACAGCTGTGTCTGTTGTTGCTGAACATAATGCTGACTTAAGTAACCAGTATCCGCTTCAAGTAGGATTTCAAACCTTTTTGCTTTCTTTCATTAATACCAGGTTACACAGACAGAGAAAAGGGGGGCCAGTGCTGACCTGTCTTGCTTGTTGTTCTGCTAACTGAGCGGCAGGCAGATAGAACAGGAACAGATTGCAATCTCTGCCTTCAAACCTTCAGCAATGAACAGCATCTGAGCAATTTCAGGATGTTGTGTTTTGGGGTTCATCTCCCCATCTAACAAAATGCTAATCCTCAAATGACTTCAATTTCCACTTCCAAAATGTTCTGAAGAAATCCCATGCTGTCTGGTGCAATGCTTTGGTCTTTGAGCTGCACAGAGGTGGTCTGATCCCTATCTCACTGGGAACTGGGAAACAATGTCACCCAAGTCAATATATAAGTACTATATACAATATCTAAACTTGGCATGAGAGGAAAATTGCCCCATGATTACACCACTCAAGGAAGTACATTTAAAGCAAAGAAGAGAGATGGGGATCAAACAGATATAAAGGGCTTTAGGGCAACTGTACCAGCTGAGGAATTCATGCCTGAACAACAGCAGGCGGTGGCTGCTGCCTTCCCAACCAGGCTGCACCTCTGTCCATGTCCTGCACAAGCTGCCAGCACACGCATCCAAGGGAAAAACATGGCCTGCCGAGCTGGTGCCAAGTCTACCTCTGCAGACCTTGCCCACTTTTTGGGACTCATTGGCACCCTGTGCCCTCTCCAGGGAGAGCACAGGCCAGAGGTAGATTTCATCACTGCACCCCCTTTTCCCAAAATGACCTCTTCATTGCGGGGACGATGTGGTCCCTGTGCCACACGTTATGTAATTTATATGTAAATGAGGTGGAGAATACGCACAAACGAGCTGCAGATCCACTGCTCCAGTGGATTCCACCATGCAGAATCTGGTTTCTATCAGAAGCATACACAGATAGGGTTTCTGCAGATTAAAGAAACCGAGGTGCAATTGCTTATAAAGAATGCACCTACTGTTAAAATGCTGAGAGAAAATAGGAAAGTGGTAAGTATTTGAGCCTTTAAATAATACTGCTTTTTCTAGTTGTGAAATATTTTGAGCTATACCTCCAATCGCACTCACAAACATTTAGCTATTATTCAGGGAATATGACTGTTGAGATTTATTCCAACACATTCCAAAACACCCTTGTAAGATGAAATTTAACATCAAGTGAACAACATGTTCTACATAAACCTTTTTTTAAAGCAAATAGGGGGGAAAAAAATCAAAGTCTTGTTTTAAATTAACCTTTCAAGGTCATGTTGGGATAAAGCCATTTAAATATATATCAAAGGGGTATAGAAATGTGCAGCTTACTGCAATGTGTTATATAGTAAAAATATGTCCTCTTTTTATACATTGATTCATATACAATAAATATATTTTCAAAGGTTACCTTGAAACTGCTATCCATGTTTCTTAATCATTTGTGTTACAATTGAATCCATGCAACTGTATGTGTGAAGAGTTTAATTTTTTTCTCTAAAAAACAATGCAAATAATTTCTTTGTTATAAGAGGCATAAATGAGTTTATTTCTGTTGGGTTCACTGGACCTACCGCAATTTGCGCTAGTTGAAAATCTGGCCCTGACTCTTTAATCCACAGATACACTTTGTCATTGCAGTTTGTATAAACATGAGATCAGCTAGTACTTCCAGACCCAAATGAACTCCTTGATAGTTCAAACTCAGACTTCAGTTTTAAATCTGAATTTTGCTGTCATCATTTATCTTACAACTGACCACAAGAAGACATAGTGCATTGCTGGGTTTTGTGGTATGGTTTTGTCTGGGGATTTTTAAAGGCAAGTAAGTACCCTGTTTTTCTCCAGACACAAAAATTTAAGTGACCCATTACAAGTTAACATAGCTGAGTGTACTTTTCTTAATAAGCTTTGAAAGAGCATTCAGTAATAACCCAAACAAACATAGCATCCAGCAGATTCTCATTGTTTGAGTCAATCCACATTATAAATTTTTCATAATGTCTTTTTAACAAATAGGACTATTTTCAGGCAATGGAAATGCAAGAAAGGAAAAGAAATAGGTGATTTTCTGTTTCATTCTATAATTTAAAATGCACACATGAGGTTGGAAAGGTTATAAGTCTTCTTTTATTGTGCAAGGACCAGCCCATAAGAAATTTGAAATAAAACAGTTATTCACAAATGTGGTTTCAAACACTGGTATTTTATACACAGTGTCAGTATTATTAATTTTGTCTTGCATTTCCCCAAATAATTCAAACTACTTTGTAGTCAAAACAGTCAGAAACATAAACTTGGTTCATTACTGCACAGCTACATGGGAATGAAATCCAAAGGGTATTTCATGGTGGATAGCCTTTCTGAACACATTAGAAGAAGAGAGAAATACTTAATCCTCTTAAAACTATCGGGAGAGTTTCAGTTGGCAAACTGGTCATACTGGAATTTGACCATATGCCACCAAAACCTCTATGAACTGCCCTAAAATGCAGTTTCTCAGGAATGAAGTGGTTGACTACTCTACGGAGAGGTGAGAGAAGTGTAAAATAATAAATAGTCTAGAAAATAACATGAGGTGAAGACTGAAGGTAATAATAACCATACTACTATGTACTTTCAATATTTTTACAATATACTTTCAAAGTACTTATTATCTGAGAATTTCAAATTAATTTTTACATATGTAGTGCAATAAGAGGGACAAATATTATGCAAGTGTAACAGAGGAGTAAACTAAGCCATAGCAAATTTCCACCACTTGCTTTAGGCAATGCAGATGGTTATTAGGAATGCAGAGAACATAATTAGTAATTCTGTATTGTACTGTGTTATTTTAATCACAATACCTTTTTCTCTCTGACATAACTTCTTACGCATTTAGGACCAGATTAGAAAAGATTTATATGAAAAACTGCGGGAAGAAACCTATAAGGACTTTACTCTGTGCAGTTTCAGGAGGAATTTGGATCCTAAGTCACTGTGATAGCACCTGGGTCTGAACCTTGCAAAGCAAAGCAGAACTGAAGAACCCCAGAACTTGTTTCCACACCATCACATCAATGAGATACTTCTAGTTTAGGAATGCAACATTCGATTTATACAATCTAGATCCTCTCGATATCCATGAAACCTTCTCATGTGCTGAAAATGAGGAATTTTGCTGAGGCACAAACAGTGTACTATATTTTATTTCTGGTATGTGTATCCAGCTCTACCTATGTACATTACTCCAGATGACCATCCTCGGCAGTGGTCTAGAAGTTCCTCTGTCGTCCAGAAATTGAAAAATGAGATCTGCAGATCCCTTCAGAAACTTTGCTCTTCAGGGAATAATAGATGAGTTGTCATTACACTTTGGTGTGGAAAGTTGCCGTCAGACTTGGCAGTTCTCATTCCAAAAATCAAGCTTTGAAGTTTTCCTTAATGCTGAGGGTTTATGATATAAATACAAAAGTAAAGATTTAGTTTTATAGGTAGTTTACCAGACTAAACATAGTTGTGAAAACTTAAAAAAGAAAGATTCCAAACATAGCAACAACCTCCACAGTGAAAAAAAATGAAATTTAGGAACTGCTGTCTACCAGCTCCACCACATGGCAAAGGAGTAATTTACAGTTCACTTGCTAGAAAGAGGATAATTTACATTTAAAATCTTAATCTACCTCAATTTTTTTCAACAGACTCTTCTAAGTAGAGTCTGAGAACAAAACTCTACCAAAGGCACATGTGAATTTAAAATGAACTTAGTAAGACAATAACTCATGGCTTGCCAGAGCAGACAGTCCTATTCAGATGAAAAGCTATCTCATTCTGCAGTGAGAAAACTACATTTTCCTGCTTGTGTGCAGGAGAGTAGAGATCGATTTCTTCTTGGAACTCCTCTGCATGACCATAACATAGCTAAACCAGAAAATTCTCTGGCTCCAGGGACAGACAGACAAGACCACAGGGAAACTGTGGTGCTACAAGGTTACCCCGCTGCTATGCCATGAGCCTACCACCAACCATGGCCTCTCTTGCTTCACTCTCTCTGGAGACAAACTTCACACCATGTATCTGCACTCCTTCGAGGCACACACAATCAATACCCATTGCCTCAGTGAGAGAAGAGGTTCTTAGTGCAGAAGACAGATGAAATTATCTTGTGAAAAATATTTAAAGCATTAAACTCCTTATTCAGAATACAAATAGCCTTGATTGGCACAAGACAAACTATCAAACAATTGAGCAGACTAGACTTTTCCTTTCAGTTAAAAAAAATGAAAGAAAAAAGGTTTGTACAATGGTACTGCTCTAATACCTGTGTTTGTAAATGTTAGTCTTAGCTGCTGTGTTCCTTGGTGTCCATATCTATGGAATGGTTAAATTTGATTCATTTGGAAACACCACTTTGGGACAAGCAGCTAATTCATGTGTAAAGCATGTCATGAAATTGACTCAAAGTGAGGAGTGGTACAACCATCATAAGTAGAAACTGAAGCTGACTCACCATCTTTTTCAAGTTTTGCTTTACTTGTCTTCTCTAGCTTCATATTTTTTTAAAAAAATAGCTCTGTATTTTTAATATAATGTCAGAAAGTCCATTGTAAGTAATTTTTCAAATTTAGAGCTAACTTTATTTATTCAGATTGTGATACATGAAGTTTCTCCAGCTATTTCTGGCACTAGATTTATGAAAGAACTTAGACAGTGCATGGAGCTAGTGTTTTAAGTAGCATAGTCTTATCAGAGAAGATAGGGAAGATTAGGATTTCTACATTTATCTAAGGCAAGGCAGAAAATACCAGAATCCACATCTAAGCAAGAAAAATCTGTATGCTCACGTGCCTCCATAAAAGCAGGGCAGGGTGCCTGGGAGGTGGGACATGGGGAAAATTGCAAGACTATGCAGGATACCGGGTTTTGATCATTACTCTCTTGACTTCTAGTAGTATTAGACTTTCCTGGACACAGTTTTTCAACTTGTTCAACAGTCATCTGCTTTCTCTAGGCAGTGATTTTTCATTGACTAATCATTCACAAGTTACCATGAAATAAACAGCCTCATAAACTTAACTAATATTTACTTTAAGATAGTGCAGGAAAACCTGCCCCATGGGAGGTGAAGTAGGAAAGCACACATGTAGTAGTGAAGGTGGGTGTGCTTCCATATCTGGAGATAAGGACACAACAATGGAATGACGACAAAGCATTGACATTTTTAAAATTAATAATTCAAACTTGTCAATTTCAAGAAAAGCATAAAATTCTTCTAATTCCACTAAAAATTGTCTCTGTTGCATCCAGATAGAATCCTGGGGTTTATTTTTTCCAAAATGTCTTTTTATTCCTAGTTCCATGATTGATTTTGTGTTTTTTTTTGCTTTCAAATCAAATTACTTCCCTTTAATATTTTGTTCTGAGCTCCCCCATGGGGTTCCACATTGCTTTCTATGTCCTTTGATATTCTGTCTGCACAGTACGTTGTAAAATAAAAAAAAAATTACTGATATCACAGTAAAATTTTATCTCATAGTCTTTATAATGAACAATTTATTTGTATTGGTTCTGTTTAGTCCTATTCTGGGATGACCTAAAATCACATATAATATAGAGAGGGACTAAAAAAAAAGAAACTTCATAACTTGGCATGGCTGTCCAATATTCAGAGTACAGTAATCACTATGATGGATGTGGGAAGAGAAATAATGAGTCCCTTTACTTTATTTTTTGCAGTCCATGGGTGGAAACCATGAAACTTTTCAGTCTAATCATTCTTCACATCCACCCTTGATAAAATTCTCAGCAGTCAGCACAGATTTAAGAAGAAAAAAAGACACTGCCTGTCTTGTTTTTCAACATTTGGAAAGTTTTAAGCAGTATTGCAGGTGGGAAGATGGTCACAAACGTATTTTATTTTTCATAGTTTCTCTCCAGATTTTAAAATGAAAAATGTAATGCAGACTCTGACATTAGAAAATATTTTGGAGCCATTAAAAAGTGAAAAAGTGAGACAAAACAGAACATACAAAATATGTTTTATTTTTGCAGATAAGATTTATGTGAAATCAGGATTTTACATTTGATTAACTGTTTACAGGTGACTGCATCTGCAGTGCTGGAATGCTGCGATGTATTGAAGAGAGATTTAGAATATTCATAGTCTGAGTATTGAAAAAATTAGGGAACTGAGACAAAAAGGGAAAACACAAACCAATCAGTGGAAAAGACAGGTCTACGTTTGTATTTGTCACTTAACCTATCTAATTCTAAGTCAAGGGGACTTGTAATTCTGATCACCATCCAGAGAAAATTGTGAAGTTCTATTTCAAGTAAGAACTGTTCCTGTGGCTTTTTCAGTGGATTGTTGGGTACAAGCTGAACTGCTACAGGACAAGAGAAAATTGTACTTTTAAAGTCAAGTGCTACAATGCAGGAGTTTACCTTTCAGGATGTATGTATAAACGCAAACAATAAAACGCTACACTACAAAAGCAGCATCTTACAATAACCTTCCTGAAGTATGCAATGTGCCCACTGCCACTTTCCTTCCCTTGAAATGCTTTTAGTTCATATCCCACCAGGAAGTGACAGGCTGACATTTGGAAGGGACTTTTATCAAAGGAGCCTGCTGTTTACTCCAAACCTGATTCTGCGGCTGTCGGTGACAAAGGAGGCTGGATACTTTCACAGTTAATTGCTGCAATTTGTCATACCTGAGATTCGGGGACTGGGTTTTATTCCAGATTATGTCAGTACTCCCCAAATGCCAGCTGTGGGGCAGCTGCTGCCATGGGCCCTTGTCCAGGGGCCAGGACTAGTGGTGGGGGTGTGGGACAGCAGATGGCACGCGTGGCGGGGCTGGGGCTTTCCGTGCCTTGGAGGGACAGTTGCCACTAAAATCATCAGCTGTGTTCTGACCACGACAAAGCCTCTGCTGAAAGTAATGTCAGTGAGAGGAAGAGGGTGAGGTAAGTGTCTGCAACGGATCTGGAGTAATGGGCAAGAGGAGAGGCAAGCTGGGGAGTCAAGTACTTCATAGAATAGAGAAAACCTTACAGAAAGGCTACAACATGGGACAATCGGGAAGATAAGAGGTTGTGGACTTCCTTCTGGTGTCCTTAGTGGTATTTTCTCAGGACTGAATGGTAATAGAGGACAGCACGGAGAGCTTACCAGGGTGGACAGTGCACCACGGGTGGAGCTTTCTCCTGCCTTTGGGACACCCAGCATCACATCCCCAGCTGGCTGAACCAGGTCAGTCTCTCACCTGGATCTGCAATGGACACAATAAATGGGTGTGTTCTGCCATGTCAATGTAATTTTCCATTTGTCTAAGGAGATGGGGGTTTTCTTATATGATATGGGCATCAGTATCAGAGCTAATGTTTCTGTATTAACTAGTAGAGAGGAATAAACACTTGACAGAGAATTCATCAGACCTATTTTTATGTGTAGAGGAAATTAACAGCATATCACCAAGAGCATTAATGGAAGTGTAAGCTTTTGGATTTGTGGGCTGAGCATGGAATGCAGCTACTGGGAAAGACAACCTGTCAGAGGGAGAGCTCTGTGTGATACTTACGTGAATGTTAGCCCCTGAATTTAACGTCAGTCCTTATTTGCTGAGGAAATTTAAGTCCTTGCCAGGTGGTAAGCTGCCAGTCAGCCATAAAAATATGTTATCCCCAGTTTTGGTTCTGCTCCAAACTAACAGGTTTCTGACACATAATATATATTGACAAGCACAACTTCCTGAGCAGCACATGAGCAGCCTCACTTCATTAGTGTGCTAAGCATGGACACAGAGAACTCTGCAGAAATGTCATTGGATGGATGGGAGGAAATTCAGAATAAATACATCAGTAATAAATAAAACAAGGAATGCAGATAGTGGGTATGCTGGTCTTTGCAATACATATAGTTTGCTGGACTGAATTCCAATCTGTTAGCTGGAACTGGCAAAAGGTGAATGGAAGAGAGATGGCTTTTAGCTAAATAAGGCATGAAAACATTTTGATATCATGAATAGAAAAAAAGAATAGCTTCTGTGTGCCCAACTGTGGTTTTAATATTGGCTCAACAGATCACTCTTATCAAAGAAGTGGTGAAAAGTGACTGCAGCTACATACTGGCCACATTCTCAAGCAGCATCAATCTCTGTATCTGAACATCTCACATGACTTCAAAGGAAAACATAAACCCTTCCTGCCTTTGCATCATTTATAGGGATTTGCTTTGGGTTTTATTTTTTCAACTAGAAGCAATTATGTTGGAAGGTCCACATCAAAGAAAATGCCAACCTTAGGCCTTTTTGCACTATCCAGGACAGGGAGTGCAACAGATATTCATCTACTTAGGATATCCCATCACATGCACTGGCCAGAGTATGTTTCACAGCATTAATGGTGGTGAGGTTAAAGCCTGTCTTTTCTTAGAAAAGCTGGATATCATCATAACCAGCTGTTCTGATTTGCTGACTGTTTATTAACATCATTAGTAATTATGCATGGCACATTTCATGAGAACACAATCATACAGCTTGTGTAAATTAATGCTCTCAATGAAATTTGCTTAGGTTTATGCAGTTAGCTCCTTCGTTCAAGTGTGTTTCTCTTGTTAAAATATTTAGCTTTTGCAGGCATATACCCCCTCTCAAGCACAGACTGTGCGTGTTTTCTGTGCTTGTTCTGCATGAGAAACTCTCATTGACCCAAATAAGGGCTCAGTGCATGGGCCATATTCTAAGAATATGGAAATTGCTTTGAGAATATGCTGATTTTCCATACCCCCATCATAACCACAGTGTGGCTGTCACTGCTCGATGGTCTCTTGCAAGTGCATAAAACTGCACCATTGGAGTTGGTGGAAGTTTTGTCTCTGAGTAAAATGAGAGGATGGGCTGCTCTGAGTTGCCTTTGATTCCTCTGACCAAGGGTGTTGTGCACAGTCCTGTGGCTCTCTTCTCAGGTCAGATGTCTCCAGGGGAGTGTCCTCTTCATATAGCTGGGAAGATCCCAAAAGGATGCTGTCATTTCTCTTGTCCACTATCTCTTCACATTTCCCAGGAAGCACATTAAGATTTGGGGTGAAGCCTTTCTTGAATGCTTGATCGGGTACAACCCAGGCAATGTAATTCACTGCATAACAATATAGGAATTATCTCACATGGCTTCTGCTGTCTGAAAGTTAAGCACCTTACATGGATCAGTTGTATAACCCTCTCTGTATTGAGTGAGGAGATACAAGCCCCATCTCAGGGTCAGTCATCCCACCTTTAGGTAGGAATAACAGAATGTAGCAAAGAAACTTTCATCTGTATGTACAATTATTCAGTTAGCAAATCCAGATCCTGCCTTAGAAAAGGCCGTAGCAAAGCAGAGTTTGAGAAGCTGGTTAATAATTCACACTTTTTCTTGCAAACAGTGTTTTAATTTTGTTCTCCCTTCCTGAGTCTCATACTAAAAACATTAGCAGGGAACAGTTCTTTTAAAACATATATTCACCAATTTCTCAGATTTTGCAAAACCCAAGAACCCAGTAACCCTGTGTAGGCTAATTCTGATGCCCCATCATTTAAAGAAATATAGGTTCACTACAGATCTTATTCCTTCCCATTTGACCCACTCTGTCCAAATTTCAGTTTGAATGGACATATTAATCCAACTTTAAAAGATATTGTCATAGGAGGGAGGGTACTGTCTTGGTATGGACTGTTGAATAATATCATTGCTTTTTCTCAAACAATACCCGTGTTCTACCTCAGAGAGGGTTGCCTTACATTAAAATAATTTCTTTATAAACAGTTTGCTCTGAGCTCAGCAGCTCTAAGTTATATATTCAGCAATGTACTCTGTTAATCCGCTGTTGTGACATCTTGTTTCTAGGTCTGTAAGCCTACACCAATGTGTACACAAACATTGGCACACTTAGGCACACACATTTACAAAACATGTCCATGGATCTCAACGCCAGAACATCAGTCCTGGAGAGCTGTTTTGTTTTTCCATAGATGCACTTCAACATAGTTGCAACAAGGCAGGGCTCCCCAAAAGATGTGCCACTGTAGACTGTTATGTCTGACAGTACACAGTTGTATGAGCCATAGGGATAAGAGGGGAGCTCGTGTTCAGGAGCACTGGTGCTCCTCTGGCAGAGCAGCTTGTTGTGATGGGGATTCTGCTTACCAGAACATGGGCAAAGCCACTCTCCCGTTCCACAGCAGACAGTGCCAAATTCCTTATGCTGCTATATTATTTCATTTTCATGTTTTTAGTGACACAGTTTTCCTTTATCATATAGCTCTGTGGAAAATGAGTGAAGGGTGCATAGAGAATACAGCAGCACATGTGTCTGCACTCTCTTTGTACTGATGCAAATGATGATGCAAAGTGAAAGACAAGGGTAAATTATGTACCTTGGGGCACATTGTGAGGCTTTACAGGCAACATTGATTAATTACTGACATAAACAGTCTGATTAACTTAGTAAGATTATAATCAGTTCTCAAGCCTTTTGTTTGCACAACAGTAAATCAAAGGAATGTGGAAAGGCAGAAATTAGATCTGCATGTTTCTGTATGTCTGTATATCCATACACAAAGGCACATCTCCACAGCATAGGCAGAAGGGAAGAATAAGTATCAGAGAGGAAAGCCTGTTGGTTTTCCTTATGTTATCAAATGTGTAGACAAACCTGTGATTTATTTCCATATTTTGGATGAAACCACTCAATGTGTGCTGTGCAGCTGTGACATAAAACTTCTTTCAAAGAGGGCTAACGCTAAAGAAAGATATTGCAAATATGTGACCTGTGCTCTGATTTTGTAAAATATTTTTCTAATTTCATCGCTCCAGGATAGAGCTTTATAACTTAAGCCAGAATCGTTGAAAAATGTTGCTGCTTTGCTACTGCAGGCAAAATCTGTACAGAATAGGATTTATAATATATACAAACTCTCAGACAGCTCCTTTAAACTTACGGAAACTCCTATAATAGAATTTTACTGAAGTCCAAAATAAGTCCTGGCCAAAGTTTTTTGCTGAATATGTTGAATTCTAAAGCAGGCCTGGGTCTCAGCATGATTTTCCTACTGTCTCCTGAACAAAACCCACCTTTTATTCCACCCAGGAGCATAACCCATAAAACATGCATAATAAGATGTATAGAAATCCATCTCTCCCAGTCTAATGAATTTAATCAAGATCAACAGTTGTGTGAGATCAGTTTTGGCAGAAACTTGTGCAGGTGCAGATTTCTATTGTTGTTCAGTCAAACCATCGAACAGGAGCTCTCTTGCACTAGAATAACCTCTACCTTTCTTTCCGACACTTAAATGAGTGAGCCGCATGTTTTAGATAGAATATTGTGCATGATACAAAGCACATACACCGTGACAGACACTACAGAATTCATAGGATGGGTTTTTTTGAAACTTTTTGAAAGTCAATATACAGATGAGATGTCTTAGCTGTAGATTCTGATTAAAAAGGATATTACATTGTTAAAGAGGGTGTGAAGGCAGGAGAAAACCCACAGAAATGGGTGTTTGTCTGACGACATTCTTTCCGCACTGAAGGTGTATTGCACCCAATGTTGTTTGCACCAGCCAAGGAAGACATTTACAGCCAGATATCTCCCATTTTCCTCATTTTCTTGCCCTCCAGGACTGTTGTTACTTCCCATTGACATTTTCTTAGCACTGCTATGACATAGTTCAGCCCATTGTCCAGGTACAACAGCAGAAATCAAGGTTTTGGAAAAATGTGACCATTTATCCCCTGCTGCATCTTGCCCTTGCTAGGGCCTTTACGTGCCCAAATGTCCTAAGGGGTTAGAGGAGCTCCTCCAAAGGAAAATTCCTATATTTCCTGCTAAGTGTTGGCATCAAAAAGTACAACACTACTATTTTCTCCATGGCAACTTCCTTTTTGAGTGCTATAGGCCCCTCAACATAACTGTGAAGCACTCTTCAGCTAACACCCTGACCTAGGAGGAAACATGGGGCTGATGCTGGCAGGCAGACATACTCAGCTCACAGTTGTTTCGAGACCAATCCAGAACCCACCAAAGCAAGTGTAAAGATGGTCGTTGACTATGGTGAGGTCTGGATCAGATCCCTGTGGAAAAATATTCTTGCTGTGAAGTGCATACAGGGAAATTCCATTTATAGAGGAGTTAAATGAAAATCTCACATTGCTTCAATTCACTAACAAATTGCATTTCTACTTATGATTAATTTTGCCTCATAGGCCTCAGTCCGGTCAGGCGCTTAAGCACCTGCGTATCTTTTAGCTGATGAGTAATTCTCTCAGAGACAATGTTACCAGGCTACTTAATCTGTGCAGAAGCACAAGGCTTTTCAGTGAAAAATAAGCAGGATTTATTTATTTTACTCAGAGATAGATGACATGCAATTTTGCAGTAGTATATAATTTAAAGAATCATCGCGTTTCCAACCATACATTTACTGCCTGCATGTTTAGGAAATCAGTTAGCTTAGCATTTAATATGTAAACACATAACTTGGATCTTTACTAGAGATCTTTACATGTTTTAGTCTTTTTTTTTAGCTAATATTCTCCATTTGTTGACGTTTTTCACAGTTTTGCAAAATAAGTTGTTTAGATGTTATGTTTTATAGCATACCTTGCTTAATAAAATTAGAAGAGAAAATTAAAATGCAATTTCTTTTTCAGTTGCTCACAGATGGCATCTTATGTTGCCAAAATCACCTGATGCAGCTTTCATCTGCTTGCAAAATCCTGAGTTTATTTCTTGAGTTCCAAATTGCATGAAATAAGCATTTCAGTGCCATCTGATAGCTGAAGTTTCAGGTTTAGAGATGTGTCTGTCCTTTTAGTTTATTTTTGTCCCTCAACTGCAAAAGTAAACTTCAAAACCACTGCTTTGGTTAGTCCAAGTATTTGAACTTCCCAGTAGTTGCTGCCATATAAAAACACAGATATATATTTAAATACATGCTGCACTTTCCCTGCCCTAGACAGACATCTGGCCATTTCCCATCTGCTGACTGTGACCTGAAGCATTTTTCTCTCTTATTAGTTCGGGCTTTTGCTGAGGTTCAGTAGCTCATCAGTTGTTTTTATTGGCAAACAGGTCCATCATTAGCAATCAGAAACTGTAACATCTGCTAATTTAAGTGGGAACCACATCTCGTTGTACATTAGGTGTTTAGCAGTGTGGGCATTTATCAAAACAATGACTAAGTGAAATACACATGTGTGTAATATTAAGGATATTTCAGGCTATAAATAACACATTTCATTTCTCTTCATCTTTAAACTAACATATGCATTTTACCATGGGGAAAAATTTGTCTAAATCTTTCTGGATAGTTTAACACTAGAAATCTTGGTCAACACAATACTTGTCTGCTAAAATCATTTGCATGCCTTTTTATGGTGGGTGGGCTGCCCCTACCAACAAACAAAAGATTATGGAGGGTTTGAGGACTGCAGAACTGGTGTAGCATATCTCACTGACATGCAGTCCACACTGGTGTTGGCTTCCAGATGCTCAGAATTGCAAAGTAATGAATTAACTTCATTTAGAAACATATTTTCGATATTTTAATGGCAGCGGCAGCAGCAGCAGCACAAATTGCCTCAAACTTTAACAAGTACCCCTGGTGGAAAGGAAATATTTTTTTTATCATTATTATTTAGATAATAACATCACACTGCCATATTCAGTTCAGTTAGACGACATGGACATTTGTTACTCACAAAGTGGTTTATGGCACACAAAATGCTGGGTTCAAGACTGGTGGTGGGGTGTTCCAATCTGATGGTTTACTTACTTAATCCTAGAACAGCTGGCATTCAAAGAAAAGAGAAAATATCAACAAGACTTGCAAAAGTTCAAGCTTTGAAATAAAATTTCCCCTGAACCATAAGAGCATGAGAAGCCACAGGAAGGCAGAATAGATGCAGAGGCTGACGGTACCCTACCACTTTGCAATGTCCTGTGAGGAAGGACAGATGTCCCTGCTCCCAGGTGAGTGGCTCTGGGTACCTGCATCCCTTCTAGAAGCTCATGTCTCAGGTTATGAATGCCATGTATTTATTGCATGTCAGCTTCATCAAAACGTGTCTGCATTATCTGGAAAGAAGGAAAGAAGTTTGGTCACAAATAACTTAAAACCAAGTGGAGGCTGGATGAAAAGCTTATTGAAGGCAATGGGAAGATTCCTGCTGGCTTGTCTGAGGGGACGATTGTATCCCAGCTTCAGACCTCTAAAACAAATGCAAAATTTGTTTAGTTTTGTGCTTTTGAACATTGCTTTATTTTCTAAACAGAGGTCACAAACAGTTATGTGTCTGTTTCTGTGATCCTCTCCTCTTATGAAGTCATTCCAGCTCTTCTATCAGTAAACTTGTAATATATTTCATGCTTAGTCTTCAAAGAAATGTTAACATTCACAGATAAAAGACTCTGTACGCTGTCCATGCCACAACTGTCACCAGAAACCCAGCAATGATGACATGAGCGCATGATAAATAACCTCACACAAAAAAACTATTTTTCACAGGAGCCATAAGCAAACCTTTGTTGCCCTCTCTATCAGTGAACCAAGGGATGTGTCCTCCCATGGTGATGCCTTTGGCCTGGCTGACACCAGGCAATGGAGCAAAGCCCCTGCCCACGGTCTGATCCTGACATGGGGAGTGGGTGAGTCAAGCCAGCAGCGTGCCAGTCATTGACTCCTCACTGAAAGCACGCTGACCCCCACATCAAAAAGGCACCAGGAGCCTTCATACAGGTCTGCATTGTATAATGGGCAGATTTTCATTGAGGGTTCAGAAGACAAATGAAGCTTTTATCTGCTTTCCAGCCCTCTGCAATAGGAGTTTACGTTACAACCACTTAACTGTCTGGAGTGTGGCCCTGTGGATTACCTGTTTGTGTGAATCGAGTACATTACCTGATCACATGAGCGCTGGGGATAAGTTTTCTATAACTAACTTTTCTTTGAAGGGATCTTCAGCTACTTCAGGATTCTCACAAAGAAGTGCCCCAAGAGAGTCAGGATTAAGAATAAGCAATACTTCACTTTGGCTTGTGTTTCTCCAGCTTCATTTATTTAGTTTTACTTACTTACTTGGTCACTTATTTGTGTGTCATAGCAGTGGGATGAGGAATCAGCCTTCCAAAGTATGCAGCTCGTATAACCTTTACAGCATCATGAGTTAAATATTACATAAAGAAGGGAGTGAGTGTCATAAAAGGAAATATCTCTTTCTGAACTGCAATTTGAGAGACAGTGGGTAATTTTATAACAGTTCTGAATTTAAATTGCTGGAGTTAAAAATATTATTCTACCACACCTTTTTTTTTTAAACCACATTAAAAATAATTAGTTCTGCAGAATATTTTAAAATTAAAATAATGATGAGGGATATATAAACTATTTAAAAACACTTTGGATGATACACCCATTTTCAGGAAATTGCACGTGTAGGAGAGGAATTGGGGAAATTTGAACACGTGAGTCTGTGTTTCGGGGGCTTGGTGAGTTCTCCCTGCAGGCTTTGAGCTTTCTCCACACATGTTGCTGTCTTGGTATGCCCTCAAAAACTCCTCTTCCAACCCTCAATTCTCCACCCACAGTGGAGACTTTATCCCCTCTTTGCTGTTGGAGGACATGCCTATGTTACTCTCACCATTATGAGTGGGAAGAGTTCCTGGGGGCTGAGGTCACAGGGTCTCTCCACACCACCACTACCTCCACCAGTGCATCACTCCAACCACTGAAGACTAGCTACCCTCTCCCTGGTGATGTCCAGCAGCCCATTCCTCTGGGATAGTAGCCATGCTACAGTGTACTGCAGCCCATCATTTTTGCTTTGAAAATACCAGTTTTATCTTTTTAGCCAACTGTCCCAGAGTGAATGTGGGCACTCAGTAGTCTCCAGTTGCCAATGGGTGAGTCCATTCTATTCTTGCCAAGAGCTTCAAGGGGAGACAAGCTCCCTCAGTCCCCTGAGAACAGGTTTTGTTTGACAAGAGGCAATGTGATGGTGAGAAGCAGAACTGCTCATCCCCAAATCCTCAAGACCTGTGAAAAACAAAGTGCGAGAGAAGGAATCAGTCAAGCTACTTTTCTCACCAGAAAAGCAATGGAAAGCAAAAGGAAATACACCTCTTACCTTCAGAGGGTACAAGCTAGAGAGTTTGAAGGGAATATTTCTGAAGGAGGAAAGAGTTCATTTTTCTGATCAACAGGTTTGCTTTCTTTAGTGATAAATTTAAGGTTACTTTTTAATGTTCTTTTAAATCTGAAACTTACCTGCTGTCTAAAAAGTGAGTCGAGCAACGTGCCCACTGTCTTGTCCATGCTGAGGGGATGTTTTGTATACAAGAACCTGTCTTTCTTGGAAAGACATTGCAGTTTTTTCTTCCTTGTTGTGTTCTAATAAATTAAAAGATCATTTTGACTGCAAGTCAGTACTTCTGTATAGAAAATAACATAACTTATCACTCATCACTAGCAATAATACACTGCCTGAAGACATTCCTTTGTCAAGCCTGTTGGTGATCAGTTTATGCCCTAAAGGATTTACTTATGACTCAAGCTAATGCAACTTTAGATGATATTTTTTTTCATAAAAGTATAATCTACCTTTGAAAGAATCTGAGCTACTCACTCTAGTTACATCTTGTGCCAATGAGGCACCTTCTCTTCAGAACTAAGTAAAGTCAAACTCCAGATTGACAGGATGGACTGGCTGTGACAGACAGCGAGAAGGGCAGGACAGATGGAGAGAAGAAAGACTGAGGAAGTGTGTTACACACCCCTTGCTATCCACAACATAAAATGACACACTACACTGTTATATCTCTATTCTTCTGTAGATTTTTGTGCTTATGGTGAATAAACCAAAAAAGTCTCAGTCCTGTTTTTGAGCTTCCTTCTTTCTTGTTTTCAGATAAATGTAAACAAAACAAAACAAAACACAGAAACCATACAAGTGCTTTTTTCTTACATTGTTTATAAATGCAGCTTCTTCAATTTTTTTTTTTCCCAAGAATTATGTCTAGTCATTTGGTAGTATCTCATTAACTTAAGTAAATAAATAAACAAGAAATATTTTCCTAGGAGACTCTGCGGTTGCATTGTGTAATTAAACAGAAAACATTTGGCAGGTTTGGCTAAACAATGACTGTGCTTCCAAATGCTGCTGGTGTAAATCAAACTGAAGGAAAACACGTCACGTTTGTCCATTTCACAAGGACAATGAGGGTCTTATGGTGTTATTTTATGCTTGGATTTGGCCTTAATTCTCTTAATTTTATACAAAGAGGATGACCAAATCCGAAAAGATCTGAAAAGACTGCAGTCTTGCCAATTAAATCTGCAAAAAAGCTGAGCTGGTGACTTCAATTCAACCACACAGTTGGCACCGTGCTTGTATTTCAATACTTCAGTTGCCTTTGGCAATGATACCAGAATAAAATGTATCTCTGAAATAACAGCCAGCATCTTATTCTCAGAAATGTAACTACAGTTGTGTAAAATCTTTAGCATAGACAAAAGCAAAAAGGGACTATGCGGAGCCATGTGTCCAGAGCTCTTTGTGAGTCACTTCTGATTTGCACTGAGATGTACATGTGCTAGGTACTTGAGTTTGCAAAAGTAGACGCTGACTTTGGGCCCCACTTTGTGAAGATCAGACCCTCAGTGTCAAGTTAGTATAGAAAGAGTGAAAATCTACAGACAAAACAAAGATTAGAGCTTGAAATGCACCACTTCTCCCTGCAGAAAGAGTCTGCCAGAAAGCACAGTAAATTTAGTCACAGTACAATGCCTATTACTCTCAGCACATGATTAAAGCTGCTTTCCCTTGGACCACACACACATGTACTCTGTCCCCCTCTTGGAAGAAATGTCTCCTTCTGCCCACGGCCCAGATGAATTATAGTTACAACCACTTTGAAGATTTACAGAACACACAAAGGGGCAAGAGTAATGGTATTTCCCTGAAATGCATCTCTTCTTGATGAAGGCATTTTCTTAGGAATATGCAAGACATGATTCCAGTTTTCTGAGACAATGTTCATTATTACAAAGGCATTTCAGAAAGAACTTGAATTTCTCATTACTCTAAATCCCATGACTTTATGACCTCATGCAAGAATCCTGGGGAAAAGGTATGGGAAGTTGTGGGATGATAGTTCCTCAGTGATGTTTTCTGGCATCATGGATTTGGCTCTGTGACACAGCAGAAATTGTCCACAGTGTCCCCATCCTGATTCCACACTCCCTGTCTTCATTCCCTTGGTTGAATAATTTCATCCATCAGGGAATTTGTTCTGTGCATGATCTCTTTTCCCTGGGGAGCTACCAGCAGGTTTTTAAACATGGTACTTTAGATCTGGGCTTCTACACATAAAAATATATTCAGAGAATTTAGTGTGTCCCTACCAGCTGGTTCTCTAGGTACTTGAATTTCAGGTTAGCTCACCCACCTAGGGACCTGGGCTGATCTCACATTTCACTTTAACCTAGGCAGGAATTTGTCCTCTTTGCAATGAGGAAGGAGACTTTACCATGTCAGAGTTGATTGTTGGTATTTTCCTTCAAAAACTGAAATCACCTGGGGGGAATTGTAGCACAAAATGGCAGTGGGAAGGTGCTTGTCAGCAGACTTAGGCATATGTACCGTGCAATGTGTTATGGGTCAGTGGCGGTGAGACTGCCATGGAGAAGATTTAGCTTGTCAAATCCACATCCTGCTCCCACAACTTTCTTGGTAGTAGGGAAGGTTATGGAACAGATCATCTTGAGTGTCATCACACAGCACATACAGGACAACCAGGAGATCGGGCCCAGCCAGCATGGGTTTGAAAAAGGAAGGTCCTGCTTGACCAACCTAATCTCCTTTTATGACCAGGTGACCTGCCTAGCGGATGAGGGAAAAGCTGTAAATGTAGTCTACCTGGACTTTAGTAAAGCCTTTGACGCCATCTCCCATAGCACACTGCTGGGAAAGCTGGCAGCCTATGGCTCTTCACTGGGTTAAAAACTGGCCAGACAACTGGGCCCAGAGAGTGGTGGTGAATGGAGTTACATCCAGTTGATGGCCAGTCACCAGTGGGATTCCCAAGGCTCAATATTTGGGCCAGCCCTCTTTCATATCTCTAATGTTGATCTGGATGAGTGCCCTCTCAGGCAGTTTGCAGATGGGTTGCAACATTGAGTTGGGCAGGAGCGTTGATCTGTTGGAGGGCAGGAAGGCTCTGCAGAGGGATATGGACTTGTTGGATTGATAGGCTGAGGCCAATTGTATGAGGTTCAACCAGGCCAAGTGCTGGGTCCTGCACTTGGCTCACAACAACCCCATGTAGCACTACAGGCTGGGGAAAGAGTGGCTGGAGAGCTGCCCAGCAGAAAAGGCCCTGGGGGTGTTGATTGACAGTGCCTGAACATGAGTCATCAGTGTGCCCAGGGGGCCAAGAATACAAATGACATCCTGGCCTGTATCAGCATTAGTGTGGCCAACAGGACCGGGGCAGTGATTGCCCCCCTGTACTCAACCCTGGTAAGGCTGCACCTCAAATCCTCTATTCAGTTTTTGGCCCCTCACTATTATAAAGACATTGAGGTGCTGGAGCACGTCCAGAGAAGGGCAATGGAGTTGTAGAAGAGTCTAGAGAGTAAGTCATATGAGAAGCAGTTAAAAAAAATGGGGATGTTTAGGCTGGAGAAAAGGAGGCTCAGAGGGAACCTTATTGCTCTCTACAACTACCTGAAAGGAGTTTGTAGCAATATGTGGGTCAGCCTCTTCTCCAAGGCAACTAGAGACAGGATAAGAAGACATAGCCTCATGCTGTGCCAGTGGGAGTTCAACTTGGACACCGGAAAGAATTCTTTCACTGAAAGGGTGGTTAAGCATTGGAACAGAGTGCCCAAGAAGATAGTGTTCAAGAAAAGACTGAATGTAGCATTTAGCGCTATGGTTCAGTTGAGAAGGTGATGATTGGTCAAAGGTTGGACTCGATGATCTCAGACATCTTTTCCAACCTTAATGATTCTATGATTCTATCATTCTATGAACTGTGAAGTTCAGGGTAGGCATTGTTTTGGCTACATATGGCTTGATTTTTGAATCTGTAAGAGGGTCTCTGTAAAAGTAGGGTCATCTCAACAGGTTGTCCAAGTCAAGACAAAGCTGGACAACCCTTCTGAAAGCTCTTTCTACAGATTTTTTTATGATATACAGTGTTGCAGGCTAAAAGGTTTTAATAAGTTTAAATAGGGTGCCTTTAAAATGGCACATTTTCCAATTTTATCAAATGACTCCTCAAACTTTGAGAGTACATCAAGCCCCGCCATTCGTAATTTATTTGAAATAAAAATTCTGAGACAGAAAGTACTTCGAGAGAAATATTTACTTTCCATTGAAAATTTCATTACTTAATTAAACCCAAAAAAGAAAAGGTTTAAATCTGAAAAGATTCTTCGTTTTGTGCAAAAAATATAAAATTTTGTTTTGGAGATCATGCCAGACTGCCTCATGAGAGATGTGGTTCTGTTGCCTCACGTCTCCCTATAGTTTAAGGGACAGGCTCTTGACCAAAGGACCCCTTTCACAGTGAAGGAAGGATGACTACTAGCAAGCTGTTTTCCCTCGCCTAGAGCCCCAGTTTGCAGATACCCTGCTCACAATAGATAGTTGATGTATATGGCATTATAGTCACAGTTCTTACAAGGTTCCCTGGCAATGTATTTGGGGTGTTCACTGAAAAGTGTTCAGGTTTTGATTTTTTTCCCAAGAATGCCAAACAATTCCTGGGGGAAATAAAAACAATCTCCAAACAGTTCTAGCTGAAAGTTTGATAGGTGGACTTCCCCTTATTTTCTATGTATTTGGCCTGTACATGTAATCCTTTATGAATTTTGACATGTGTTTTGACAACTCACTGAGGTTGGGCTCTCAAGCATTTCCCAGGCGTCCCAGGCGAGTAGGTGATGTGTATCAAACCCTTTTGGTCCCATTCTTGTGGGAGGTGTTTGGAGTACCCCGTTGCCTAATAATTGGGAGAAAAAACTCTCCAGGCAATATTAGTATAGATAAGATAGAGATCAGCTCTTTTAATGAAGGCCTTCTGGTTCACGGAGTACAAAGATGCGTACCCACATGCAGAATTCTTACACTTTTATATCTTTTACTAATTATCATATCTAACAGGGACATCTAATCCTAAGACCCCTTTTGCCGTGGTACTACCCTCAGAACTGTCCCACTGGAGCCCCTTCAAGGGCCTTGAGCTTTCTATCTTGTTTTGTCTACCATATTTCATGTAATTCCGGTCCAGGTGCAAATCACAACAGAATCCAATGAAATATTCCTGCTAAAAATCTATTGCCTTGAAAAGACAGTTAAAAGACAGTTAAACCTAAACTTCAGGAATGTGGCACACAAACTGTGAGAAAGTAATGGTCTAAAGCGAAAGAAAACTACAGTTACATTAAAATCTACAAAAAGATAAAAATCTTAAAAATTCCAAGGCATCACCTGAATACCAACCCCAGCTGCCAGGGGGACATTCCATGTTATACTGAGGACTGAACCAGGGAAACGCTGTGGGAATGACAACAGTTTGCCCTCTCTAATCCTGCATTAGAGTTCAGCTTAGTTTTCTGTAGAAATATTTTTGCAGATCAAATATGGTGTTTTTCTTGAAGTAAACCAATTTTAATAGAGAAACTGATGTAATGAATGTATTGTTAATATATTTATGAACTTTATGTTACATGTTGCCTTTATTAAAAGATAAATGTAAGTACTGTTAAAAGATGGTAGTTCCTCGCAGAAAATTTATTCATTTTCAGAAGAACTTGAAAAATGGAATATGAGCATTTCTACAAGACCTTTTTCAATTCTCATTCATTGATGACTGTACTTCTGCTTTTTGATTATATCTAGTTTATGTCTAGATTACCAGTCCAATAACCAGACTGCATAGTTTGTGGAATTATATTGCCTGAGTTTTCAGGAGATGTTAGTGAGTTTGTAGGACTTGCACAGAAGACATAAGTGTAGATTAAATCTTTTGGTGTAGGGTGCATGGAATACAGGTACTGGTATTATCAAGGGTTTCTTGGTGTTCCTGCAGCAGCCGCCCACATAGTTGGGCTTATGTGGCCACCATGTGGTAATATAGGGGAAAATTAAACAGACTTTTTACTTTGCATCTAATTTTTCTGCAAATGACTTGCAGAAGTGCACGCATTCATTTGCTCAAGGATATTCCTTGAACAATTTTCTCTTCATTTACAGAATTAAATCAGTAAAAAAATCGGTAATTTACCTTGCAGCACCTGAATCGCAGTACAGGAATTATCATTGTAATGGAATTTCATCTGTCTGCCTGGAAGGCAATGTTTTTAGGGAAAAAACATAATTCCTATGTAGCTTCCAAAAATACTGATGATTAAAGAGAAAAACCAAATACCTGTACATTAATTGATAGACAGAAAATTATGACATTGAAAAGATATGGAAACCATCCATTTGAATCTGAACCACAGTATAATTTAATGGAGAGCTGTTAGACACTTCTCAGGTGTAACAGATGGGCCTTCAGGAAGCAGTTCCTTCAGATCCAGAAAACAACTTCTTCATTCATCTTGTTTGCGTAAATTGAAAAGTCCAGTTTCTAAATTTCTTTGGATGAACACAAGTAGTGATGTTAAGGATATAAATGGTGATTTTTTTTTTATTTCTTTTTTCATTTCTGGTGACATAGTCATCTTTACTGTTCAACAACCAGAAATCTGGGAAAGAAAGTAGATGAGGGTCTTGCAAGGATCTAGGAATTAAAAGGTAAAGGCAGACAGGTTAGTCCTGCAGTGACTGTGCATAAGCTGGTTCTCCAAGACATCAGTGCCACCAAACATACAGGCAATAACATTCATCTGGCCACAGCAGGAGGGAATTTCTCAGAATGTCTAGTTAGAAATAACATCACAAAGACAACTGGAATTTTGAAACTATTTTCTTGCTTCTCAAAGTTCACACTTCCTCAATGATATTGCATTGCCTCCATAAAGATGCTTTACATTTAGAGATAATTTTTTAAAAATCAGATAAAAAATTACCCTGGAACTGAATTATTCCATCTGTATCTGGAAATACTCAGTCTGGTTTTGTCCTCTAAGTACAGGTGGGTTTTGTTGCACTAGGAAACTTCCTCTGGGCTTTGGGTGTACTCTGAAACAAAGGGATAATATTTCTGCTTTGTGTTGGCTTGTTGTTTTCTTCCTCGATTCCAAGAAAGCGAAGAAGACATGCCCAAATTTGCATTTTCCTGAATCTCTTCTGTTCATAGACACAGGTCCTTGAAGCAGTTAATGAAAGGCCAAGAAAGAAATGTTTGTATGAACTCCCTGTTACATATTGGCAGATATCAGTGCAAGATGCATATATTTCATGTTAATGCTCAGCCAACATTAACTTGTACAGCAAATATTGACCCAAACAATGGCACTCTGGCAACAGAATCATCAGTTGCCATTTTGTGGTATGCTCCCCCTACTAAGCACCTCCCCTACAATTTTCCTGCCATGTTGCCAGAATGGATTTTGGGGTAGGGTAATGTAAAACTTTTCTTTTTCCTATAACGAATTTTACTAAATCCAGTTATTTACTCTGCATAGACTGCATAGGTTGCCTTGGGTGACTAAAACTTCCAAATTAAGGAGTTTAGGATACTAGGACTAGAAAGAGCTGCTCCCAGGTAAAGAGTTATTTTTGCCTCACGAGTCCTTTCTGAGTGTAAACAAGTCAAAAAACCCTTATCCACTGAAGATGATAGGAATGTACTTAATGTTGTTTCCATTCAGCAAAATACATAAAAATATTTGAAGAATTGAATAGAATTAAACGTTATGTGTTTTGCTGACTTCATACTGAAATATCAGCTCTGACAAAGGGTATAATAATACTTTGTGCTTATTCTTCTTTTCTCTTCTCTACTTAGTATTTAAAGGAAAGATCTTTCTTTAACTATTGAGCTATCTCATTGCCTGCCTAAAGCTATGCTAATGCTCTGCTAAGGCTCTAATGCTATGAATCACTCTAAAATAAATTCCAAGAACTTGTACACATATATCTGGTAAAACATTTATTTATTTGTATATTATCCCAGTCATTTTTCTCTGTATATTTCCTACTGATACAGTAAAGGTTGTGCCCTTTAATCAAATCTTGAGAGATGTGCTTGCCAATAAATGAGTTGAAGTAAACAGAGTTTACCTCACCTTTGACTAAAAGACTAAGACCTTTCCACATTTTGTTGAAAAGTATGAATACTTTTAAAACAGTAGTAGTAAGGCTTTTTTTTGATTAGGCGATATGTTACCTGTTAATCCTTCTCATAGGCTCATAGCAGCTACTAGTTTTGTATTCATTTACCTAATAGAACAAAGAACAGAAAATAGAAGCTACAAAAGAAGAAATATTTATGTCTCAGTCTCTGATTCTGTACCCAGCAGCTTCCAAGTGCAGTGATCAGATCTTTGAAGTTGTATCAGAAAGAATGCCTTTTAAAAGTACTGCTAGACGTAGGCCTAAACTTCAACTTATCTTCGATATATCCTCTCCTCTCCTATCCTCTCCTCTCCTATCCTCTCCTCTCCTCCCCATTTTTTACATCCTTGCAATGAAAACACTTCACATAAGCACAGAATCCATTTTGCTTAGTAGATCACCCGGTGTACTTCCTCCACCAGAGAGCAGTACGGCACCACTCAGAATCCCCCTGTTCACTCCCACACGGCTTTGACTGTTCTCGCAAAACGTGCAGTTTTGCTTGCATGGATCTAGTTCTTTAGAGATAGATATTTTGCACGCTTCTTCAGTTACGTAGGGCAGAACGAGAAAGACAATGCAATTACCCTTTTATCTAATTGGTAACTTGCTGCTGTTTTGTTGTACTGTAAAACTAAGCTTCCACTGACATGCTGCTGCTGAGTGGCAACAGCAACTGAAAAATAGTATTCTTTAGTTTGTGGTTTTTATATTAATACAGATCTCTTGTGAGACCTCAGTTGCTGAATAAGTTTGAAGATCTTTTCGACCTTTTCATAAGCCTCCCAACTGACCTTTGTTTTTACTTCCCAGTTCGGTGTACTGATCTCAGTGAAACAATTTATAATTTTATAAGTGAGACCACTGCTTCCTACTTTCCACACTGCTTTCACCATGGATGACCCAACCAGTAACATAACTGCAGTAGATCCTCAGGCCAGGAAAGAAGCACAGCATCTTTTTATATTTTCTTCACACTCTATATGCTCTTATACATCAATTCAGATAGATAGCAGACCATAATGAAATGCATCACTCCTGTTAATTTACCCTCCAATCCTGACCTATAAACTCTCAGCTGGCTCATCATTCATTGTGCTGCCAAGCTGCATGCGTTCCCTTATAAATGCTCTCTCACATAAAGGCTGACTCTCCCCATGGTCTTCCTGGTCTGCCGTTCCTGAGGAACCTATATCCATTCATTGCTGCACTTGAGCTGTGTGGGTTATCCCATCTCGTTGCTGTGATCCCAACAAAATCATCACCCTGCAACTGCACACACATATCACTAACTCCTCCTGTCCATTCCTGTGCTGCATGTTTTAGCTTACAGACACTTCAAGACTTTAACCCACTAATGTTGATTTCATAGCAAGTGTGTGACTTCTGCCCTCATCATGCTGTTCTTTCAACATTTCCTTATTTATATGCATACCCCCTAGATGGTCCCCCTTCAACCTGGACAGCTGATCACCAAGACTCTTCTGTCCCCATTTTATTCCAGTCACCCAGCAATCCCCCAGTTTAAAGCTGTGTTGGCAAAGATGTTTTTGCTGCACTTTTTCAGGTGGATCCAGTCTATTCCAACCATTCCTCAGTCCTCAAGGAGTCTCCCATGATCATATAAAATGAATTCCTGTTGCTGACACCAGCTGTTGTTGACGCCAGTTGTTGACCTGCAGGATCTTTCTTCTCTTTGAGTATGCTTAGTGGGATGTTTTCTTCCTCTCTTTGAGCAGACTATTTCAATAATCCTTTCACAGCAGGACTGTTTTCTCCCTTGTCCTATTTGTTAAGAGTATTTACAGATGATAACAAATCTGCATTAACTTACTGACAGGAAGATATTTTATGTGAATCTCTTTAACTTGTTTACTCCTTTTTTCAGTTGCTAGCTCTGGTAAAGTGGCCTGTTATGTTTGATAAAATCAGGATTTGAATAATAGGAAATTAATAAAAGCTACTTTCCCTCTTGTCTCCAGATATACATGGTTCATTTTCCCTATGAGTCCCTAGGGGGGGCTGCATTTTTCCTTCCTCCTAAAGCATATATCCTCCTCCAAACTGAAATCCTTGTTATCATTTTTATCCGTCATCATTCCAGAATCCTTCATTATCCCTAATCTCTATGTTCCTACTAGTCCATATAACACAGTGAAGGAATGTAAAGATTTACATTTAAGGAAGATTCCTTCCTTAAATTCCTCTCTTAGATTCTGGTGGTTCTCTTCAATTTTATCTTCCAGGCTTCAGATATGTTCAGCCAGTTTTGTTTCCATAGATGAGACATGGGCTCATAATGGGGCGGTGACAATGACTTTACTGACCAATCCGTATGCCTTGTCCTCTCCCACCCTCCATTGCAATGTTGCTAAGTAGTGGGAATACATTTTAACCACATCTGGGATGTGCACTGTATGCTGTCCGGACTTTTAGGTTATCTTTCACCTTCTGAAAATTTTATCCCCAGTACAGCTAATTCTCTCAAGCATTGGATACTTTGTTCCATCATGTTCCCCTGTCCTTGCTGTACATGGATGTCCTCCTTACAAAGATATCTCTCCCTCACACTTGACAACAGTCGCCACCAGAGGCTGAGAGTTTCCTACCTCTTTCCAATCCCAAATCAGTGACCTCAACTTGAGACAGGGATCCCAGTTGCCTTGCTTCACTCCCATCTAGAACTATATCATTAGCTGCGGCGTCTCAGATTCAGAGCAGTCAGGTCAAAATGGACTCATTTGCCTGTCATGTGTACTCTCTCCACAGTTCACGCAGCTCACCCAGAGACAGAGACCACGTGATTATTTCTGACTCTGTTTCTTCTACTGGGTGTGAAGGTCCTGCCTCTTCCCCGTTATTTACTTTGTGAACTAAGTCTTGCTGCTTCCCTGCCCTGATTAGAGCCTGTCACTGACATCATTAATAAGATCAGACTGATTTATTTGTATCTTCATAACTAGGCTTGTGTAAGCCCATGTGACTGCTAAACAGCTTCTGACACTCAGGTGAGCATTGGTTAAGTGGTGACAGAAAACTTTAAAGAGTTGAACTGGCAGATACATACAGGTGGAACAGTTCCCTGACACCAAGGCAATTAATCAGGGGAAAGAAGTAGACATCACCTCCCATCCTCTTGTGATCCTTTCCTTTAAATATATCAATATATATGTGTAGGTAGGTATGTCTTTTTCTTACCTTTGCTTCTCAGTCTTATTTTGTCACTATTTGTTCTACACTGACTTAAACTGGAAAACTCATTGTGAAAGGTTTTTCTGCTAATAACATCCTGATTTTCTGAGGAAGGTAAAACAAGATAGAATGACCTGTTTTCTTAAAAATCAGAAGTGACACGATGGATGTGTGAGCAGAAGAGTCTTTAAGCTGGTGGGAGGTGAATATAGCACAACTCACATCTTGCAAGTTGTGTGAAGTGTTTTTGGACCTTCAACTGTGAAGAACCTCATCTCAAGTTACATACTAGGAACCTTTAGCTCATCTAGCACCCCAGTGCATGGCAGCATCTTGCTCAAACAGTTCCTCAGTGCACAGTCAGGAGTAAACCCTTCCCTTTGAAGACAAAGTGTAAGAATAAATGTGGCAAACTGAAAATATTTTCTGATGCAGTCTTTGCCTTACCAATGTACAAAACACATTTTAGTTTTATTTTCTTCCTTCTCCTCATGAGGATAGAGGTGGGTGCTGTAAAGCTCTTACAGACTCAATCCCACAGAACTGATAGGTTCAGGTTTTCTGAGGCAGCAGGGAGGTCTACCTGAAGACTTCCCTCAGCATAGGTGTATCTCTACTAGGGTAAAATTACGGATGTAAAGAAGAGACTGTCCTTCACGGCCGCACCTCAGCTTTGTTGGCTCTCCAGATGCGTTTCTGGTAGCTGGTACAAGGGAAGGCAGGGCTGCGCTGTGGCATCATGCTGGGCTTACACCTGTAGTCTAACATTTAAAGGTAACCCTTATGACTTTTTAACATACTCTATACCTGTCGGAGATCAAGGACCTGCAATCAACTCCCTGCTGGCTGCTCTTCCCTCTTCATTTCACCTCAGTACTCCAGTGGAGAGTCAACCTTTATGTTTAAAGACTAATCTAGAAAGATCACTCTTGGAATTTTAATAATTAAATGCTGCAATTACAAAAACAGCTTAGGGAAAGTTGTTTCTTACATCATGTTATTCTTTTACTTTCACAGGAGAAGGAAAATGAACAACAATAATTACACATTAATAAAATGAGAAGATGCAAAAAGGAGCTCCAGACTCAAAGACACATCCTCATGGAGGTACAGTCAATGCTCTCCTTTATTCCAAAAATACACACATTATCAAGGGTCCTACAGGGTTCACACGCTCTATTCTAACTTTCTATTGGTTACATTCATTTTCACACACTATATCTATAACTTTATTGGCTCTACTAGCCAAGGCACATTTCCAGGCCCCCCCATCTTCTGGTTTCTCATACCCTGGATAACATCCTCCTTCCTTGTTTTCCTCTATGCAGCTTTCTGATATCTGCTGCTCAAGGACACACATCTGCTGCTCAAGGACACACATCTGCTGCTGGAGAACACAGGTCCCTGCTGTCCAGCACGCAGGTCGGATTGTGCAAGCAGGCCTGATGCAGTATGTTATGTCCTGCATCATCTAAGATACTCTCAACACATTAATTACTTCAAAGATTGACTAGAGCTTTAACATCGACTTTACGGATTATATCATATCCCTGACAGGAACTTTGGCCTCTGGTGTTTATTTCTGGTATTAGTGTCTAATCTATGTTTTAACTGCAGATGGTGCTGGAAGACACACACACGGGCTCCAGCCAGCCATGAATCAGTGAAACTGTAAGTGAGGTAAACCAGAGAAGATACACGCTCTACATAATAAGCATTAAAATCTGGACAGAAGAAAAAGCTCAAGAATGTCATGTCCCCACTCCCCTTGCTCCTAACTGTGAGATAATTACTGCAGAAAATAATTATTGCAACTGCATTTTAAATTTAATTTTCAAAGCCAGGATGAGCTTAAAGAAATAGGTTGAGATGCTTTTTTTTATTACAGGGCAAATCATTTTAACATACTGATAAAATAAAGCTGTAACTTTTGGGATTACTATAATGGTGAATGAAATCATAAAGCCAAGTTACAGCCTTAATCAGTTTTTCATGCTACCATACAACTATTTGAAACATTACATGATGTGGAAGTCAGGCTAAAGAAAACAATCTGCAGAAACCCAATGTTGTGATTATGTGAGAGCAGATGAGAAAAAATTTATTATGAGTTTCCAACACTTGTACTTGAAACTACATTATGGAGAAAAGAAAGCACAAAGCATTATAAAGCCGGGTTAAAGTCTTGTTCAATATATGGTTTGATACATCCAAATTGAGACTATAGCTAAAAGAAAGTATGGTGTAAATTGTTTACAGGAATTATTAGTATACTTAGGTTTTAATTCATTATACTTGTATTTTAATGCATCTGTACTTGTGCAAAACATCAAGGGCTCCCATGCAGTGAAGAGTGGTGAGAAAATTGCCATTCATCTCCAAGTTCAGGAGTTCCATGTCAAAATTATAAAAGGAATAGACTACTCCTATAAAAAAAAATGATCTAACATTGTGTAGAAAGTTATCAGTGTTAAGTTGTGAAATATTTTGTGCTTTATTAGTAGCACAACATTAAAGTGACAGATTGCCAAGTAAAGAGCATTTATAATCTGATACAGTCTTAGAACGTTCCCTGCCAAAACCATAGCCAGAGGGGAATGGTACCATTCATTGTTGCTGGAGTTTGGAAAACAATATTCAACTGTATTGGAAACAATTTCCAACTGTTTTGTGAGCTCCATTAATTACTGACCTTAGGATGGAAATTTTACAGATGACTAAAGCCAATCATCTCGCAGTCATAAAAGTGGTCCTAAGTGATGGCCTTTGAGCTGTCCAGAACTGCAGTGGACTACACCATCATCTCCTTCTGAGAAAGATGCCTCTCAGAACTTGCAAACTCTCAGGTTTGCAGGACTCAGAGGACCATCACAAAAACAAAGGACCTGGGCTGATATCCGCAACTCTTGAGACTCAACCCTCATCCAATACATGAGTATTTCACTGACATTCAAGGGGAATTTTTAACAAGTACCTTTGTACATACTTTTTTGTGTCTGTGTGTGTATGTATGTGTGAATGGATTCACATACCCTCTAGCAAGTGTAGTATGAGTGTTACTAACTCAAATCTATAATTAAGTCACTTATAATTGTAGTAAATCCTATTGAACCACTTTGTACTTCACTCAATGATTAAGTGTTGCTAAACCCTCTTGCAACCTTACCTCTGAAAATAACTCTAAACTGATTCTAATTTGATTTTTCTTAATATGTTTCATCCATGTACTAAGGTATGTAGTAAGTAGCAAATTGAACCTTGACATTAAACTTTATTGCACTTTTGCAAATTTATATTAAACCTGCTCTTACTGATACCTTCGCTGGTGATTTCTTTAAGTGACCTAAACTACTCATTCAGGGCAAATTGTTGTAGTCAGCCTAAACCAGGATTCACAGCAGCCCTTCTTAAATCTGTTATCTCAGGGGTGCTACTGCCATCGCTGATGGGCTTGGCCTTGGCAGCGGTGGTCTGCCTGGGAACTGTCTGGCATTGGCTCTACTGGACATGGGAGAAACTTTGGCAGCTTCTCCCTGGAACTCCCCTGATACTAAAACCTTGCCATACTGTCATGAGCCAGCCAATAAAATCTGACATCGCTGCTGAGCAAAGATGACACGTCATCTCTTGCCCTCCTTGCAGACCAGATGTGTGAGCCAGGTTTTAGCCTATGTTAAAGACTTACACAGAAATATCTGCTGTGGTCAAGGTCCTGCCTCTGGGCATGCTACCAGTCCCAAAACCATCCTGCTCCTGGGCCAGCAACTCACTTGTGAAGTTACAAAGGCTGAGGTCTTTTCAGGGTCACAGATGACAGCCTTCTCCTGCTCAAATAAACTTCTAATTTTTTGGTGGTGGTTTTTTGGTCAATTTGGTTTTTTGGCTTTTGTTGTTTTGTTTTGTGTGGGTTTGTTTTGTTTTTGTTTTTTTTTTTTTTTGTTCCCCACATAATACTTGGACATGAGAAGGATTATTCACAGCTCTCCAGGCACAGTATTTCTGCAATGTGAGAACAGGAGTGTATGAAATGTGTCTGAGTGGTGGGTCTGAGGGTCCTTCTTAAACTGAAGGACTTCTTGAGGCAGTGTCTAAGGACACTTACAGGTAAACTATTGCATTGTTTCTATAACTCTGTGATACTTAACATGGAGAAATGTACATTGATTGTAAAGAAATTAAATTTAAGTGGAAATTGATTCTTTGGAAAAAAATCAGTGCAGATTTTCAACTTAGAGCAAAAGAACAAGTCTTTTTAAAATTTTGATTTCGGTAGAAATCTGCCTGTCATGAATAATTTTTAAACTTTTTCAACCACATCTTGCATTATAAAAGTAAAACCATTTAAGTCATGTGCCACTTCCTAATGTTCTAGCTGGTCAAGATACTGAAGAATTCATCACTATGGAAATAAAAAGGAAGTTAAAATACTGAGGGGTGAGATATGTTTATTTACTATAGAGCCTGACTTTGCTACTAACACGAATAGGTAAATAACTTCGGAGGTAAAACTGCACTTGAACTGTAATTCAATATTCATGGAATGGGACAGCAGATAGAAATCCAGATTCTGAGCTGTGAATCATTGGACACCTGTGGATTTGCAGGGCCATCACACACTGCCATCCGTGAATACAATTCAGCTTTCCCTCTGGACAAATACCCTGATATTACACAGTCATAACTGGCTAGTTCCTGTTGTGCTTCAGCTTGAACTCTGAATTTAATTTTGTGGCTTTCTTAGTCACTTGATGTTATTTGACCATCATTTTTCTGTTTTTTAATTGACTTCACATTAAATGACAAAATTTAAAAAAAAAAGGAAGATAGATCTCCACTATTATAATACCATTGTATCAGAGGCCCTTTTAGGCACATTATCACATCAGTAGAGCTGCTGATGTGGTATCATTAGCACAAAATATATGAAGCCATACTGTGATATTATGAATCTGCATCTTATTTAATTAAACTCTTAAAACTGCAATATCACCATTTTCCAGACATGACAACACAACCAGGATAGAAATTAATTTACAAAACTTTTGCAGCTATAGATCCTCAGCAAAACTGAGAAAACAGAAAAATGGAAAAGTGTTTACCACCATTTACAGCCTAGTTATTTCTAGAAAAAAGGCTTGTTTTCTTTGGACTTTCTGGCATGTGAGAAAACATTTGACATTTTCAGGCATCTCTTATTTTCTGTTTGACATTTTCAGGCATCCCCTTTTTTTTTTTTTTTTTTTTTTTTGTGATAGGCAGTCACAGATGAGACTGAATGCTTACTGCAGACGAGAAAATGTAAGGTTGAGCTGGGTTGAGCTGACAAAATATGTACTGTTCTCCTGAGTAAGTCTCCTTGGCTATGAACTAATAAATCTGTGGTTTTTCTCATTCACTTATTTCCAAAGTCCAGGAGAAATTATCCAATCTTTACACAAAATACCTTTGCATTTAACAATTTCTAGTGCAAATACCAAAATGGATCAGAGCTTTGAAAATATGATGGATGCAGACACCTTGAAAAAGTTAGAATTATTTAGTCTAGAGAAGAAAAGACTGAGAGGAGACACGATAACTGTTGCATATGTATGTATATGGCACTTGGAGGCATGGTTTAGTGGTGGACCTAGCACTGCTGGATTAATGGTTGGACTCTATTATCTTAAAGATCTTTTGTAACACAAATGATTCTACAAGAGAGATTTAGGTTAAACATGAGGAAAAGCTTCCTAATAACAGGAAAAGACATGCAATGGATCAGATTGCCTGAGAAGGAACCTCTATTATTAGAGAGGTTTTGAATGGTCTGATTAAATATCTGCCAGTGATGGTTGATGTTTAGCTGTCCTCCTTGGATTAGATGCCTTTTCATGTCCTTTCTGGCTGAACTTTCTTTAATTTTATAGGGAAGAAGAGAGTAAGTTCTTTTAGTATGCTTAACCAACTAACTGGATAAAGATACATGAGGTGTATATTGTTGAACTTGGTTTAACACCAGAGAGTTGAAACAGCCATGCAGTTACACAGACTTTTTTTCTGCTCTTGTTTCCTGTATGTTCTTCACTCAGGCTACCTACGTACCTCTAATTGAGCTGTTAATGATCCACAGTGTCTGCTCTGCTCTTTTTGACACATTTTGATTGGAACTGCACAGTTTTACACTTGACTCTGTCTTTCCACTATACAAATTAGATATTCTAGCAATCTTTGATATTTTTGATACCCTGATTCCTTAATCTGCTTTTTATTCATTCATTTCCTAGCCCAGGTGCAACTTAAAAAGAACATACATTTTTCGTATTACCTTGTTATTAGTGTCTCCTATCAACACAACCTCCTCTCAAACAGACCCCGATCATCTCTGCAAAATCCACATAATCTCTGAGATTATAGTGAACATTTCAGAAAAAAAGCTGAAGTTGCTTCCTCATTCTATTCACTAAATCCAGTCTTCTAGAAACATAAAGTATAAATCATATATTAAATGAAAATATAGAGTGTTGATGTTTGACAAAAAAGACATAAAAGAAGAACTTATGAACAAACTGAATATTTTACATTATTGGCCTATGCCTCAACCACCCATAACACCAAACAGGAATGCCTACAAACCACAGGGATCTGTGAAAAAATGGAACTCAAATTAAGAAGAAGGATTAGAGTCTGAGGATTAAAATCTCTTAGTAAATCATATAGCATGAAATGTGGAGCTGTGGAGCACCAGGCTGCTCTGAGGATGTACAGGTCACCAGCCAAGACCCAGGAGTTGATTCTTCAGCCACAAGAACATAGGAATATTTATTATTATTCAGGGGTCTTCGCAGTGCAGAAATCCTCTCCAAGATATATTTTGGAGATGCTCGCTCTTGAGGAATGAGTACAGATGCAAAGTGGGCCTGGTGATGCAGAGGTCTAATGGTCGAAAGGGGAGTAAACAGTTGGCCACCTAAAGCTGGCAATAACTCATAGACCACCCTTTATTTTTCTTCAATGACAAGGTTGAAACCTGGGTAGTGTCTCATCTGAAAACTAGTCTGAAAATTATCTTTCAGCTTTTAGAGAATGATTACAGGAGGTAAGGAAGAGTTTTGCACGGAAGGGGAGCGGGGAAACTGATTTTACAACCACCAGTACTTGGGACATCTAGGAGTTTTTCTAAAATAACGTTGAATTTGGGCAATAACTTCAGCCAAAAAAATGACAAGAGAAATATATGCAGTAAAATTTTTATGGATAGGCAACACCTTTTCTCTGAGCAACAGCTGCAGCTGGAGAAAATTTTGGAATTTTGTCTATTATTTTCCAATCCTATTGGTTGGCTAAGCATATGACACCTGTGGCCACAGTTTCAGAATTTTTTACATCTAAATATTTTCTGGATGTCATGGCTCCAAACTTGTCTTCTCTGTCACACTGCTAATAAAGAACAGATGTGTTTATAGCCATTGCACCTATTAAAAATTATAAAGATTCAAAAAATTGGACTAAGTATACTAAAGCTGAATGAGTGTGTTTCAATCATCGATCTTGAAAGCCTCTTGCGGGTGTAAAGAAAACCGTCACAACACAGTGGAGAGGTGTTGGAAGTAAGACTAACTCACATGTTTCTTCTGTCTCGAGACTCTCTTTTTCAGTGAACTTTACATTTTCAGCAGTTTCAATGCATGAAGTACACTTTAGCATGTTCCCCAGGAACCCACTGGGTACTGGAATTCAACCTATCCTGTGGATTGTAAGGCAAATGGATTTATAATTAACTAATTTTCTGAAGTACTTCTTTCTGCATGTGTTGATTTTTATAGTTTGTTATTAAAACAAAAAAAATGGTACTTAATTCCAGCTAAAATATGTTATTAATATTTGAGTGCCTATGGTATCTGTCATGATTTAATTAATTGCTATTGTTTGGACAGCACCTTTTAGCTATATACATCCTCTAGAAGGATGTGTATCTGTGATAGAACAACCATATTTTACTGCAATAAAATCTCTATTTCAACTTCATAGACTTTTGAGTAAATCTCAGATAAACTGAATTAGATGATTTGTTTTCTATCAGCATGTTCCCTAATGCTGTTAAAGCAGAGAGTGCCGAACGTAAATTTGCAATTTTCTTATTGCTTTATTTGTTACGTACCCCTCAGTTTGTGTTGTACACTATTAATATAATTCTTGACAGCATTTCTTCCTGGAAGCAGGTCTGAGCAGTCTGTGCTACAGTAAATTAGTTCTTTGTGCTGCCCAAGTTCCCCTGGTGTCTCCATCAGCCACCAGAGAAGGGAGAGCACAAAGGAGGGCTAAGGATACCTTGCCTTCTCTGCTGCAGGACAGCGAGATCTACATTTTACCTCTCAGACTGCATCATGGAGCATTGAGCAAGGCATTACAGATGCCTTTTAAACTATGGTGAGTATTGCATCTATGTAGAGCCTCAGGGGTTCTTTTCACCTTCTGTCCTGGTTTGAGAGCCCCAAAATCCAATTCCCGAGTCCAAGCCCCCTCCCACATCTCAACCCAGTGTGAGACGGGTTTTCCAGACACCACACAAGACTCAAAATGGGGGAAAGGGAATTATATTACAATGACTGTACACATAAATATTATAATATATTACACACATGACCTCAACTACCTCTACCATGATAAATCAGTATTTACAATGGATCAGATCTCTTCTCCCTCCAATTAAAGTCCAGAAGGGAGAAAGAAAGATCCTTTCCACTTTTAAGGCAGCAGCCTCTCTTCTGTCTTCCATGCAGCAGCTGCAGCCAGACTCTTGTAGATGGATCTCCTTCCATTACACACAAAGGGATCTCCTCTCCCCCCTCTCTTCCGTGGAATGCGATATCAGGGACAAGTTCGCGTCACCATGTCACACCACGAAGTGCAGGGGCATCTTCATGATGGTCCCTTTCCTCAGGGGATTCACCCCTGAGTCAGAATGTCTCAGGCAGTTTTCAGTTGTAAGCCTTTGCCTCAAGAGTTCTATCAGAGCTCCTGTGCTCTGTCTCAGGCTGCTAGCCAGCTTGGCAGCAGGAGCGGGGGGGGATGAGGCCCTCCTCTGCATTCCTTCTGACCATCCCAGTCCAGCTCTGCGATGTCTCTGAGCTTCTTAGCTCCACTCTCCGGTGCTGCAGCACTCTAAGACTCCTCTCAAGCTGGAGTCCATCTCCCTCCTCTCTCTAGGAGGTCTCAGAGGGGTTTGGGGAGTTTGTTTCAGTTCTTACCCAAACTCTCTCTCTCTTCAGACAACTCTGTGTCTCTCTGCTTAGCTGCGTGCTTGGTTTGCTGCTTCTTCAGTTCTTATCTCTTGGCTTTCAGCCATAGCCTCCGTTCACTGCTGTTTCTGTCGCTGCTTCTGCTGCTGCTCACAGTGGAGAAACTCCTCCCAGCTCTTAGCTACAGATGCCTGGACCAGTCTAACACCATTCCAGGTTCCTGCAGCCCCTCAGCTGGGGGCTTGGGGGGGTCTAGCCCCCAGCGGGGCTCCGGGCCCCTTCCTCGTGGCTTAGAAGGTGGCTACTCTCCTCCAACAACTACAACAACTACCCTTCTTTTCCAGTCTGGTTGTTGATATGTTTATATTTTGCAGGAGCGCTCATTGGCTCAACCCCAAGGGTCACCACCCCCTGGGGGCTACCATTATTTTAACTCCAGGGGGAAAGCTTTTTCCCTCACCACACCTTCTAAGAAATTCCCAATTTAAACAGAGTTCATGTGAGCTCCCTGAGTAGGAAATAGATTTGAAGTTAAATACAGGTACCAGACAAAGAAATTGGAATCAAAGGCCTTCTACTACTTTATCTGGATGACAAGTGTATTGAAGGGATTTACAAAAATAACAACAAAAAAAAGTGCTGGTTTTCAAAGGGATTTTTTTCCTGGTTTTAGGCATTTTTAATTTTTTTCTGCTCTTTGTTTATCTGTAGTGGGTTTTCCTCTGAAGTATTCATTGTGCAGATTCATATAAGGAGTCAAAAAAAATGAGATGTTAAAATCAGATGTGATCCATCCCCTTCAGAGGGCAAACCTGGCACTGTACAAGCAGGAGACAGTGCCTATCACTGAGTGAAAGGCAAAGCAGCAGAGTAACAATCCCCAGACAGTCTTTGCTTCTGGAATCATGGGCAGGGAAGGGCAGCCTGCTCCTCCTCCCAGCCTCCAACCCACTTCATCTGGAAGTGGGAATCCTCAGGTTTGTTTTGCAGAGTCACTGCTGCAGCTTACTGTGCTTTCTGAACACTCATGATTACTTCCTTCTGGAAGAGACAATATGCATTTTTAGTTCTTCACTTCTTCCCCAAAGAACTAAAGTAAAATGAGTAACTTCCTTCTAACACACCCAAGTGATGGTCCAGTCTCCTTGCCTGTTAGAAGTCCTCAGATCCAGGGGACTAAACAATTTAGCCACTGATGCTGACACTAGCCTGACACTCACCTTGCATCAGCCACATCATGAAAAATATGTCACTTCTGAAGGACTTCTGAAGAAGTTGTCACAGAGTGTTACGTGAAGCTTTTCTTGTGCACACGTGCTGCCAACAGTGCTTCTTTTTCCTTCCCTAAACGCTGACAGACTGCTGTCTTCCAAGTCATGTTGTTGCCCAGCTCCTGCCCAACACATATACAAATGTCATGTCAGCAGAGCTTATTAACTGAGCTTGTAATCCCAGACCTCTTCAAGCAAACCTTCATTTTATGCTTTTCAGTTCCACATCTGAATTTTCTGATGCAGAGATCCCCTAACATCCCTTTCTTAACACTTTCAGCCTCTTCCTGATCCTACGGAGTTGATGGAAGGATGTGTGAGCAAGTTTGAGCCGGCCTCCTGCCAAAATCTCCAATGCTCAGCAAAAGCCCCTCCCCTCTCTCCCCTTTTCAGCAAAGAAAGGAAAGGGAAAAAAAATTATAGAAACTGAAAAAAACCGAAACCAACTGAATTATACCAAAATATATGCATATTTTTACATATATACAGTAAGGATATTATGCACAATTCCCAAGAAAGGGGAGGGGGGAAAGGAAAATGGGAAAATGGGGCAAAAAGGGACAAAACCAAAACAGGTATACACAATCGAGAAACCTGGCAACTAACAAAACAAAGAACTATCAAAATCTCACCACTTCCCTTGAGAAAAGCAGAATGGTTGGATGCAGCCCAGCACTCTTCCCTCGCACATGGTAGACAACAGCAGTCACTGTAGGCCTCAGCTCCAGATAAGCAAGGCCAAGACAGGGACCTACTGTTCCCAAACCTCACTGGAAGAGAAGAGAGGAAGAGGCTTCTCTCTCCATCTATTTATATGTTTGGATTATGTAAAGGAATAGGATGAAATAAATAAGGCCTAATACTTAAAACCATTACAATAAGGAAGGATGTATAAGTAGCATGGAAAAAGGAAGAAGAAATAGATCTTACATAAAGCAATCACTTATTTTAAATCCAATTATAAGAACTATGAATGATTGCATCTCCCGTTGTTGCTATTTTTTATATCAATGAGTTATATGTCTGGCAAGAAAAGAGTCTGGTCATTAAAAAGTTGCAGGCTCATGCCTCTAGATTTAAAAATTATTGAGATCCAGCTCAAAGGTGGCAAATTTACCCTTAGGTGAGGCCGGGCTGCATTTGTCAAGCTTTCAAATACCTGTCTTGCAGTGTGCAGCCAGCTTGCTTAGTATATGGTTCCTCCAGTTTGCTCTAGGTTTCTGCCTTCAATTTTCTTCTCTTCCTGTGCTTTTAGCCTTAGGCAGCAAGCAGGATTTAGACCCAATGCATTGGATGATGCATAAGACATGGGCCATCATCCAACTGCAAAACATACATAGCAGGTGTGAGAATAATCAGAAGATGCTGCAGGGGGAAAGGGTCACAGTAGCTGTAGCACCTTTTTGGTCATGTCATTGGATCGAGCTCACACTGCCTGTGCATCACTTATGCTATTTGACCAGGTTCTGCCTCTCTTACCCATTTTAAATAGTGTCTTGACCTGCAGTCGTGATTATTGAATGGCACTGCAGGGAAACTGAGGTGCTACCACTAAAAGGCAAGAAGCAAAGCAAAATAGACCAAAGAGGTGTCCTTGTTTTCCTCTGTCCTTGTATATAGCTTTCCCTCCTTGTAGTTGATTGATATCACTGAGAAAAAAACAAACAAACAAACAAAAAAACCCCTAAAACTTCGATGCAAATTTAAAGTGAAATTCAGTGTGAATTCAGTGAAGGTTTTCTTCCTCTAACCAGAGACCAGAACTACAAAAGGTTATTTTGGGCCAAGTAAAGCTTAGGAGCTTTATTTGCCTCTCCCCAGCAAAGTCAATAGTATCTGTGCTTTGCTGTGATCAAGCTTATTTACTTGACAGTTTAGAATAAACCTAAAATCAATATCTTTATTGTGTCATGTGGAAATGTATATATGTGCTAGATAAAGCCTTGCAGTTACAGCAATGCGAGAGACATAAATATAGTGCTTTAAACTTCTGGGGAATTGATTTTAGGAATAATGTGTTTTATATAGCAGAGGCACTACAGATAACAGAGAGACTCAACTAATGGACCATGCACTAAAAAATAAAATGGTACCTTCCTTAAATCATGAAAAAGTGAGTATCATGATTCTTCTAGATGCAGTTTCAATGAGACAAGCACAGTATTTGAGTAGCAGAGGTTGCTATCTGACCACTTAAAGTAATCATCTCACTCCCCATAAAGATCACCTAATATTCTTGAAACTACACCATGACTGTATCTGATCTTCTATTCATTCAGCCTGTGATAAAACTACTCCATGATTACAGCATACTTTTAGCCTCATTTTGAACAGCTTCTTTTTAATTCACAACTTCTAAGAATACAGTAACATTTTGACAGTGGCACATTTTCTCAAGACTTAGAGCTACCCAAGGGTAACGAAACTTAAAGGTCAACTTTCTCTCTCACCGTGAACTCAAATTTCAGCTGTAACCAATTAACATTTAGTTTTTCTGGCTGATTCCAAGTCTTGCAAGACATTGCTACCTTAGCCAGAATTATTTTGCCCAACAACAAAAATGGAACAATTTTCAGGGTGTGTGCAAGCTGTGGGAGACTTTTTTTTTATCACTGTGGGACATTTTCTTTAACACCTGTCTGTCAGACTCAGCATTCGTCAGGAGGGAAAAGTGTAGCATGAAGTGCTCTGTGTGTGGCTGCGCTCTGCAGTTTGGTGCCTTCTCTGGAGCAGAAAGAAGTCAATTCCTGGCTCACAGAACTCAAACTGCATTTTCTCTGTAGGAAGGTACTGATCATAAATTGACTTTCAAGCCCTAATCTGTGGGTTACATTTCATGTACCCTTATATGACCCTGACAGAAAAATGGATAGGGAAAAATCCCTACCCATCCTTTCTTCTCCAAGATCTCCTGAGAAGAGAGGAGCCTGTAACAGGAGTGCATTCAGGTCCCTTCCGGAAGAGAAAAAGGAAAATAAATGAACACATCTGAATCATACTTGTTTAACCCATGTTAATACATGAACACAGTTGTTTAGCTTATGGTATGCTTCAATATTTTCATGGCATCTCTGCCAAAGGAAGCTATATCATAAAGCAGGAGAAAGTTTGTAATGAAAACAGTGTATGGAAATATATGTGAACTATCTCTGTGTAAACATGCTCTAAATTCATAGTGCAAAGACTAGAGAAAGAGGAGTAGAAGGCTTTATGTGTTATGAGTTTCAAGCAAAGATGTGGGAAGAAATAAAGCTGCTTAAGAGTCTCCTGTTAGCTAATAGCCAGTTCAGTTTGCCATGCTGCACACACTTACCAAGAGTGGGGGGGACAAAAGTTGCTAGAACAGCCAGTGTTGCAAGCAGGGGTTAGGGGGACCTGGTAGAACAAGGACTGATACAAGGCATAGTCAGAAAGATGAGATGTAACCGAAGGAAAAAGAATAAACCAGCTGACCAACTTGAATTAGGCCTTGCTTATGCGATGAGATGTGAAAGTCTTCACCAGCCAGTGAAAGTACTACAGGACAGGGAAACTTCTCCCTGAAGAAATCTGTGAATCATTATTTGCATAGATAAACCAGGTTGCTAGCTGGGGCCAACCCACCACAGAAAACCAACACAGTTAACTTTGGCAATGTAACTACTAGATGGCTGAAGTATGGAGGACTAGCAACCAAAACATGCTGTACAAAAGCTTTACCATAACTCAACACCAGCTACTGCTGAATTCTTTTGTCCACAAAGCAATTATGGGGCCCAGTATGTTGGCAAAGTGTATTAGCTAACTATGCAAACCATAAGCAGTTTAGAAGCTTAGACGTGATGAAAATTAACCAGTGGCAACTTTCATTATCACATTCTGTTCGTGATGCAAGGGAAATAGCTAATTACATTGCAAGTATCTTCAAAATAAGAGTGACCTGAAAATGGAAATTATAACCTTGCAAACTGTGATGATATAATTAAAGAAAAGACTGGCTCAGCCAGACTATTGATAATTAATAGCTGAAAGTGGAAACACATTTTTTTGACTGCAGATGGACTTTCAGCTACAAAAAAAAGTGAAATCCAATTGAAGGTCAAAATCTTGAGACAAAGATCAGGATGGCAGGGACACGTTGACATTCTAGACCTGTCAAAAGCCTTTTAACAGGTTTTTTCGTTATTTAAACATCCATTGCATAATATTTTCAGTTTTCTGCCTTTCCAAAAAAGGTTTTTTATTTGATTCAAGGGAGCAGGGGAAGGGTTGATGAAGGGGTTGTAATAACGGTTATATCATGTATAACTGTTCATTAGATGCCTTGGACTCCTTCTTCTGGTAAAAATAATTATAGCAAATATGAATGATCCCACAGTGTATCAAACACGTGTGTACTGCATTGAGCAAAACTCAGTTCTCCCAAATTAACAGGCAAAACCCCCCACAAACCAAACAAACATCAACAAAAAAGTGCAACCACTAAACCCAAAGAATAAAGAAAATAGAGACCAAAATACGTTATGTTCTAGGACACATAGCAATTTTAGTAAATTTTAAGAGAAATAATAGATAAGTATTATAAATATACGAGTGACAAAAAATACTTTTTAAAATTACAGAGCTAAACCAGAATTTCCATAAACTAAGAAATCTTTTCAGAAGATCAGTGTATAGCTAATCCTTGAGGTCAGGCTTTTGTCTGGGTAGTACTCCTTTCCTATCTCCAGGTTAGCCTCTTCTGCCAAAAATAGGACTGTCTAATCTGAGGTCCCAGACCAGATTGGCTCTTTGGAGGCCAGGACAACTTTGAGAGGTCCTAAACTACATGTTACTCACTGAACTTCAGTTAGTCAGCAATTGCTTAAATCGCAAGGAAGACAGAATGTGGAAACAGTACATGAAGTTAAGTAAATCACTGAAAAGTGAGTATTTCTCTGCAAATATTCTCTAGACTTGATCTTCTGTAGGCAGTATAAAATGGGGAAACTGCAACGTTTTTTCTGGATTTTCAATAAGATCTCAACCTTGGATGTTCTACATCACAACCCCGGTCTCCAATACTAGACCTAAAAGTAAACACATTAGCTCGCAGGCATAGCTTTCCTCAGCAGAGGAGGCACTACAGGTGGAATGCCCTAATCTCTCCACAGAATTGCTGTATTCATGTCAACCACAGTTTATGGGCAACAGTCTGCACAAGCAAAATTCAAAGATTTAAACTGTAAGAACAGAGACCATAATCATTACCTTTTGGCACATAAAGTTTAAAAGTCTTGGTACTCTCTACATTTTGCAAACATTTAGAGAGCCAGAAGAAACTTCTTTATTAAAAATGCGAAAAATGAAATATCTTCTAACGATGTATTGGAAGGTGAAATAGAGGGGGTTTTTAACTTGATTTGTCTTAGTCATTTATTTTGTGATATCCAGTGGGAAAGGCACTGAACTAGGCATGCTTTTTATTTTCCTTTGAAACCATTTTCATTCCATATAATTTCTTCCTGTTCCCATTTAAGATTCAAAAGATCCCTTGGTACTGGCAAGGATGTAAAAAATATAATGTCTCTAAAGACAATTTTTATTCAAGTGGTTGCAAAACTACTGCCTCTCCATGGATTTTCACAAAGAATATTTTCCATACAACTAATCTACAGTATCTGACCTGAACAGCCCTAGCAATATCAGGGAAAATTTCATTCTTTTCTTATCAAGCTTCAAGAGCTATTAGAGCTGACAGCAAATATGCAACTGTGTTCCCTCTATCACTCTTAGAGATTTCAGGAAAAAAATCTGTTCAATTTGTATTCACATGTAAATACAAATCTGATCCCAAACCAACTAGAATGTGAATTAGCAGAGTGACCTGAGTACTGTTACTAAGAAAGGAGCACTGGGAAAACAGAATGTGTTCTGGAAAGTATCTGCTCTTTTACACCTGCTTTCTGAAACTCATCTTTGAAACTTTATCAAAATATCATTAAATGTCACATTCCTAAAGGCAACATGTATAATAGAGAAAGCTAGGTATAGAAACAAACAAACAGAAAAAAATCAATTATTCTCTAGAAGACAATGTATATGGCTCATATTGGGTTATAGAAGATTATATCTGTACTTTCTTCTTACTCCCAGCAGAAATTAGTCCCTTATTTAGGCTGTGAGAATTGACTAAGGGAAAACTGAAGTTGTTAAGAGAAAAAAATAAATGCTTAACTTAAAAACTTATATAAAGACTAAAAAATATAGCCATGTCTTTCATTAAACTGTGTATTCACTTGAGTTAATTTGCTTAAGAAAAGACGGTTTGATGCGTTAAGGGAAAAGTTTTTTATTAGATATGGCTAAGTTAATACAATAGTAATTTTAATATAGTGAAACATCTTTATTTGCACTGTGCTGTTTACATTTAAACTGTTCCTACACAGTTTTATTAGTTTAAAATTTACTGATTCAAGAAGACTTCACTGTAAGTGAAAAGTTGCTATGAAAGTCTTCAGAAAAGGGAATTCATGAACAATATTTGTGCTTTCAAGAAAAGGCTGGAATATTTTAAGAGATATTTTAGTTACAATTAACTTTATCATCATGTAAAATATTGTCTGTATGTTTTTCCCCTGTAAATTTTCTGTAAGAAAAAACCGAGTATTCAACATCAGGTTTTGACTGAAGAGTCTCTGATTGCCTTTCTTTCCGCATTTTTGGTAGTGCTTAGGAATCTCATCAAATATAAATTGCAGTTACCTCAAAAAAGTGAGACAACTGATACCATTTTGTATTCTGTAAGACTTTGGTCCTTGGCTAACTACTTGTGCCTTTTTTCTCTCTTCAGATGTATTTATTTCTTCAGTGTGTTGCTTTTATTACATTATTGGTTCACATGGAGAACTGTAAACTTCACCACATTCATCATTATTTTCCAGACCAATTCAACCTTCCCAACGTGCCATAACAGTTACAATTGTATCCTTTCTCAATAGTCCAGCATATTTTTTTATAAGAAAAAATGTAACTGTTAAAGGTATCTAACCTGAGATAAAAGTCTAGGGGTGAGAGGACAGTATGTAAGTTTTAGCGCAAATTATTCAAAAGAGTTTTAATCTCTATAGTCTAACTTCATAACTGAAACACCATTGTTGTTAATAATTTTTAAATGCAAGCCTTTATTAAAAATTATATTTTTGATAAAATGTCCCTGTTCTGCCTTTTCCCTTCCTTTTTTTTTGGTCTGAGGCAGAATAAGGCTGAAATCTAAACCATTACACTGTGTCCATTTCACAAATGTGAATAGCAGTCAGGTAGCTCATACAGGTAATCTCTCACTTGTTTAAATCCTTCAAAAAATGTAATGTCTTCTTATTCCTCTAAAGAATGAATCAGATGAATAACTGTACATACATGACAACATCTGAACCCTGGCTCCTGTATCCTCTATTACATGACCTAACCCTAAGGTGCCTGCAGCCCAAGCATACAATGGCAGTCCATGCCCTGCCTCAAAGCCTCAGCACAAACAATTTCAGTGTCTGGGATACAGAGCATCAGTGCTGGAAGTCAAAGATTACTTTATTTCAGATATACATTTGCATGGGAAAAAAAAATGTAATTCAGAGCCGCAAGAAAGGGGCTGTCTATGCATTATATGTCTTATAATGCTCTGAAAATTGAACTGAGATGCATCTGAGCTACAGCGGTAATTCTTTAAATACCTCAAGTTTCTATAAAGTTCTAATATCAATTTAAACCTTGGAAAACTGGGAAGGTATCAGAAAAGGGTGAATGTGGATACAGTAGACAGACTGTCAAACTTCTTGAATGTGCAAAAAGACAGAATAGATTCACCTGTGAAGAAATGCGGGGTAATATTCTTGAGGCAGATCAGACCTGCTGTATCACAGTGCAGGGCACTGCCAACTCTCAAAAAATGTTTCTGAAAGAGGAGGTACATCATCATGGCTAGGCTTCACGAACAAAGATTTGGGAAGGGCTCTACCCACGTTTGTTGCAAGCGCGTTGGTGGCTAAAAAGACCAATATGAGATAGGCATGACCGGTTGCAAAAGGCACAGCAGAAAGACTCCTTAGATGGTATATTCTGCAAGGCACGATTCTTTCTGCATTGTCGTTTCTCCTCAAGGGTGATCCTGCATGCTTTCTCAAAAGCATCAGCAGCGTTATAGATGGTGTGTCTCCAGACCTCCCAATTAGAGGCCAGAGTAGACCAGTTATGATGATCAATATGGCCAAGGCTGAGATGTTGTTTCAGGGAGTTCTTGTATCTTTTCTTCAGGGCTCCTCTCATGCGGCAGCCAGTGGTAAGTTCACCATAAAGCAAGATCTTCGGGAGGCGATGGTCCTTCATCCTTGAGATATGCCCTGCCCAATGCAACTGTGTTCTCAGCAACATGGCCTCAATACTTGTGACTGCTGCTTGTTCTAGAGCAGATGTATTGGTCACAAAATCTGACCAGTGGATGTTTAGGATTGTGCGGAGACAGTGTTGATGGAAGCGTTCTAGGAGACGCAGGTGGTGGCAGTAGATGACCCACGATTCAGATCCGTATAAGGGAGTAGACAACACTATGGCTCTGTAAACACTGATCTTTGTGCTTTTCTTCAGGTGTTTATTTCGCCAAACTCTTCTATGGAGCTTACCGAAAGCACTGTATGCCTTTGCTAACCTGTTGTCTATCTCCCCATCAATCTTACCATCCGAGGAGATGAGGCTACCTAGGTAATTAAACTGCTGGACTGATTTGAGCTCTGATTTGCCAATGGTGATATGGGGATGAAGGAAGACTTCCTGAGGTGCTGGTTGATGGAGAACTTCTGTCTTCTTTAAGCTGACTTCCAGCCCAAACAACTGGATGGCAAGCCCCCCACATTAGAGATAAGTCCCAGTCATGTCCCCAGGCTTCAGCAGTGTTGCCATCCACCTTAGCAGTATCAGTGGTTGTTTCCCTCACCCTTTTATGGCAAGAAGCCTCCATTTAGTAAAATATTGTAACTCATATGTTTTCATACTTCTCCGTGGTTTGCTGATGGCCATTTGTCGACACTTTCTCGCCTCATGATCAGCTGCCCCTTCCTTGTCATGTTGAAAGGGCTGCAGAGCATAAAACCCCACTGTGTTGTTTCAACTGCCATTCTGTTCATTCTGCCCAGTTCTTGGCTGGCAGAACCAAAGGAATTGGCCCATGAGCCAGAAACCATATTTTGAGATAAGCATCACAAGGATGGGGGAGTGTTGTGGGGGGGTCCTTTGCTCATGGCTGTGGAAGCTTGCAGCTGCCCATAAGATGGATGTGGCCTGGTGCTATACTTTTCCTCAGCCTTAGCCTTTACAGAAAGCTTTAAAGTGCTCTGGGTGAGGGACTATGGAGGGAGAAGACTGAACTGTGCTCTGGTCTGCATCCCTCTTACATATTCTTCTCTCTGACTGCAGTTGTACAGCTTTTTCTGCCCCTTTTTAAAAATTTTATTCCAGAGTTGCTACCAAAACCACTGATGGGCTCAGCCTTGGCCATCAGCAGATCCACCTTGGAGCCTATTCAAATAGGTTCTATCAGACATGGGGAGAAGCTTATAGCAGCTTCTCACAGAAGTCATCCCTGTAAACCTCCTCTCTGCCCCTTCCGAAACCTTACTGTGCAAACCCAATACACACTGAAGCAGTATTGCACTCAGCATGGGCAAGGTTGGATTTCATCATCCTCAAAAAGTACTCCAAGGAGGATATGTTGGGAAAGGCCTGTAATTAGCAGAAAGAGATTACAGATGCATTATGTTTAACCACTGCTGCATCTCAATGGGTAGGTCCATGGTATTTTCTGGTGGAGTAATGTACAGGTCTCTGCCAGTCTTCTCAAAGGTGTTTTCCATTTTCAGTAGAGCACCCAAACTTTTTCAGTCCACTTACTCCAAGCAAGGCACAGCAAAGAAACAGAAGTCTAGGACACCTGCCACTTTGTGGGGGTTTGACCCCCCACAAAAATCCAGCATCTCCTCCAACCCTTTGCATGACTTACCTTTGTTCTTCCCTTTGTGCAGGGAGGCAAAAGGACAGTTTTGGGACACGTCTATCTCCGCCATCTGTTGGAGTCTCATGAACATGTGGGAGGTTATCTTGTCTGGAGTTCTTCTTTCATTAGACTGTTGAGAATGAGTCTAGTCCACATTCTTTCAAACACAACTGTACATTTTTCCTTAAGGGTGAAGGTATGCCTTGAAGGGGCGACAGAGCAGTGTGTCTCCCAGAAATTCTAGACACTGACATGCATAAATTTTTTTTTCACACAGATACCTACAGAGGATCCATCCCAGCCAGGCCATGGCAGGAACTCACACTGAGGACCAGAAGCATATGAAGTGGGAGTGGAGCTGAAAGTCATGCTACAAAGATGGGGGAGTGAGAAGGTGCAACATGCAGTGGGATAGGAGCTAAGCCAGGATCTACTTCAAGTAGCAGTGGCCCTGGGCAGCAGTGTGAATCTGCACTCCACATACACAGCTAGAAGCTAGGGATGCTCCCTGGATCAAATGAACACACATCAGGAGAGCAGGCACAGCCACTGCTGTGATGTAAGCTGCTTACTTCTCTCATCAGTGAAAAAGTGACAACAAAAGTGCCTTACATAACTAAGATAATAATCTTACAGTTGCTTTTTCTAAGAGATAATACTTCTTAAACCTTTTATTGCTCTTGTCTGTTTCTTCCAGACCCTTCAATTTGTTACCATCCATTATGTAAGGTGACCAAACCAGGCAGGCTACCATCACCTGCATCCTCACCTAAACCAAACAGAGCAGAATAATTACCTCCAATTTCTTGCATATGACACTGCCATTAATACTTCCCAGAATCTGATTTTCTTTTCTGGCAAGTGTATCTTACCATTAATTCCTATTGGGTCTGACTCATCATTTAGTCATGTTCAATCAGTTTTTCCAATCAGAGTGATTTCATGCAACCTAATCAACAGATAGGAGCAGCTCCTTCTAGAAAAACCCTATTCTAAAAAAAAAAATTTAACTAGTCAATTATTTCATAGTATTTTATTACTTTGCCATTCTATTACTGAAGGAAAAAAGTTACATTTGTTCACTGAGTCTGGAGAAATGGATTTTATGAAGGATTTTCAATCTATAAACCACCCAGTGTTGGGAACCATAGATTACTTCTGAAAGATATGCAAAATGTAGGTAAAAAACAAAAGCCTGTTGTCAGTAAGGCTAACACAGGTGCGCATCTTCTCAGGCAACATATGTTGAGTGACCAATTAAAAAAGGCTGAAATTATTGTTTTTATTAAATTGCTGAGTATGTCTACTAGGTGGGTCACATGTTCTAGATAATCACTATCACTCAAATCTTCACATTTTTCTTTTAAGGCAATTAAATACACGCAGAAAAATTTTCAAAGGCAACTATTAAGTCTGCTAAGCTGTAGTGAAGAGTGTCTCTATATATGTAATATAAGTATTAAAAGAAGACTAATAGCATATTTACCAACTTGCATTCACAGATGCAAAGTTTTATAGATACAGGAGGTATAGGTATAGGTTGGGAAAGACAGCCCAAATTGCTTTAGATGAGTTGCTAACCATGGTAAATGTTCCCTTTATTGTCTTCGTTACCACAGTCACACTTCTCATTTGCAGTAGCATTTATCGAAGATAGATGAAGAAAATCACAGAATTAGAATGGTTTGGGTTGGAAAGGACCTTCATCTACTTACAACCCTCCTGACACAGGCAGGGACACCTTTGAAAAGTAGTTTGTAGTGTTCACTCGTTTATTTGGAGTTCACTCTTATTATGCCATCTCTTTCCTTCTATGAGTCCCTTTCTAAAGGAAATGACATAGAAATGTGGTAGTTTAGTGTAGGACTTCCTTGGTGACCAGTTTGTAACCAAGGAAGTGCCCAGATTTACCCAGTATTCCCTACGATTTTTACTTAAGCCAAGGTATAAGAAGAAAGGAGGAGAGGTCTTCACCCTCTCTTTCCTTCCGACGGCTTTGAGGTGCGGGTTTCCCTGCTGTTGAGTCTGTCGTGTTTGGGGAGTGAGGCCTGGTAAGGCCTTGCTGACCCTGGGAGACAGAGGTTGCCGGCAGTTGCTCCAGCGTGACTCTCCGTTGTCCCAAGGAGAGTATTAAGATATTCTTTTGCTAATTCTTTTAGTTGTTAGGTCTTGGGCTATTGATCGGGATATATATATATATATATATATATTTTATTTTGGTTTTGTTCGGTTTTTTTCCCTTCCCCCTTCCCTTTCCCTTTTCCTTTTGAAATTGTATATATATTTCAATTGTATATAACTGTAATATAAGTGTAAATATATTGCTTTATCTGTTTCTCTCTCATTTCAGTTCTCTTGGGTTTTTTTCCCTCTTCTTCCTTGGTTTGGGGGGGGAACGAGTCTTGTGGTGAGGTTTGGGGACTTGGCAGGGAGCCAGCTTCAAACCATATCAAGAAATTACATAGAAAAATGTCAGGTCTATCAATATGAGAAACTTCAGTATTGAGTCATCTAGCAATCAGTTCAAATATATAATTTATCCAGAAGAGGAAGAAAAATATATCTGTGCCATTAACTGTACTTATGGCAAAATGTAAAGCAAAAGGAACACATGACTCGGATTATAATTTGTAACCAAGCAGATAATTCAGAGTATGTCATTATAGTAATTCATCTCTTGCAGCACATCCAAAAGCACAAGCTGACTGTGATATCCTTCAGTAGTTCACGTTTTGCAAATATAATCTATATAATTACACAGATACACGTCATCATCACTGCTTTTTTCAAGATTGATCAGACTGGTCACATAAAAACACTTTTTTTCTACAAAATCATGAGTGCTACAGGACTTCCAGCACAAATTCTTGCAGTTAAAAAAAAAAAAACAAACTAAAAACATATGAGTTTTCTCAGGTTTATTTGTGTCTTTCAAAGCCAATTTTCCATAAATATTTTGTGCCTGTTATAGTCTGTCACACCAGTTTCTGAACTTGAGACTGTGTTCTTTTAATGAAACTAATGTATTTTGAACAAGTTGCTTGTTACAGTAGTTATCTCCAGTCCCTAGTATGCAACACTGATGATGATGATGATGACATTTAGAATATTTTTTCCTGCATACTGAAGAACTCACTGACACAAAGCAAAAAGAATCCATTTAATACATGTGTTTTTCTGCCTTGTATGCTTTGCAACATACTGCTAATACACAACATTAAAGAAGGCCATTTTTGCAAGTGAACATGGAAGGTATAAAAAGGTATCAATTAGTAGCATCCCATTATCCCAAACTTTTGAAAGAAAATAAGCTTTTTAGTGACTTGCCTTAAACTCTGCTCATTACAAATTATTAGTATTATTTTAATTACATGAATGGCCTTTGCTTAAAAAATTCCCTCTGCTTTTTAATAACAAAGCTACAGGAAGATGCCAGTGTTGACTGATTGGAAGTGTTTATACTAGAGTCCACCAGGATCTGTTTTGCCCTAGTCACAGAACACAGCAGGCAATGCACTCAAGCAGTAAATACAACCCCAAAACCCTGCTGGGGAAATGAGCCTTTACCTGGCATAGTTCAGATTGTGCATTCTCAGTAGCACCCTATTACTTTTTATCATCTCTTTAGTTGTCTTATCAGCAAAGTTTTTAGTCTGTTGAAAAAGTATCAGCATATATATATATAGAGAGAGAGAGAGAGAGAGAGAGTTGTCATTGGGTGCCAGGGCAGTGTTCCCTGGAGAGCCAATCACCACTCGTTCGTTTCTGCTAAAAATCAGATATACACAGCACAGGAAGCTGTTGGCAGTTTCTGTTGGTGTCTGCTGTGTGTAGGTGGAGAAGGCCAGGGGCTGGCTGGGCTCCTTCTTCCCCCCTCCAGGGGGGAGAGGGGAGCCCTGCGGCCCCCCAGCTCTGCCTAGGCCAGAGTTAGAGACAGCATTGGAGTGAGTGTTTGTGAGGGACGCAACTCACGAACAACTGGTAAGCGAGAGAGAGAGAGAGAGACAGGCCTTGAGGCCAGGCCCTCTTCTTCTTTCCCCCTCTTCGCAGCCAGGATGCAGAAGGGGGTTGTTTTTCCCTTTCACTGTTTAGTGGGAGTGGTGCAAGGCTCAGCATTGAAGCAGAGCCAAGTGGATGGGCTGATAATGAAGCCGTTCAAGCAGCTCGGCGCTAGGGAAAAGAATCCCAGGCAAAATTGGAGATGGGCCAAAGGGCTCGGGAGTTGCCCTGCCGAGGTTTGACCAGGGGCAGCTGAAAACTGACTTGGAGGAATGAAGAATCCAAATGCCTACTGTGATAAGCTACACTACAGCAGCAGCAAACCGAGGTATGAGACCGAGAGGGAGAGATCACACAGCAGAAATGACACAGGACCGAGGAGAAAGGACTCAGAGCTACCTTCTTGGACTTCGGGAGGAAGGAAGGACTTCCACAAACAGCTGGAGCTTGGTGAGGGGTGAGCGTTCGGGTCACCAAACACTCCCACGAGAGAGAGACTGGTTACTTACCAGCCTTGAAAGGCTTTTCCTGGACTAAAGTTAAGAGAAGAAGCTTCAAAGGGACTGATAGAAGTGTAATATATATATATATATATAGTTGCTTTTAGTTTGTACAGTATATTTATTTGTGTAAATAAATGTAAATACTTCCCCCTTCCCCTATAGGAGCCTCTTGCCTGAAAGTTTTCTCTTCGGTATTAGGATAAATTGTGGAAAGGGGTGGGGGAAGCCTGGAAATTGGATTTTGGATTTCTGATGTGGCTCAAACTGCCACAATAGTGCATTTCATTTTACTTTAAATCTTTTATGCAAATGGTGCTACAGTATCTAGAATTTTTAGCCCATATCTAAAGAATTCTGATTATAATTGGAGAATTCTATAGATTAATTTAGACGACACTCATTTAAGATATTGACCGAATTTTTGTCCTTTAGTATTACATTATGTCTCCTTGGATTACTTGTTTATAAACATAGCAGTCCCCAGTGACTGGACAAGAAGTCCCCAGTGGCTGGAACACCAATTTTCCCCCCACACCGTTAAATCTGTTTTTCCAACGGTGCTACCAGCATCACTGATTGGCTCAGTCTTGGCCAGCGGTGGGTCCGTCTTGGAGCCAGCTGGCATTGACTCTATCTGACACAAGGGAAGCTTCTGGCAGCTTCTCACAGAAGCCACCACTGTAGTCTCTCACAGCCAAAATCTTGCCATGCAAACCCAATACACAACTGTCTGAACATCTTCAAAGATGAAAGTGTCTCATGTTGAACTCACTGCAATATGACACATATTTACGAGCTTAAAACAAGTCATGTAGCATCTATAGAAAAATGCTTATTTTTTAAACAAAGCATATTTTTAGGCATTAGATGTTCTCAGTGTCAAATTCTCATATCCTGGATGAAAGCAAGAGCTTAGGCAGACACATGTGTTAGGGAGAAATAATAATTTCTCAACAATGCTGCTATTGAAGTGCTTCCTTAGGTTTCCCTGGGAACGTGAAGACAAACCTCCTTTGTATATATTTCAGGAAGATATGTGCCTGTTGTCCATCCAAGGTCCTGTACCTTTGCAGGGGATTGATGCTATGTGCCCTGATTTGCAGGACAAGGACTAGTGCTGCCAACAAGCTTGATCGTATGAAGGGTACCTTATTTCACTGCTTTATCTTGGAAACTTTAAGAAAAATTTTAAACTAATAGGCTAGAACAACAACCAGTGGAGCAAAGACAGGTCTGTCCTCTCAGTGGTGAGTGCAGGCTGCAGACTGTACTTGCTGGGATCCCTAAACTGGAAAGCAACCTGATTATTTCACTGCTGAAGGCAAAAGAGGGAGTCAGTTCACTTCACACTTGAAGGATTCCACAGATCCAGCCCCTTAGTTCAAAAAATTGCATCTCTGCCAGTTTCACTGAGTGAGAAAGGATGCTAACAGCAAAAGGTTTGAAAAAGAGACTTCTGATGGTGATACCTTCCCCTGCAGATACTGAAGTATTTGAATGGACAAAGGTCTCTTGAGTGGCCATAGGGCCTGCAAAACCTGTGTCCAACTATATATCACCTTCAGTCAGCTGTAAAACTAGTTACTAGCCACTTTACAAAGTCTTCAGACCTCTTCCTATGGGGTCCATGGTGTTTGGACACCCCTTGTCCCCCAAATCCAGACAGTTCTGCTGGGTCCTGTGGGATAGGCTTTGACAGGTGGGACATGGAGGGCAGGTTTAGCTGGAGTTCCCTCTAATGGATGAATTCTCAGAAGGGACCCATAGGGCACCTGCCAACATGTTTCCAGCCCAGCCCCTGACAGCCCAACAGTAGAGTTTAGCCGTATTTGGTGGGCTCCTGAACTCACATGGTCTCCCATGGGTGGGTTGCTTCTATAGCTGCCTGAGGAGACAAATATGCACAGTTTGAGGAAGTGCCATTCAGTGTCTCTTCTCAGCACCAACCATAAGCACACGATAAAGGTCCTCCTACTAGGGCAAATGTTACCAGCCCTGGTGAGCTGAGTTCTGCTCTATGTCTACAGTGTCACCAACTGCTTTCAGACCAGGAGACTTTTCCACCTGGTGGGTTAGAAAGCATCTGCTGCCCCTGGACGAGGAGAAGATGTTTGAAGAGATGAATCATGTCTAACTCTTCTATAACATATAACACACTTCCGGCCTTAGCTCTCCTCTGAAGAATTTCTTCAAGCTCTGTTCCATGACACAGAAAGCCCAGTCAGCTTGAGCCAGGCCATGCATAAACCTTTGTAGGGCATTGGACCTCTTCTCAGGTCCTTCTACTGCTATTAGGCTTGTCCAGGCCTCATATAAGGTTGTGACTACATCTTTCCTCTTCCTTACTTCTCTCTGCTCTTCTTCTGGGATTCAGAAATACTGATTCATATCCCTTTGGACATGTTCGAAGTCATTCCACTAGTCTTTTGTCTCTAAGTAACTTGAGCACTAAATAACTCACAGTTTCCTCATTTTTAATATGTTCTTTCAATCTGTTTCTTTTTTTACTGGTTCCTCTTTAGAACCATAGGTGCTAGGTGCTAGATCTGCTTCTCAGCTCCCAAAATCAAGGACAGCCTTTTGTTTCAAGCTACCATCTCTATGAGGAAATCAGCGATGGCAATGTCTAGCTTAGAGAAAAGACATCTCTAACAGATCTGTAAAGCTCGCCATTAGAAACCTTCATAGTTTTTGTCAACTGGAGATCTAGACAGTGCTGCAGACAATGATTTTCTCTACCTGGTTGTGTTTCATGCCCACTGACAGACACATTCTCCATGAATCTGTCTGTTCTCTGTGAATTTATTTAAATTTTGGACTGACCACTGTTCTTCGACAATAATCTCCGTAATTTAGCAAGATATTCCATGAAAAAGCTTTTGGTTTGGGCCTCATAATGTCACTGCCTGTCACTGAGTTCTGCTGTGATGAATAAACATTACCTATTCTCCTTTTTCATAGCATAAAAGGTTTTATTGACTTCTACACTGAACTGGACTTACTGTTCTCCTATAGAAACCTTTCCATGTGTTTTTATTGTATTGACTCAAATCCAACACTTTTTCTTTTATCACTTATGGGTCTTAGGACCCATGAAATCTGGGTAAATGTAACACATATGATGCAGGACCAGAAAGAACCTATCTCCTATGGGGACCAGACATTCCATGAATCTTCACTTGCCCAGAAAGGGTCTCCTCTCCTTCTTGCATTTCAGCAGTGCCTGTCCACTGTCATTAACTTGGGTTTTTTTTTTTTCTATTTTTTTTCCAGTTACAGATTTTCTTTAATTTTCTACCTCCCTTTTTACATCTTCTGACTAAAACATACAAGGTAAAACCTAAAAAATATCTTTTCTGGTCAGTGGCTTAGGAAAAGACTTATGCATAAATGGCCTGGCAACTCTAGTAATTATTATGAGACCATCTGCTGGTAAACATATATATAAATTCACCCTAGATAATTGTAAAGAGATACTTATAACCTTTCCAAGTATTAAACAGGCTGACACCAAGTGGATAACCAAAGGACTAGAGGACATACAGCTACTAGTCAAGAGGTGATCCCTCATCATCTTGCATTCCATTAAAATAGTTTGCAAGTTGTTTAACACTTGATAGCTCAGAGTAAAGTTTATTACGTTTATTGTCAGATTTTACCTTTCCTCTTTAGGACTGGTTTTGCATACAGTGATTATTTATGATAGAAATAATGCTACTGCCCAGGTCTGAGGGATTTGTTAGGGTTCTTTAGGCAACAGGCCCAGAGTTTTTAATTTCCACTTAAAGGTTAGTATTGTGTTCCAGAAAATATACAGAAGAGAACATTTCATAAATCAACACTTGCATACATGACAGAATGAGTTGAGTGACAATTTTTAAAAGGCATCATTTAGTCTATGAACTCTTCTAAAACAGAAAACTTTTTTTTTTATTTCAGAAGTGAAGACTATAATTTCAGTAAAAGATCAAAATGCTTGAATTTTCATACCAAATTTCGATTAGCATTCAATGTCCTAGGAAAGACTTTAATGGTCTCTTCAACTCTGTAGTAATTTGAGTCCATTAGTGTAATAAGCAGGGATTAAAAGCAGAAACAAAGAGATCATTAACCATGAAAGTTAAACACATCTGTTCATATTCAATCATTAAAATGACAAATATTTAATCACTAAGAAACGTAGATCTTAGTATAAAAAGATTCAGTATCAAATCAGTTCCATGTAATGTTCTGTCAAACTAACATATTGCACAGAGGAGGAATTTTAAAGAAGTTTCCATCTTAGATGCAAAGCAAAAGTCTTAGTACAGTTACACCTATCAGGTACTGCAAAGGAACCTTATGGGTCTGCAGTGCTGCCATCATTGCTTCTAATCGAAACCACAAATTCAAAAGAGCCCATTAAGCTGGTGCATCATCCTACTGTGCTCAAAAAGTAGGAAAAAGCTGATGCCCTGGGTGCAGTCCCTGAAGTTACAAGTTGTTTGTGCACCACAAAAGACATTGATTTGCCTGTGATGTGGGGGAGCCTATTCCACCTACTTCTGGGACCAACAGCTCCTAAACTGATCCTTTCAACTTGGTAGAAACAGTACCCCCCAGCTTCTGTGAAACCCCAAACCCTTCACAGGAATGAAGTACCAAAAAAATGCTTTTAATTTTGCTATTCCTTGAGGATAGTGTACTCAGTGCTCCCCTTTCCCCTTGGGGCTATATGTAAATGGATGAGGTTGTAGAAAACATTAAATGAGGGTTTTTGTAGAAAAACTGAGGGTTTGTGCTTAATCCCAAAACTGTAATCAAAGATACAAAAGGGAAAAAATAACAAAATACCTAATTAGATCCTCTCTGAAGCTTGTCCCTAATCCTTCTTTAATCCAATTTTTTGTTTCAGCATGTGTCACAGTAACTTCTACTGAGAGTCCAAGCAAATTCTTAGCATCACTTCACAGAACTAGCTCTTTTACAATTTACAGTTTCTCAGTCATTAGCCAGTCAGTCCTGTGTCTTAACTGCTCCCTTTTCCCTTCAATCTTCTCCCCAGGGCTACTTATAACAGTTTGTTATCACTCTTTCTCCATCTGAGGTGGATTATGGTTCTCTCTTAAATTCGCATATTTCCTGGCTCTGTTATCTAGGGCAAATCTGTATTTAGCAAGATAAATCCTTTATTAATTAATTAATAATCAACTAATATCTAGAGAAACAATTATTAAATCCTAGAAAAAGATATTTCTGTTTCTTTTCCCTGTAAACTTTGGAGCTGAACTCCATCCATCTCCCACTCCTTGGGATTTTTAGTGAATTTAATCTTTTGTTGTAAGTAGAAAAGGCCACCAGGCTGGAAGGGGTACATTAATTAAGAATACAACATTATAAAGGCTGTTAAATTCACATGTTAAGCAAATAGTTTGAGAAGTCCTTAATGTAATTTTAGTCTATGACCACATTAGCAAGACACCAAACTCGAGACACAGGCTTAATAAAAGTTTCTGGAAATCTGAAACTCTCTTGTTCTTTACCTTTTTTATTTCCTTACCTTTTCATGCCAGCAATTTTAGGAAACTCTATTACAGAATGGGAAAGTCATCTTCATTAAAATTATTCTGAATATTAGATTTATTTGTTCTAATTTAAATTCTGAAGGGTTTTTCCCATTGCATCAGGTGCTTCGCAAATGTTAAAGAGGGCAATAAAATAAAAACTGTTTATCGTAATTAGCTCAAAGTAGTCACTCCTCAATTCCTAACATCTGACCGGCTGTATCTCTGAGGCCTGATGGCATGAAACAGAATTCATCACTCAGCTGGGCACCGAAGTTCAAAGCTGGAGACCTTCTGCCATTGTACTCTTGAGTGAACTGTCATTCACAGCATAGAAATTCATCTGTCCACAGAGGAGAGTAATCCTCACTTTTAAAGTGATGCCTCTCTCTTCTTTAAGTAGGTGTCTGAATAAGTGCTCATTTCTTTCCATTGAAAGTATAAGGAGCTCACAGTCTCTCACTGAGGTGTAGGCATCTATACATTTGATGTCTGAAGCTTCATTTCCAGGTAAGTGGTGATGGTTGTCTTGGCTTCCCTTCATTGGGCAGCATCTCTTTGGAAAGAGGTAATTGCCTGACATTGCCCGTTGATTAAAGATGCTAAGAGAAAAGTATCATCCATGTCAAAAAACCTAACCATTCTGTTAGCTAAAGGAATGAATGACAAGGTTGATGTACCTCCATTTTGAAACACATTGTGACTATAGTCACCTAAGAAGTTTGTTAGATAAACAATGAGAATTTCAACCTTTACAAAGCTCACTATGACTTCAGGGAACAGCAGTCACTTGTTTGTTTGTCTCACCACTCTTCTATCTGTCTCTGGTCACCCTTGCTCCCAGATGCACTACATGGAATCTCTTGTTCCTGGAAACAAAAAACATGAAATCTTATTAGATTATGTTTACATGAATTTTCCAGTTCAGCAATGCATATCCAAGTACCTTGGATAATTCAGATAAGTGCCCATACTAAAATCTAAATTAAAACAAATCTAAAATTGCTTTGGAGGGTTATCTGTCATTAGATGGATATGCAACCAAAGGAAATAACATAGGAAGCCATAATAAATACAAATATCCACTGTTAATTTTATTATATTTCTGCTCTTTTTAGCCTCAGACAACTCTGTAGTAGTCTGATGTACCACATCTGTATTCTTGTCTATCATCTCTCTTTAAAGAATGTCAATAACAGAAAAGGGCAAACAGCTGAAAACACAGAAGGTGAACATGTTTTGGGAACATATTTTCCAATTTCTTTTTTTTTCACTTTAAAATGTCAGTCCACTGAAGAAGGCACTTTTTGTGATTTATGATTTTAAAAGACCTATCCCTTTATGAAAACTATACAGTGATAAGGAGGATAGGACTCAAAAGGATGTTGTGCAATCCCAGTTATCATAAAATCATAGAATCATAAAAAGGTTAGGGTTGGAAGGGACCTCAAAGGTGATCTAGCTCCAATTCCTCTGCCATGGGCAGGGACACCTTCCACTAGACCAGCTTGCTCAAAGCACCATCCAACCTGGCCTTGAACACTTCCACGGATGGAACCCCCACAGCTTCTCAGGGAAACATGTCCCAGGGCCTCATCACCCTCAGAGTGAAGAATTTCTTCCTAATATCTAATCTAAACCTGCCCTCCTTCAGTTTAAAGCCATTTCCCCTTGTCCTATCACTTCATGTCGTTGTAAAATATCCCCCTGCAGCTTTTTTGTAGGCCCCCTTCAAGTGCTGGAAGGTTGATCTAAGGTGACCCCAAAACCTTCTCTCCATGTTGAACAGCTCCAACTCTCTCACTCTTTCCTCACAGGAGAAGTGCTCCAGCCCTCTGGTCATCTCCGTGACCCTCCTTTGGACTTATTTCAACAGGTGCATGTCCTTCTTATGTTGGAGGACCCAGAAATGAACAGCATCCAGATGTCTCTCAAATTGGCCTCTCTCAAGTTAGTCAAATGGCAGCTTGAAAGTCACTGTATAGGTGCTTCTACCCTTCTGCTTGAACATAATTCAGGAATTTCACTCCACTACTTATTAGAGATGTCCCATTCAATTGCACCTTGAACATATTTATGACCAGTTAGTTTTTATGCCAGTCCTACTCTTTAAATTTAGGAGACTCTTCTTTTCTGCATGTATTTCCCAATGTATTTAGAGGCCATATTCCACTTTGCCATGCTGCTTAATCCATGCTCTTTCTCTCTCTTTGCATCCTGAAGTTTTCCACTCCACTCTTTGTCACAGGGTACCTTTTCCGTACTCATTCAAATGTGAATTCAGTCTTCAGGGAGGGAGCTGAGAAGAATTTACCCAGTAGTCCAGATGTAGTCTCACCAACAACATTGAGAGATTCCACAGATCAATTTTACTTTCCAGATGATGGTTTGCAAACACTGTACTAGGTCTTTGTCTTCCTCAATCGCTTCCAATGACCTAATTGTCAACTTTCTTGTTATTAATCCTCAGATGCCTGTCCTTGAAATCTGTTTTTCTTGGATCCCCCTTCTTGCAATCACAGAAGTTGTCTACACCTTAAGTCCTTTGATGTCTCACTCTTCCTTTTGTGCTTATGATACTGCAAATTTTATGCATGCACTTCTTCATTTTAAGTCAATATCATTAACGAAAACATTCAAAAGATTTGTCCAAAGATTAATCCTTGAGAAAGTCCAATAGTGACTTCCTTTCAGTCAGGTGACCTTTGTCATCTTAATTTCTTCCTTCTCTAAATTTATATTTTACCAGGTAGCAGTGTACTGGGTATTTGACTATAATCTAGATATTAAAATATGAAAAATATGAAATTTCCCAATGTTTCTTCTCAAGAAAAGTGGTTTCCTTTCTAAGAAAGTTTTTTGTCCTGACCTCATCTATATTTGGCGAGTAGTGCTCCCTTATAGAGAGCTCAAATCAGGTGGTGTGATTATGGTGGAAAAGTTGTCTCTTAGGATTGTTGAAAAAAAACCTGTGCATGTGGATAGATGTGCACATACCATAATAATGAAGGGAATGGTACTTCCGTAGGTGTCTTTCTTGCTGAATTCCAGCAAAATTATTCAGTGTTGACTCCATTTAGCTGTACTGTCCATTGAGTAGTACGGTGTCTGAAATTTTAAAAGGTGTTTTCTTTCTTGCTTCAACTGGCACAAAAAAATCAAGGTAAACTATGGAAAATTAAAATATCAGTAGTATGTATGAAGACTTAAGCAATCAAATTGGAAAGCTATGCCATCTGTAACAATTCAGGTGCAGGAAAAACAAAACCAAAAACATATTTGGGTTAGAATTTTAGTCCTTTAAAGTCATGTTATTCTTCATCCCTTCTCAGGATACGTCCTACGTTATCTAAGGAGACATCCTTCAGATAACAGTGTTTTCTTTTACTGTAGAAATGGCATCTTCCCAGACCATTTGTTCCAGCTTTGGCCTTCATTTCTCTAACTCAGGGATAGAGAGAATGTCTCCTTGGAAATCATTATTCTTTATTCATTTATCATCATGCAAATACTTTTCAGAATAAAACAAAATGGATAATTTAAATGCAGTCTGCTTAAATAGGACATTGTGTTTCTCTCCAAATGAACATTACATTGCAATAACATGAGCAATAAAACTGTAATTTCTTACTAATTCCAAAATGTCAACTATCCTTTGGAAAACTAATGAGAAATTTCATTGTTCAAGCCCAACTTAGACAAAACTGAAGGAAAAAAAATATCTCTATGGGCTGTAAGATTCAAATTTCATTAAAATCAATTATTTAATATACTAAAATACATTAAAATTATTAGGCAGATGGCAAAATATTTGAGTTTTACTGGGAGTTTGGAAAGAAACTATTTTGCCTGCTTCTTAAACTACTCAAATGATCCAACACTTAAGAAAGGAACTTAACCTTTTACAGCATTCATTTTAGATGTGTTGCTCATTCACCTTTTGACTCAGTTTTCTGTCTTCCTTCCATCCCTAGATTTCTTCCCAGCACTCTAATACTCAAGGACAGAGACCTGTGTGGTTTTACAATACCAACAAGAAGGAGTTAATTCATGACATTACATGGTAGTGCATGCCTGGAGCTGGAATACATTAGTGTCACTGGGGCTTTCGTGATATAATTTTTCTTAAAGGCAAGTCAACTAATTGTCTAAAAGACTAGCAAATACTATAAAGTGGGATATGCAAAGCTCAACTAAAACTCAGACATACTTGGTCTGTGAGTTTTGCCCTTTATATCAGCTCAACTATAATCAATTCTTATTAGAATAAGAGCATGCAAGTTTTGTTCTAATATCTAGTATCTGTGGTAAAGTCCTCCAGCTTCTAATGAATGTGCTCAGCTACTTGAAATTCTGTGGTAATAATAGAGAGTGCACCTTTTCCACTCAAGTACCCTTTTCCCTGTAACAAGATGTGAAAAAATCCTCTTGACCTATGCAAAGAAAATTGGGCCACTAAATGTTAAATGGAAGTATATTGAAAGTTCATGAGGAAATAGGTATTCTTCAGTTGTTAGAAATTATTAGTTTGAAACTTCTATGAAGTTTATAATGTATGAGATGGTTAAAAATAAGATAAATGATTGGCATATGAATTTATTACTTTTTCCTATTTCAGCCTTCTCCCTAAGCCCATGCAAATTTAGTATGGCACTGTTTTCTTGTACAAGGCATAAAAGAACACAGACATTATATAAATAGTTTCAGTGGAGAAATGAAGTGGAAAAACTCATTTTACTATAGAAAGAGTAAGCGGTATTACTTACCATTCCATGAGGCTTTAAACTACTGAGTTTTAGAAATGTCTGATAATTTCCCTAAGCTTTTAGGTATAATAAGCAGTAATGAATTTTACCCAGTCCCTTCCTGGACACAGCATCCCACCTCTAAGAAACAGAAAGCAGAAGTGGAGAGTTGGCTTCAACTCCTCATCTCTGTAACACAGATGAGGACAAGGAAAACAACCCACATCAGAGTAACTTTTCTAGATTTTCCCCATAGAATAGACTAGAACAGAATACAATAGAATAGATCTACAGTAATCATTTGGTCCAATTGCCTGACCACTCCAGGGCTGACTAAAAGTTAAAGAATGCCTCTTAAATACTAACAGGCTTGGGGCATCCATCACCTCTCTAGGAAGCCTGTTCCAGTGTTTGACCATCCTCTTGGTAAATAGATGCTTCCTAATATCCAGTCTGAACCTCCCTTGGTGCCACCTTGAAACATTCCCTCACATGCTGTCACTGGATACCAAGCAGAAGAGCTCAGCACCACCCTTTCCTCTTCCCCTTCTCAGGAATTGAGAACAAAGACCTGATTCCAGTACTGTTTTAAGGTTTTTTTGTGCTAAATGCTGAATTTTTCATAAAGTTTTTGTACAAATTTGTACCAATTTGAAATAAGACCCATGTTTCAATTTAGGAATTTAAGACCTCTTTTCCTTTTTGCCTTCTGAATGTCAACATTCATAGGAATTATCAATAAATGATGAAGCATTTGCAAACATTTAGATCATTTCAAGGTCTGGTAGGGCCCTTGTAAGTAATCTGGGGTGATTTGCATTGACAAGAATGGATTTAGGACTAGGTTTGAGTGGAAATACTAGTGGAATTTATTAGTGACAGTCTAATTATTGAAAAACACATGTGAATGAGCAGCTGGTACCACATGATAGAACTGTTTTACTGCCATCAAAACTGCAGGAAAGTTGAAGGATCTTAGCTAGGATGCAAAGCTGGCTTGAGGTGCTGGCAGAGGCACCAGCACTAGTTATAACAAGAGCGCCTCATGACCGCTTCTGACTTTAGTTCAAACAGGTTTCTATCGCCCACAGGTGGAGATTTCTGTTCTGTGATTCAGAAACCTCTAAACTCACCACCTGCTTCAGTGGCAAGGTAAGTGATATGAAAGGAAACTTTGACTAATTTTCTATTTTTGAAAGGAGACATAGAAAACCAGCCTTGAGTCAATTATATCTGACTCCAAGGTCACCAGTTTTACCACAACAAAATTAATACCAAGCAATTTTTTGGGGAACGTAATCTCACGGAAAGTTATCTGAGAGCATTGTTAGGTACAATTGAATGTATTTATGCATAGGAAATGTTGGAACAGTTTAAAAAAAAAAGCTGAATGATCAGAAACAAGAGAAGATCCTAGCAAAAAGAACACTGAAGGCAGCACAACAGAGACTGCAGAACAGCTAAATCTTCAGGGACTGCTTCTGTCTCAGTTTCACTACTCTAGCCATTTCAATAAGAATTATGAAATACTTTTGCAAAAACTGTAGAAATGCTTCAAATATGCTGCACTTACTCAGTGCCCTATGGAATGAAGCTAGTGATAAAAAACACAAGAACAAGAACTTGGCCTATTGCCCCTTTTATATAACTTTCTTGTAGTAACACAGACACTTAATTTGATTTCTATGCAGTATTAGAATGAAAATATGTACATTAAACAGTAATCTGAAAGATGTCTTCATGCAGAAGGTAGTTCCATCAGTTTTAACATAATCTAGAATTGCCGTTACTACAATTCAATAATTTAGTCTATTCATTTTACCCTTTGTACTGACATTTTCTTAATTTTTCTCAATTAGTGTTAAAGACACTCAATAGGAAAATTCATTCACACAGGTTAAAATATTTTCAAATAGCCGAATAATTATTTTTCTTATTTTTTTACTTGTAGGTGAAATTATTTTGCATATTATTTTTCATGTGAAAATAATTTTAAAATCACATACTTGTAATTATTCCATAAACTGGTGTTACATCACTCAAAAAATCAGACATAACCAAAGCTAAGGAAAACAGGAGGGAGGAAGTAAGGGGACCTGAGAGAGAAAAAAAGATTGAAAGAAATAAAATTGAAGCAAAAGCCATTTCGGTCATTTTCACTTACAGTGAAGGATTGCTAACATAATTAAAAGCCCTGTCTGAAATCACTTCTATTTGAATTAGACAAATAAAACCAATCCTTCATTGAGAATCAAGGAAAAAAAAAATAAAAGAAGAAAATTCGCCTGAAGAAATTTTGAAGAATATGTTACAGTACAGATAATTTCATATGATACATCTTTTCACTGGTAACTTCTCAGAAAGTACTTAATTTTTCCTATTTCTTTTTAATCTCTATTCTTTCTCACACAAACACAACCATTTGTTGTCACAGGGCTGATTTTTGGCGACAGAACTAAGGATCAACATGACTAGTTGCTGTTAGGAAGAAAAAATGCCTATTTTGAATTTAAAATAAAAAAATTAAATGAACTTGCAAAATAGTTAGCATATAATAAAAATAAATGTCAGAAAGACCTGCTCCACTAACCTTGCAGAGTCTCTTTAATTACGCTGAAAATTTTAATATGCTTCGTTCAGGACAGGAAGGGAATTGGGGTATTAGTTCTCCTGACCTTCATTTGCACTTGGTTTGCTTAGCAGAAAGGAGTCAAGGAGGTGGAACTCATAATAACGAAGCATTGTCAGGATATGAATTACTGAAAAAAACATGAGATGTTCAGCTTCTCAAAAGGCATTGAGAACTTTTCTGAATTGTCAAAAAAATTAGGAAATAATCATAGAAATCATACCAGCACTTGTAACACACCCTAGAGATTTTAGACAGTCTGGTAGTTGAAAATGGGATTTAGGAACACAAAAAATATAAAGGGGAAGATTCGTGTTTTTATTGTTTCTCTTGTTCTTATGGCCCAATAACTTTAGCAGTGTTATTTTGTTCTGTGCCCATTATAAATGTCAGGAAAAGCAGAATGCAAAAAGCAATTTTTTTTAGATGTTATTTCTTTTAACTCTGATCTTAAAGACCACAGATAGTGTTCTTCAAGACTACTTTTGTTATGAACCTTTACTTCACACTACTAATGGACTGTGCCCATGGGCATGTGGTGCATGTCAGCTTTGCATAACTCATCCAGCTACTGAAATGGCTTACCATTAGCAGAAGGAATCACATGATCTTGCCCATGGAATACCCTGGAATTTCTGAAATCTAATGCTATATGCAAAAGAAATATACTTCACTTTTTCTTTAGATCATTCTAGCATGATGGAGGTCAGAAATCTCCTTTTGACAGAGCAAAACCTCATACTCCTTTATCTATCACCCGAAGATTCTTTGCCTCTTAGAAGGAATAAAAATAGAGCTGATGAAACAAAACATAACTTGAATAATTATGCATCAGAGCGGTGACCTAGCAGGAAAAGAAAAGAATGTTCTTGGGTTTTTTATGTCTCTTGGGAGCATTTGTGGTGTCAAATCAACAAATCACTTTTAGTAATCCAGCACTATTGCACGTCTACATGAAAATGATTCTTAAATATACTAGATTTGAATTTGAAGATTCCCTCATACCATCTTAGAAGCATAAAAGTGTTTAAAGATGGTTTAACTGTGCTGTACCTCCATGTCAAAACCACTAAGTAACAGGTGAAATGTGGCAGTAATAGGTGAAATGTCTCCAGTGCAAATGTTAGACCTTTAATTGGGAAGCCACACTTTGCATCCTATTCTCTGAGGAGTTAATCGCCTCTTCAACGCAGTAGGAATTGAACATATACAACATTTTATAGGACCAGACTTTACCTTGACTGAAAACTAACAGGTTTGCATGAATTCTGCAGACAGTTCAATAATGCACGATTCAGTAATGCCCAGAGATAATCAGGTATGCAAAAATTAAAATACTCAGAGCTATCTTCAAATTCTATTCCTTGGGGATGGTGTTTAATGGAAGTTAAATCCAATCAGTACTTTTTAGCTTTCTTCCCTGTCACAGAGTTTCAGTTTACTAATTATAAATGTTCAGCTGCAATTCCTTTACATCACTTTCTCACAGGGTAGAATTCAGCACCCTCTGAGAACTGAAAAAGGTTACACCACCATTTGTCAAGGTCACAATAAGAAAGGTTTTTCATTAATTTTAGATTGGCAAAGAATAAGAAATATTGCAATTGCTGCATTTAAGCCATTCACTGCACTAGTTCTCTTTTTATTTCACAGTCAGACAATTAGGGACTTTATTTAAAATGTATGAATTGCACAACTGTCATTAAAGCAGTGATTCGTAAGAGTTTATTTGCTTTCTTTGATGGAAGAATTACAGAAATGCAATTGTTCTTCATGACAATGACCCAATCATTCAACATCTGGTAAATAAAAATGGCTCTGAATAAATTTGACCACAGGTGGAGCCTCCATTAAAATGAGTACTCTGAAGGTCCATTTCTGCAAGGCACTGACTAGTCACTGTGCCAATACTGGCCATCTGCCTCCTCAGTTTGACCTGGAAAATCCCCCAGAATGTTATACTTTTGTGGTAGGAAGAAAACCAAAACCACGATCAAATGCTCTTAGTTTGTGTAAAGAGTCATCTCCAAGGCATGTTCCTGGTTAGTGCAGCAAAACTGTGAGTCAGAGGACCAGAACCAGAGCAGTGATTAGACCACTGGGCTTTCCCAAAGATGGTTTCAACAGTCTCTAGCATTATGTATGCTTTCTTGAATGAATGTCTTTCTCACGACAAATAGCTGCACTTCACATGTTCTTTCTTTTTGATATTTATAGAAAATTAGAAGCATTGGTTTGGATGGATTTGTTTCATTCATTTCCTTTTTGTAAGACTTGCCTCAAAAGAATACATCTCTATTTCAAAGCAATACATTTACTGCAAAGTGTTAGAGTCTAGGTAGCCTGAGACTGCATTTTATAGCATTTTTTTCATGGCTTTGCATCATCAATAAGTACATCTCTCAGGTGACACTACTCTTGTAGACTATAAGAGTACCAGAAGTCTATCTTCCTAATGATTGTGTGACTTTGGACTGGAGACATCATTTCCTGTCCTGATTTTGCCGAGACAGATTTGTTTTCTCATGTGGTACTATGCTAGTCCCAAAGTTTTCCTTGGTACACACAAAATCATCATTTTATTTCCTCATTGAAAATATTTTGGTTTATGGTTTTGTTTTCTTTTTGAGAACAAAAAAAACTCTTGTCCTACTTGTACTGTTAGCCATATATTAATCACATCACACGCACATCTTTTGCTCTCGTCACACAGTAAAGGTGTTTTTCCTGATTCTCAAAAACAAGTGTGTAAATGAAAAGCTTTCTTACCACCTCATCTCTCTTCTCTTCTATGGTCACTAAAAACCCAAGAAGATGAGAAAAGACAGCATGGGAAAGATTAGCTATTTCTTTCTCCCTCTAAATGTTTCAGATGAATTCTCTGTTTCAGATGAATTCTTTTTCCAATGTAAGTTACTTAAAATACAATTACTCAAAAATATTGTGTGAGCAAAAGAAATTGTCACAAATGTGTCAATTGAAATTTTTTAATTGTAATGCACTATCGTGCCTCTTCAGTTATTCATAAAAGAAAGAGGTTCATTTCCAGGACATTTTGACCTTTATGGATTAGCCTCTGAAACCACATACATTCCCTTTCTTCAAAAGAGCTATGTTTACTCAGATTTCTGATTTTTCAGGTCTGTGTTCATCAGCTCAAATGCATGCTCCACATTGAGTAAAAGCTCAGATGCACCAGCATGTACCACTGGCTGCATCACTTCTGGTGTCACTTCTCAGCAAATTAAAGCAGACGGTCAGAGGGCAAAGGGACCTGTGCAAGCTTCAGATTGGTCCTTGACCAGAACGAGTAGGTAACAGGGATTGCAGCAGCTTGCTATTATCTCCCTCCCGTCGGCTTCCACACAGCTGAGACAATCCAGTAACAGACAGCAATAGATTGGCATGAACAGAGGGGAAGTCAGGCCCAAACAACCTGACAACCTTCTGTCATGAAATGACTGGCTTGGTACATGTGGAGAGAGCAGTGGATGTTGTCTATCAGGACTTCAGACTTTACTGAAAACAAGCCAGTAAGGACTGAAGTCCAGATAATCAATATTGTCTACTGTAAGATCCTCATAGAGAAGCTGATAAAGTATAGGCTGGTTGAGAAGACAGTTGGATTGAAAACTGGCTGAATGGACAGGCCCAGAGGTTGGTGACCTGTGGCATAAAGTCTTGTTGGAGGTCAGTAACTAGCAGTGCATCCTAGGAGTCAATACTGGATTCAGTCCTGTTTAACATCTTCAAAATGACAAGACAAGATGACCTTCAAAGGTCCTTTCCAATTTTAACCACTCTGTGAACAGCATGGGATCCCAGTGGGATTCAGGGTGCAGCAGAAAAGGGAATCCTACAGTGGTTTAAGCACATTTTCAGACATGGGAAAAAATTACCAATTTAAATTTTAATGAAAGTAGAAACCCATGAAACTCCTCATTCACTATTATATGGTCTGTCAAAAACAGCATTTGCTCCTCAGAAGACATGCCAAAGAAAAATTTGAAATCTCTTAATCTAAAATTAAAAATTCGGAATCATGCAATGAAAAAAAATTGTCTTTTTTTTTAATCTCATAGCTTCAGGTGGTGATGGAAGGACATACTCAAGGTTTTGAACGTTTGAGGTAACAAGATTGATATAGGATGTCTTTTTCTGACAAGCTTCAGCACACCTAACAAAATCTTCCTTCATTGTTCCCTGTCTGCTTCATAATATAATTAAACTGTTCATCATTATTGTAATTGTCGGATATTCTGAAACAAATGATGCCTAAAGAATTTCATGGAATGAATTACCTGAAAATTAAGACAATTTTAATAATTTCTGCATATCAGACCCGTAATGACTAAAACTTTGCTAAAAGAAGATAAAAATACAGGATAGTTTTCCTAAGTGTGACCTTGGTGAAGACTGTCCTAATGCTGTCTCAAATCAACTTCCTGATAACCCTGGAATAAGCAAGAGAAGACTGAATCATACAGGCAGCAGAAAGGAGAAGCTGAGATACCTCCCAGGAGAGAGGCTGTGAGGAGGCTAGAAGAGCCAAAGGTGGTCATGGATGGAAAGCTCACACTGCTGTCCTGGAGCAGAGTGGCTCCATGCCCTCGGTTCTGAAAATAACAGAAGGGAGAGCAAGTGTTTGCAAGGAAGGGAGGATGTTTTACCTTTTGCCCAACAGTAGGCTGATTTTACATGCTGCTGACTATGGCACTGCCTGCCTATTGCCAGGTAGGATGTGTATTTCTAGAGTAAGAGCAAAAAAGTGTGTCTCAGAGATTATGTCCCTTCTCAGTACAGGAAGTCTTATTTTTGATGAATGCTTTGACCATGAAATCTCACCCATGCTACTCAAATCACAACAAATTAGCGAAACACTCTAATTTAAGGTGAACACCACTTGATTTGGTTTTCCTAAACACAATTAATCACTTGATTAGGCTACTCTTGCAAAACCAACAATGGTAAAGTAAAATATATATACATGTATCTTTTCTTCCAGGATGTGACTGGCATCAGCAAAGTCTGGGTCAGATTGGAGGGGATTGCAAATAATGCACCAGGGGTAGCCTCTATTGTAATGTTGTATAAATTGAACTAAATAAAAAAATTTTTCCCTTTTCCAAATGTGAATCAACTGGCTTTACAAATAGGATTTTATGCATGAAAAATAAGTTAGAAAAATAAAGCAAGCTTAATAGTTAATTTTTAAGATAGAATAGAATAGAACAGCATAATTTCACTTGGAAGGGACCTTCTAGACCACCAGCATATATAGGTGCATCGTCCAAATGCCTCTTAAATACTGTCAGGCTTGGGGCATTTGCCACCTCTCTAGAACTCTTGTTCCAGTGCTTGACCACCTTCGCAGTAAAGAAATGCTTCTTAATGTCCAGGCTGAGACTACCTCAGTGCAGGTTTAAACCATTCCCACATGTTCTGTCACTGTGTCCTAGGAGAAGAGTTCAGTACCTCTCTCTCCATTTCGCCACCTCAGGAAGCTGTAGAGAAAACAAGGTCAGCACTCACCCTCCTTTTCTCCAAACCAGAAAAGCTCAAAGTCCTGAGCTACTCCTCTAAGGACATCCAGCCATTTCACCAGCTTTGTTTCCCTCCTCTGGATGTATTCAAGGGTCTTCTTAAACTGCAGGGCCAGAACTGCACGCAGTGGTCAAGGTGAGGCCATGCCAATACAACACTGAATACAGCAGGACAATCCCCTCTTTTACCCAGCTGGTGATGCTGTTTGATGCACCTTGGGATGGGGTTCACCCTCCTAGCTGCCAGAGTTCACTGCTGGCTGACTCACACTGAGCTGCTGCCCACCAGCACCCCCAGATCCCTCTCTGCAGGGACCCTCCATCACCCTCCAGCTACTCCTCTCAGAATTTATGCTTGTGCCTTGTGTTACTCCATCCTACATGCAGAATCTGGCATTTGGACTTCTTAAATTTCATTCCATTAATCATTGCCCAAGACAGAGCTGTAAGAACTGTGCAGTCATGCCTTATGCTCACAGACAAAAGTTGCCACAGCCCTGCAGTCCCAATGGCCATCTTGGGACTGCCACTGCCAGCCATGTAGCAAGGCTCATTTCTCCCTGCTTTGGTCCTATGAGCCTATGAGCCTTTCTTTTGGTGCATCCTGCTCCTGTATTAGCTGTTCTTGTGATTTCAGTGCTTGGCAAGCATGCTTATATCACTGAGGGCTTGTGCAGGGTTTGCATAAAGAATACACTTAAACAGCTTCACCTGCTTTAAAGATGACAGATGGCTCTTGGTTTCACTTGCAGGCTATAGTTTTTAGACTCAAAATTGCCAGCCCTCGTTCTTGTGGGTGACTTTAACCTGCCAGATGTCTGCTGGGAACTCCACACAGCAGAGAAGAGGCTGTCTAGGAGATTCCTAGAGCGTATAGAGGATAATTTCCTGCTCCAGCTGGTAAATGAGCCTACCAGGGATGGGGCCCTGCTAGATCTTCTGTTCACAAACAGAGAGGGGCTGGTGGGAGATGTGGTGGTTGGAGGCCATCTGGGACACAGTGACCATGAAATAATAGAGTTTTCAATACTCAGGGATGCAAGGAGGGCTGTCAATAAAACCTCTACATTGGACTTCCAGAGGGCAGATTTCGGCCTATTCAGAAGACTAGTTCAGAGTGTACCCTGGGAAAAAACCCTTGAAAACAAAGGGGTCCAGGAGGGATGGACATGTTTCAAGAAGGAAGTCTTGAAAACATAGGAGCAGGCTGTCCCAGTCTACTGAAAGGCGAGCCGGCGAGGAAGACGACTGGTCTTCCAGGGAGATTTTGAAGGAAATTAGGGTAAAGAAGAGAGCCTACCAATCATGGAAAAAAGGGCTGGCTACTCAGGAAGAGTTTAGGAATAGAGTTAGGTCATGTAGAAAGAAAATTAGAGAGACGACAGCACAACTTAAACTTAATGTTGCCACTTCTGTGAAGGACAACAAAAAGTCCTTCTACAGATACATCAATAGCAAAAGGAGAGGCAAGGAAAACCTCCATTCTTTATTGGACATGGGCGGGAATATAGATGAGGAAAAGGCCGAGGTATTTAGCACCTTCTTTGTCTCAGTTTTCAACAGTAAGACAGGTTGTCCTGAGGACAGCTGGCTTCTGGAGCTTGTAGAAAGAATAGCCCCCCTGTAATCCAGGAGGAAACAGTTAGTGACCTGCTAAGCCACTTGGATCCCCACAAGTCTATGGGACCAGATGGGATCCACCCAAAGGTGATGAGGGAGCTGGCAGAAGAGCTTGCCAAGCCACTCTCCATCATCTACCAGCAGTCCTGGCTCACTGGGGAGGTCTCAGGTGACTGGGAGTTTGGATTGACAGGAAGTTGAACAGGAGCCAGCAGTGTGCCCAGGTGCCCAGGAAGGCCAATGGCATCCTGGCCTGTATCAGGAACAGCGTGGCTAACAGGTACAGGGAAGTGATTCCTGCCCTGGACTCTGTGCTGGTGAGGCCACACCTCGAGTACTGTGTCCAGTTCTGGGCCCCTCAGTTCAGGAAGGATATTGAGGTGCTGGAGCAGGTCCAGAGAAGAGCAACTAGGCTGGTGAAGGGACTCAAGCACAAGTCCTGTGAGGAGAGGCTGAGGGAGCTGGGGTTGTTCAGTTTGGAGAAGAGAAGGCTCAGGAGAGACCTCATCACTCTCTACGACTACCTGAAAGGAGGTTGTAGCCAGGTGGGGGTTGATCTCTTCTCCCAGGCAACTATCAGCAAGACAAGAGGGCATGGTCTTAAGCTGTGCCAGGGGAAGTTTAGGTTAGATATTAGCAAGAAATTCTTTACAGAGGGGGTAATCAGGCATTGGAATGGGCTGCCCAGGGAAGTGGTGGATTCTCCATCCCTGGAGGTTTCTAAGATGAGACTAGATGTGGCACTTAGTGCCATGGCCTAGTAACCACGGCAGTAGTGTATCAATGGTTGGACTTGATGATCTCAAAGATCCCTTCCAACCCAGCTGATTCTATGATTCTATGATTCTATGACCCAAGTGCTGGTGTCTGTGATCACCTATGGCAGATTCATTCCAGCAAAGGTAGTTGATGTGAATTTCCTCGTACTATTGCAGTAAGAAACTTTTCTACACTTCTTTTATGTTTCCTTTAATAGAAATGTCTCTCAGGTAACAAAGTTGAACACATTTTACATCCAGCAAGAGTCCCTTTCATTTGTTCCCCATTTTCTTACAATTTTTTGCGGGCTGCGCAGCTATCCAGGAACAGAGTGGAAATGTTTCACTCTTGCTTTAAGACTAGGCAGCTACACTTAACATAAAGATCTGAAAAGCAGTAACAAAAATGAGCAGCTCTGTAACGAATCAAAACTTAAACCATTTCTGAGTAATATTGTTTTCTTAAGACTCCTCCATTTCACAGACTATTTCTACAGCTGTTCACTTTTCACAGAATATTCTCAGTTGGAAGGGACCCACAAGAATCATCAAGTCCAACTCTTATGCAAAGGCCCATATGGGGATTAAACCCACAACCTTGGTGTTATTAGCACCATGCTGTAACCAACTGAGCTAATCTCAGGGTTATCACACAGGTTGCCTCTGTTTTTCAGCTAACAGAGACACTGTGAGTCACTACTGTAAGCCAAAAAATACTGCTTTAGCTGACCAAAGGTTCATTTCACCTGCAAAAGAAATGAGCAGAAAGAAGCAATTGTTTTTCCCTTTGGTCAAACCAAAGCACCGAATGGAAGACTTTATTTTCTACTTACTACATTTTTAGAAATTAAGTTGACAAAGAAAGGTGACTAAAATGGGGAATCTCAGGAAGGTGTATTTCTGCTCTAAGCTACTTTGTTGTGAATGATGAATAACACTACTAGAGTAAATGTCATCATTTAGTTTAAAAAAAAAGAAGCCAGTGTAAATAAAGGCAACTCCTAATGATACTGATTTATATCAGAATCAGGTCTCAGTTATTTCAATACACTGTTAGTAGTATATCTTTAAATTTCAAATAGGTCTGGTGAACTGAATAATATTCTTTTCTCTTCTATGAGAATGCAGATACTGCTTCTGCTAGCTATCAAGACCTGAAGGAAACAAGTATTGGACTTTAAAGGTTGTTGGTTTGAAAAATTGCATAATGAATTTCTGAGTCTTCCAGGTGGAAGATTTCTTATCTCCTCTACCGTTTATTTTTAAGTTTTTGCCAAATATGGATGGCTCTGGGTATAGCTAATGACTTCTTACACTACGAACAAGTATTAAGGGTTACTCTATTGCATGTTAAAATATTTCTATGGAAGTTTCCTGCCTATCTTTATCTATGAGGAAGTATTATGTAAGAAGTAAAATATCTAATTTTTTTAGTTTGGAGGATTTTAGTTTTGAGAGGTGCTTCTGCTAATTTAGTCTTTGACATTGGTTACATTCTTTTAGAATTAAAAATATTTCTTTAAACATTATATCTATTATATATTATATATTTGCAACAAGAAAAATCTTTAATTTTGCAAGATATATTCACTTCTCATGCTCAATACACCAAAATATACCTCTCAATTTGCTTGCACACCCTTGCCTTAGACGGTTTATTGTTCAGGTAGAGTAAGGGACATACAACAGTATGGATGACATTATTCCTTAAATCCATATACAATACTTTCATCTATTGCTAGTTTATTAGTAGCACTGTGAATTTTTAAATAACCTATTTTTTCTTATGAACTTGTTATGGCATTTCATTCACTCTACTATAGCACTGAGATACTCAGCTGAGTATTCTGAAATACTCCTAAGGTTGGTTCTTTTGCATCTTTTAGGACCTAAACATTTGGCTAGCACTTCCCACAGGCTCATTTTAAAAGATTTTTGTGTGGGAAGCTTAAAAGGTGGTTCATGTTTGCTGGGATTCTGTGGGATCTCAAAAATTATATTTATAAATGTGTGTTATGCTGAAAGATGTTTATGATGTCAACACACTGAAACTCACACATAAAAAATGCCTTCTGCTTTTATTTTTTCTGTGAGGAAGAAAGGAGAAATCTGTACTTAGAGTATCTCTTTCTTTTCTTTATAAGAGAACAAGTAAAGACTCAAATTCTTCAGTCTGAGCAGGAAGAGCATATAATCCTAAAAATGTATATCATACTTTTCTCACCAATGACAGTGTCATTTTTTCTAGCCTATATGTAATTCATGATCATTGCTGCTTGTGCCCAGGAGTGATATGCTATTTAAAAATAGTGTGTGATTCCATTAAAGCTAGCAGGTACCTTATAAAGACTTTCTCTGTTGAAAATGTGCAGGTGAGTTATTACAGTTTAAAACAGAAGAAGTGAATTTTCCTCTGGTGGATTTTCCTCAGTGCATGAGCAACCTGCAAACTAAAGTCAAATATTATTTTTATACCTGCCTATAGGATTCACAGACACCAATTGCAACAGCTGCAATTGAAAGTCAAATAAAATACACTGCCCCACATGCTGCTGTATAAATATAACAAGCTCTATTTTTTAGCCAAACTGCTTTCTTCTTTTAGATGTTGCTGACTACAGCAAAATTGTGAGTCTGTGTACTGTCTTTTTCCCTCTGCTAACAAGTCGGGGAAACTTTTTTGAAAAATACAAGAAAACCAACTTGCAGGCACTTTTGTCTCGTTTTCCACTTAGCTAGTTCATTTGTTTAAAACTGACTCATTTGATAAACAGTGAACAATCACTTGGTATTGTTAGATATATGAATGTATGTGTTATCTAATTTTCCAATTAGCAGGAAGAATTTAGACATTCTTGTGTCTTGTGTTTGTCTCACTCCTGGCATCACTGATACAAATTAATGTCCTTGTTCCCTTTACACTCTCTGGAATACAAAAAACAGTGTAAGTCGATATCTATTTCAGCTTCTGAAGCACAGGATCTGTTTCCACTTGAACAGTTGAAACGGTAACTTACACCAAGACTGGATTCTACATATGCAGAAACCCTAATTTTCAGTAACCTTAAAAAGGATTTATGATCTTTTGCAACCTGGACTATCAGATCTTAATATAGTATCATAGCCCTTGGCCACAAGAATTTAAAGCTTGATCTAGTGCTCCCTGCAGTCAGTGGAAAGATGCTAATTGTTTTCAGCTTACTTTGGATGACACCAGGATCTCATGGTTCTACTCTGCAAACCAAAACAAAGCCAAGCCTCCAGCAGCTCCTTTTGCTCCCTATGAAGGTTGGTCAAGCTGGGAAGTAAGAGAGAAATGACAAATTGTCAAGACCGTGAAAATGAAATAAAACTAAAGAAACAGCTTCTTTTAACCTCTCAGTTAAATTTTGCGACACAAAAGAAAGTTTGTTTTTATCACTGAAATATTGATGTATTTTTATAAAGACTTCACCTGTCTGAAGTTGAAAAAACCCATGATTTTAAGTAAGCAGTTCAAAAATTTTTCAGCAAAAATCAAAAGGACGCCAGAGCTTGATCTGTTCAGTATGTCGATAAGGGCTGTCATAAACAGGAGCAGTTTCTTAGCTCCTGTTCATGCCTGATAAGGATAGTCTCATCACCTGCTAGCAGTAACCTGAGTTTTCATAAGCTGTATTAACACTGACTCTGTGTTTGTTCATTTTATGACTCTGCAAGGATGCCTCTACCTTTGGAAATATGGGTTGACATTGAGAATGTTTCTGTAATTGTGTTTTCAAATCTTTCTTTTAGTGACTCTACCTACATCCTGCTGAGAAAGACTCAGTCATCTGCTACAAAAATAGCTGAAGTCATTACTGGACACCAGTGTCTCTGTGCAGAAAACCACACAGGTTAATCATGGGCAGAGACCTCTCTGTTTTGAATGAGAAACTCATAACAGTTCCTCTTACATGAGCAGAGCAAGTCATCAGAGGTCAGTGCTTCAGTTTGTCTGCCATGAGAAACGCAGGGACATTTTCCCTCCTTGTAACAGCAAGAAGCCTTAGATTAAACTAAGATTGAGAGGGGGGCCTCAGCTTCAGTACCATTTCCTAAGGGCTGTGGTTTTTACTTTGTTTAGCAGGGAAAACTTATGTGATCCTATTCTAGCTCTACTTGTCCGCCTTGTCTCCCAAATAACTTACCTCCCCAAAAAACACTGGCCAGTGATCCAAACTGGTACAAGTTTTCTGGTTCCTAACACAATTTGCTTTTTACGAGTGCCAAGCAAAAAAAAAAAAAGGCAGTTGAGGCAGCCTGTTCAGGGCCTCCACTGATGAAAGAGGAGGTTTAACCTTGATTAGACATCAGAGGATCCACATAGAGTAAGCCATTATTAATATTGTCAAGAAGTGAAAAGCTTCATTCATAGATCTTGCCTGCTTAGACATCAAAGTCAACCAACCTCAAAAGAAATCTGCAGGGAATCAGGCATCCTTAGTTCTCATATTGATCATATTACTTGTTCTGAAAGTTTCATCTGAGCTCTGGCAGTGCTTGACCTTGCAGAGAGAACATAATGTACAAACAAGGCAAAAGCCTGTACTTGCTTTTTTTCTAAGAGTTAACACCAGGTGAATAATTGATAGCAAATCATATATTTGGTAAAACATCTTGTTTTTTGCAAATAACTTCCCCCAAAAAATTACATTTGATAAAATGATACTGTTTTCTAATAAAAGTCCCAAAATCTCCAATCAATTGTTTGTGTGTCTCGTTTGCAAAACATTCAGTGTCTGCTACTGTAAATCAAAATAAAAGCTTTTCAGTTGGGCACAAAGTATAAATTTGTTCTTTATAGAAACAAATACAATATGGTCATGGACCAAACCAAAAGAAACTTTGACATTCAAAATTAATCTTCTAGGCAATTTCTAGGCTATATATGTCCAGACTTTTTACATGTTAAATTTTATGAAATATCCAGAGGTAATCTTCACATTGTTTTAAAATACTGACTTCAATAAAAAGTTAAATAAAATTATCTGCAGTAAAAATTATTTTCTTTTAAATTAATCAAAAGAAAGTAAGTAGGGGAAATGACAAAGAAGTCAGCAGGTGAGGAGAAAAGGCTAGGTAAAGAAGTAATCAAATCTTTGCTGCATTCTTTCTCCAGTATTTTCCATGCTAAATTGAAGAAGTAAATTTTTTTTCATCTTTTTTGTTGCGGCCTACCACATTTTGATAGGTAGTATTTAATTTTGCAACTGTATGTTTCATTTTTCAATTCCACTTTGCAACTATGCTTCCAAATAATTTAAGAAACATTGATTCTACATTAGCATTGAATTTTCTCCCTTTTATCCTTCCAATTCTCTCCCCCATCCCACCCAAGGATTAGTAAGTGAGTGGCTGTGTGGCCCTTGGTTGCCACATGGGGTTAAACCACAACACCGTCTTTTTCAATCTAATCTGGAATGTCTGAAGAAGAGATCAGGAGTTGTATGCTGAAAGACAATCTAATCATTGGAATTTATTCAGAAAATGCACATAATTTCCCAAAACTGTGACAAAAGTGGGAAGTGGAGAACCATAGTGAGCCCTCCCAGCTCCCTCAGACAGGTTGCGAAGGGCGACTGCAGTGTTCCCCAATCCCATGGGGCACCTGCACTCACAGGGAGCCACTGGCAAACACAGCACCAAGGGGCTGGAGCCACAGTAGAGCATGGTGGGACAGTGAACTATAGAAGGTTTCTCTGCTTCGGGAGACAGCTGCTCCAGCCAGGAATCTTTCGACCAGCAGATTTGTGTTTAGATGCTGGTCAGGCAATGAGTCATTGTTTTTAGAGGACACTGACCTTTCTCACACAGAGCGCTGGGCAGGTGCCTCCTGCTCCAGACCAAATGGCCACAAAGTCACTAAAAGTGACTAAAGTCATTTGCCTTTAAGTCACTAAAAAAGGAAGAAAATTTATAGAAGCACAGGGCTGTGACCTTATCCATTTGTACTTTTATGAGGCACCTAACATGGTATTTACGAGATGGTAATTGTATTATTTTAATGTTGATGGCAACTGTTTACAAGAATGTAGCTATTTTATTAAATATAAACAGTGAGATTAAATAGCCTGTTTACTGTAACCCAGCTAAATGCCTAATTAAATAGCAAGAGAATGTTCATTGGATATTTTAACAAATATGAGAGCGTTATATATTAATACTTTAAAATACACTATTGACATTGTGCCTCATTAGTTAAACAGTCCCTCTGTTAATATCATTTAACAAATATGTGAACATTATATATTAGTACTATAAAATAGACTATTGACATTGTACCTCATTAGTTAAACAGTCCTTCTGTTAAAAGCACATTAAAAGTACTTGAACTGTCAACAGTCTTGGTTCCTAATTTATAGTACCTCAGTAGTGGTTTATTTTACCCTGTTTACAGATCCCTAGACATCTACTCAAGACCCAACAAAATATAACATTCAATTCCCAGCTGTCTAACTTTGTGGAAATAAAACACACAGTCACTCACTTTATGGTTTTTTGAAGCTATGGTCCAAGATACAAAAGTTCACCTTGAAGTTATCTGAAAATTTCCTGTGAGAATAACTATGAAATTCCAGAATCTATCTGAAGTCTAATAAAAGCACTTTTTTATGATAGACATTTTTCTAAAACAAGTTCTGCCTTACTAGCAGAGGTTTTGTAGCTAATGACATTTCTTCATTGAAAGCCCTTTTAAAAGATTTTTTTTTCTTAGTTCCATAATATTACTGGAAAGAAAAGGGGGAAGTTCTTGTTGCTTTGATTTTTAATTAACATGCATTGGCATCAGTTAGGCAATTTCTATAACTATATATTTAATAGGTTGTGCTAAATAATAAATGAGAGTAAATGAGAATAAATGAGAGCCACAGATACGGTGTGTGCCTTCCTCTCTATATCATCACACTTTTAAACTATATTTGAAGTCTCAAAAAAATTCTTCTCTTTCTTAATACCTACCTAATATATGTTATTAAACCTTTAGAGTGTTTTGTTAAAGATGCAGTGAAAAGAGAAGTTAGTAGTTACAAATGTGAAATATACGGCTTTTGAGAATTTCAGTATTATATTCTCCTTCCCTTTAATGATAAGGTGTTTTTAGGAGTTAGGATTTCCTTTTCTGTCCTGTGACAGGGCTTCAAAGTGATGATTCTTGCACAGAGCATTTTCATATGATTGACACCACTTCGCAGAATTTCTTTTTCAGCAGTAGAAAAGCAGAGAAGCTGTTTCTTGGACAGTGGTGGTTTCATACAAAGCTATTTGTATGAGGCTTCCTGACCTTCTCTGGTTGATGGTTTTCTGAAGAACTGTGATACTAAGGTTTCACATCTTCTCATATCCACCATACTTTTACTCCTAACATTCAGTTTACAATCAGAACATTTACTCTTGTGAACTCATTATGGATAATTTAATGACGCTGAGTATTTTTATCTGGCAAAGTGTTCAGCCCATGTGCTGTATAAGGTACTGTAGTTCTCTTGCTTCTGTAAATGTTCTATATTTAAATCCAAGGAGGTGTTATTGAAAACATCATCACTAAGGCATTTCTATCTTGTTTGCATTCAAAGAAATCCTGTCTCTCCAGATCTTTTCAAGCTCAGTAACTTCTAATACCAGCAGGGAAAATTCCACTTCTGACTTCTTTTTCACATTCCTCTTCTTTCTTAACGCTATACTGAAGCAGTTCATTCCTCTGGTTTTGTCACTTGTGGTCTTAATTTCTTAGTATCAAAATTTCCTTCTGTTTTATCTTGTCTACCTCAGCAGCCAAGCTGTGTAAATATTGTTGACAGTCCTGCTCATTTCAGTGCTGTTAAATTATCAGTTTAGCTTTGCCTAACAGTCAGAGGTTGCAGACCTTTCCAGCTGCCACTAAGGCTATGCTTAACAAACACCGTATTTCAGATAACACAGTGCTGTTACCTCAACACCAGGTAATTGGCCTGATATTCCTCTTTTATCTCCATTCTTTGTGGGAACCAATCATCCAGTTAATTGCAAATTCAGTCTTGTCATGAATTTTCACTCTTCTTTCCCTGGAGGATATACCTGTTGTACAGAGCAATGCTGAGTTCTGTCTTATCTTCCATCAGAAAAAAAAAAACAAACAAACCAAAAACCAAAACAAAAAAACAGCCAACCAAAAAAAAAATCCAAACCCAACCCTGATAATTTAATCTATTTGTGAGCAATATACCCTATCTGGTGAGTAAGTAAATTAATGATATAGTAGTTTTTGCATTGTTAAAAGTTCCCCAGTGTCTTAGGTCACAATAATTTATGACATAAACAGCTCATCAAACCCTCCAAGGAGAGTCATGAAGAAAGAGTGGGGTCGATGAATTTTTCTTCATAATCATAAAGACTATGAGCCAGAAATCCTTGGGTACAGAGGGAGATTCCTACACTAATTTCATAAGTTGACTTGACAAATGACAGGACCTGGGCAACTATCAGGATCCCACACTTATCATGTAGCAGAAGAAACTATGGGGTGGCCCTTTGTTTACTCCACAGAGGCAAGGTTCTTTTCTTGCTGTACCCTGCTGAACAGTCCTGTATAGTCTTGAGTCTATACTTGAAATTTGGCCTTAATACCCATGTTTACCCAAAGCTATACTAAAAATAAAGCTTAATTGGGATAATTTATTTACTCAGTACCAACTCATTTTTCTTGTCTAAGAAAGAAATCAGCCACTTACTAAATCCATGACTACACAGCTGCTCAAAATTACGTCTTACCAGAGGAGGTCCTACACATTAAGCAGTACAGCCATATGTTCAATGAGCATTAGTTCTTATTTGTCTGGTCAAGTCAGAGTAAGCTCCAGAGGAGTCTGCTGCTCTAGGCAAACTGCCCAGCCCAACCAGTCTGTCACTGAATGCCCAGTCAACCTTGCCAGCTTGCGAAAACAGTACCTGTGCAATTTTGTTGCCCCTAGAAGCTGGCTGCCCCAAGCAGCCACCTGTTCTTGCTCTTAGGAGAGTGTTTTCTCAAAGTATGTTGGAAATCTCTGTTTGGAGGGAAAAAGGCATCTTCTTAGGGCTAATTTACTATTTTGCAAATGGGAAATCAACAAAAAAAGACAAGTAAACAATCACTGTATAACTTGTTTGTCCCAATAAATGTTTCCAGATAAAATTACACACCAGTTTCTCAAAATGTCAACACAGATGCGCATCAACACTAATTATGTGACAGACTGCGGAAAGGATTAGTCCTACAAAACACATCATGCTGGGAAACCAAAGGACCACAAAGAACAGTAATTTTTATCTAACCACAGAAATTTACACGGACTAATCAGTATTGTTTCAAAAAGCCAAAACACATCAACAGCCACAGCAACTGTGAAAATTAACTTTTATATTAAGTTATAGAAGGACTTTCTGCACAGTCCACAATATTTTTAATTAGTTCTTGTTTTCCTTCAGTCATATAAACTAGTTTTATCATCCTGATGTTGCCATTTAAATTACATTTCTTTTTCATTTAGAAGTCTTTCAGTGCTACAATTGACAGTAGTTAGTGCTACTTGCCAGACTTCTGCATCCAACCTGATTAGACCCTGTTGTCCTACAAATTATTTTTAGATATGTTTCAAGCACTCTAATTATGCTCAATGCACTGCATTGCAAGTAAAACAATTGTTGCTTCAGTGTCTAGGTTACTGTCCATGGACAAAATCATCTACACTGAGAGTGTTGAACTGCAGATGCAAAAGAGTAACTGCACAATAAATTCTCTGAAGATGAAATGGAGCAATAGAACCCTTTTTTTAAAAAATGGGCAGTTACTGTTTAGCAAGAGAAAGAATTCAAACAAATGTGTGGCAACTATCTAAATGACTGGCTAAATACATCTGGACATTTTCTTATGTGAACCTTGTTCTAAGTATTTTCAAGAGAAATGCCAAATCACACCACTGCTCCATAAAAGCTTATAAAGGTGGTGTCACCTCTCTCTGCCTCTCCTCTATCTGCTTTGGAAAGGAGCAACATCATTTTAAAATCAAAACTGCTGAAAAAGAGGTTCTGGATGTCCATTGTGTGAAGTGTTCAAGGTCAGGTTGGACAGACATTTGAGCAACCTGTTCTAGTTGAAGATGTCCCTGCCCATAGCAGGGGGTTGGACTAGATGATCATAGAATCATAGAATCATAGAATAACTTGGATTGAAAGGGACTTTAAAGATCATTTAGTTCCAACTTCCCTGCTGTGGGCAGGGACACCTTTCACTGGACCAGGTTGCTCAGAGCTCCATCCAACCTGGCCTTGAATGCTTCCACCAATGGGGCATCCACAGCTTCTCTGGGCAACCTGTGCCAGTGCCTCACCACCCTCACAGTAAAGAATTTCTTCCGAACACCTAATCTAAACCTACTCTCAGTGTGAAGCCATTCACCCATGTCCTGTCACTACATGCCCTTCTAAATGCCCTTCTCCATCTTTCTTGTAGGCTCCCTTCAGGTACTAGAAGGCTTCAATTAGGTCACCCTAAAGCCTTCTCTATGTGATTCTATGATTTTATCAAATTTAAGCATCACCATTGTTTCTCCATTTATTAAAATGTTACCCACAAATCAGACAATATCTCTGGTTCCATCGCCCTGTATGTTTCTCAAACTTCTCTGACCATTCTACTAGTGAACAGTTGCATTTTTATCCCATCTCCCACGCTTCTTGTCTTGAATGGACAATAATAAAATTTCAGACACTTCAGATGACACTTGGTAACAAAGTAGATGATACTAGCTATTTTAATTCTCTTTAGTCTCTCTGGGTGGCATTCATCTAATCTCCATGTCTAAAGAGTAGCTGCCTGGAGTCAATCTAGTCACCTTTTTTATAGTCAGCTAAAAGAAACAGGCACTTTTAGGGTAGCCTTTATCTGACCTATTTTAAGTATCTATTTAAGGATGAAGTGTCCCATGCCTCAGAAGTGTCTATTTCTTGCTTAGGTAAATCCTACCTTCTGTGTCTAATCAAGTTCTTACTGCCACCAGTGACCTGGTTTTTCTAATGTTTCTAACATTTATTTCCAAAGTAACAGGACTAGGAGTTCCGGAACAGGTTGTTCAAATTTGTTCAAAGTAAATCTATGCAAAAGATCTTCAAAACTAGACTTGAGTCTAGCAGGTTGATCTTTCCCTTCTGTGAGATCTGAGGTTTTGGAAATTTTTTCTCTAATTAAATTGAACAAGAAGTTGAAATGTTGACATTTTGCAAGACTCAACTACATTGAAAGAACAATAAAGCTCAGCTACAGAAAAGTCTGTCTTAATATATCTAAAAAATTCTTTTTCCCTTTACTAAAAAAGGCCGTCAAATCTTCAAAAAAGTATTAGATAAAATTTGGAAATGTATTGAAATTTTTATTTTAAAAGTTGAAAGGGTGTCTTTCAACTGTGTCAGTATAACATCAGAAGGCTTCAAAGCCCAATCCTCTCTCCTACTGAGTTTTGCTTTTGACAGTTTTGCTTTCCTGACTTCAGTCTCACCTGAAAATTCTTGAGGGACTGCAGGTAAAGCAAATTTAAATTACAGGAAAAAAATCCTAACACAGATGAAGAGAGGTCAGGTCCACATTTCGTATTAGTGCTAGCATATCTTTATTAATTTCATACTCATTTTCAATTACTGTAGTAAAACTGAGCAACTCAGCTTGGTTAGCAGTTACCACAGATGTTTCCAGATTGAGGTGTTATGAGCTTGGTTCAAAGCCAAAACTCACTTCAAAGGCACGCTGGAGTAAAACCCTCTGTCTTTCTACGGCCAACACCTGTTCCAGGCAGCTTTCTAAACTTAACGTGATCGCCTAAAAAAACATGCCGCTCAGAGGTGCCTAAGTGTACAGGAACATTGCCTTTTGCTGTCATGGTGGCTGGACACCTGCAGTCATTACACATACTTGGATACTAATGTGTCTAGGAAAAACCTAGGTAATAGATAACATGATCATCTTACTGCAGTATTCAGCACTATTGAGACTTAGTCTGATTTTATTCTGCACTATCTAACATGATGTTTTAGAAATACAAAACTAATTACTTCCCTCTTCAGTTTGGCAAGAGTTAAATTTTTCAATAATTTCAACAGTACTAACCTAGCCATTTCAGATTTCTTTCTGGAGAAATAGCTGGCCCTGAGGACAAACCCTGCTAAATTTAGTTCATACTAGATTATAAAGGATCGAACTGAGGGACTAGCAGACCAATCTCTTCTGTTAGTCTAGAACTCAGAGCTCTTAAATTACGATGTAAAGGATTCACTACTAGGAAATTAGGTTATCTGTTTCCCACCATATCAGTGTTCTGTTCACTGTGTTTAAATGCAAGAGTGTATTTTCAGTGGTTCAAAAAAATCCCATGTGGCCAATTTTGGTAAATGCCTTTGGTCAATCTGTGCAATAATTTTTCATAGTTGAATAATTTCCTGAACCCATCTACCATAGGGTGGCCTTGAGCTTATGGAAGTGTCTTTCTATTTCAAACCAAAAATTCCTTCCTGAATCAAAGTATATTTAGGCTAAAGTTTCTGATATATTTTCTTGGCCACATAATGGGTTTGGAAATATTAGTCAATGTCATTTGTCTGATTGCGATAGACAAGTAAAAGAAAACAAAAATCAAAAGTCTTTTTCAAGTTTTAAGAACTTTTGGATGCTATATTTATACTTAGGTAATTAAAAGCTAGCATCCTGTAGCCAGTTGTAGTTGGTTTCCCGCCAAACCCCACAGACTACAGTGAAAACCTCCCAGAAGAAAAGAAAAAAAAAACGGAATAGCAAAAGTTATATCAAAAATATATATATATTTTACATACATATCACAGATCTATAAAATTAAGATACTATGTACATATAAACACAGAAACCCCAAACGGGTCCCAAAAAATGGAAAAGGGGAAGGGAAAAGGGAAAAAGGGACAAAAAGGGACAAAACAAAACAGATCTTCACAATTGAAAAACCCAGGAACTAGCAAAATAAAGAACTAGCAAAATGAAATCTCACCACTTCCCTTGAGAAAAGCAGGATAGCCAGACCCGGTCAGCACTCTCTACCTCCTGCGTGGCAGACAACAGCAGTCGCTACAGGCCTCAACTCCAGATGAGCAAGACCAATGAAGGGACCTACTGTTCCCGAACCTCACCGGAAGAGAAGAGAGTGAAGGCTCCTCTTCCTTTCTTATTTATACCTCTGTTTACGTAAAGGATAGCATGGAATACTGGGAACATAGGGTACTTCCCTGGTTACAAGCTAGTCTCCAGGAAGACCTAGACTGAAACTATCACACATCCGCACATGCATGTACACAACTCTCTTCAACCACGGACCTAATCTTGTTACATTTGCTTAGAATTCTCTATTAGAAGGAAGAATAGAAGTGTAAGTGCCAAAATCCTAACAGCTTTGGTCTACATACACAACAACAGTATATGAAAAATAGTATTAGTGATCTTTACACTGCAGTAGAAGCAGCTATTGCCTTCTTGTATTAGTATTGCCTACCACAGGTGTTTCGCACCAGGAGGTACTGGTCTCTTTTGATACTATTAAGAAGGGCACTAAGGTTCTGTAAGGCGTGATTCACAATGCTGTTATTTATTAGAGCTAGCATCATAAGAAGTGAACGTAATAGATAATCTATATCACTTTAGATGGGGACCCACCCGGGGACCCCAGATGATGTAGCATCTAAGAGCACTCTAACCCCTGTGTGGCACACCACACAGACCCTGCCCACAGCAGAGATTTTCTCTCCCTGTCATTCAAGCTATTTGCAGGATTTTCTTAAAAGTAAACAACTGTATCTTTTCTACAGCTAAACGCTGTTCAGCTGAGAACTTCTTGCTAACTTTTAGATCAAGGCAAGGTCAAGCAGGTGGTATAATTGCAGGTAGGAGGTGGGAGTTGTCTGCAGGACACTCTGTCACCGTAAGCTGGTTGAGTTCATTCCGCAGCCCAGGGATTTGGCAGCTCAGCACAGGGCTGAAAGCCATGCTGTATGTGGGTGCAAAGATTAACTGCTGTGTGTGTCTCTAACTTCTCCACGTGCAATAGTCTTCTGATCAGGGTCACTAATATGGGATGATATAAAGCCTTGTTTTGTCACTTGTAGTTTTCTCAAGTGTTTCTCTGTTTCAAAGGATGGTGAAATGACAGAAGAACTTCACACTCTTTTAAGATAATATGTGACTGTGGTGGGTTGACCTTGGCTGGATGCCAGGTGCCCACTCAACCACTCTATCACTCCCCTTTGCAGCCAGACAGGGGAGAGGGTAAGGTGGAAAACAGCCTGTGAGTTGGGATAAGGTGAAGCAGAGTGAAAGATAACACAGTTTAGTCTTTACTTCCCATGAGCAGCAATGGTTGGCCACTTCCGAGAAGCACACATAACAGTTTCTCAGCAAACAGCCATTGGAATTAATGAATGCCTGCCTTCCTGCTCCTTTCCTTAGTTTTTATATCTGAACTGACATCACATTGTATGGAATATCCCTTTGATTAGTTTGGATCAGCTGGCCTACTTGGGTCCCCTCCCAGGATCTTGCCCTCGATTGAGGAATGTTACAGTGCTGATGCTGTGCTCAGCAGTAGCCAAAACACCGGTGTGTTATCAACACCCTTCCAGCTACCAATGCAAAGCACAGCACTGTGAGGGGTCCTGTGGGGAAATGAACTCCAGCTCAGTCGGACCCAATACAGTAACCCAGCCTGGATGGATCATCCTGAGGAGATATCTCCTATGAAGAGGACTGAGACAGCCCACTTATGTTAAACACCCAGTGTCTAGACAGAGTGAGATCAATGCCATGTCACATGTCAAACACTTGAATCAAAATTAGAGTCAAGCTGTGAAGAAACCTGTAGGAATTTTGATTTAGTAGTGTGTATTTGCTCTGCCCAAAATCTTGGAGGTTTTGAGTGACAGACAAACTCTACTGATTGCATACTAATTGTGACTTCATACAAGCTTGCAGCTTGTTTAAACAAGTCTGTGTGTGTTAAAACAGAGGAAATATAGGCTAGAAATAAAGAACCAGAGTGCCCTCTGGTAAGCAAAGACAGAGGATAAAGGGCCCAGCACAACTTGGAGGTAATTTGTCCGTAACACAGGTAACATCATAGGTGGGAAAGGTACCTCTTCTATACTGCAAAAGGGATAGTTCACACATCCAGGCATATTGGCTAAAAGATATAGTTCAGTAATCTTTAGCCATTTAGAGATTCTTTAGATTTATTTTTTTTTCTAACCTGAAGTGGCTGCAGAGATGAAGGAGTTGGGAAGTGAGCAGCTGAAGAATCAGTATTCCAAGTTTAAAGCCAAGCTATATTCAGGTATATTCCATAGATCCATATGCACACACATGCACAAGCAAACAAAAACCAAAAAACAAAACCTACCAAAAATCAAGCAAATCCTTTGCCAATCAGGTCAAACCCTATCAAATATCCAAAGGCTTTCCAGGTTTTTTGATAAATTATTGAATGTATCTCTTTCTTTTAAATGAACAGCTTCTAATTAGCACTATTAAAGGGAAGGAAACACTGGAAACACTAAAATACCCTTACTTAAATTATTTTACAATTTTTCTAGCGGTGTGAAAGACAGCCTTTTTTAGTAGACATTTATTGCTTTAGAAAAAATAACAAGAAACACTGACAAATTTATATTTTTGAAAGCAAATATATGTTTAAGAAAAAGAAGATATAATTGGTTGCATTAATAGGGACATTTTTCAGTTATTAGTAACAACGAAGTACATTGCAAATTAAAAAGAAACTCTTACATTGTGTGTTTCCTTGAATTGTTGCAATACTCTGCAAAAGAAAATTATATCTGTAGAAGGTCTTCTGTTGTATATTATTTTATTATAAGAAGATGGGAAATAAAAATATATAGATAATGACATATTTAGCCTTTTTATTTTCACAGTTGAATCAGTTGTTTCTCCTAGAGGAATAAGACTGTGTAACTTATTCACACTACACATTTATGCCAAACTAACTGAATTCATTAATGAAGTGGTAAAGTTCCTGCTGTTTTAGCATGGTTGGATCACATTGCAGTGGAAGTGAGATCACATGTTTAAGAAACTCAATCTTCTCCAGGATTAAGATTCACATACAAAACTGGAGGACATTGCTTTCAAATGAATCATAAGAGAAAAGAAAGAAGAGAAAGATCTTCTAAAGCATGTCATAAAACAGTCTTTGACAGTCAGCTGATAAACAGAGTTGAAGAAAAGTTAAAACCAGGACAAAAGATAAAATGTCTAAGCTGTTCACAAGAATACTGATGCAAAACAGTATATTGAGAAGTCACTAATACTAGAGGGAAACAGCATGTGATGACAGAAACCATTAGAAAAACCCTTAGGCATAAAAAACATTTTCTGAAAAAGGAAATTAAATTTGCGAGTTATTGACTCTAAAGCTTAAAACTACTTGGGAACTATCTCTTATTTTATATACAAAACCAACTGGTAAGGGTTATTTACAATATGTTACTTTTGTAGCTTTTTATGAAGAAAATTCTATACATCATTCCTCTAAGAAATAAGAAGAAAATTCTAGAAATAGCAAACTTGCTAAATCAATTTGAAACTTGTAAAAGAGTAACACAAAAAGAAGCTCTGCTGAGTAAGACTAAATATTCCTCTAGCCCAGTTTCTTGTCCCTGGCAATGACTAATGGTGAATGCCTAGGAAAGAGAAAAAAAGAGGAAAAACAAATAGTGATATCTCTTGTACATATTCTTCTCACATCCAAAAGTAATGGATTGGAGATTTCCTGAGCCAAAGGTTTGACATATTTTATTGTTGTTTTTATTTAATATCCTGTGTAACTTCTTCTGCTGTGCATTTGTCTTACTTTTTTTTTTTACTCAGTGTAAACCTCTGCAAGTTGTGTTCCACTCTCTCTTGAACAGAGGGGTTTCACAGCTTTGCCATTGCTGTGTGAGCAAGCATTTCTATCTATCTTGAAATATTCATCTTCTGATTTCATTTCATTTTTCTTCAAAAGAACAACAAATATTTTTTCTATATTTATCTCATCTTTGACACTTATGATTTTATAGAACTATACTGTATTTTTCCTTGGCTGACCTTTTTCCAAGCTGCAGAGTCTTTGTCTGTAATGTTTCCTCTATAGAAGCTTCTTCATAACTTTGATCATCCTTGTTTCCTCCTCTATGCTTCCACTACCAGTAATTATCAACTTACCACTTGATGTTTTCACTGTTGTTGATAAATGGGCTAACCAAGGAAACCTCAAGGGAAGATTCAATACAAACCCTGGCAAAATTCCAGAAACCCATTTGTTTTCTAAGAGCATTTTAAGGTATCCTAAGTAAAACTTAGTCTGTAAGTGGTTGTGATGATATTATACTGGGGGAAAAAGTGAATAATTTATTATGAGAACCCACCATTTTGAACTCCTCAGGCCACTGGGAAAAGCCTGAAAGACTACTTGAAAAGGTCCTTTAATTAATCTCTCTGTCCAAAGACAAGGGGACCTACTCTGGGTTAGGAGACTTTAGTGTGATCAACCTTATATACAGCTATCTCATCCAGTCTTGCTATTGTTGGATTGTAATAGAAAGGGTCCATGAAAACCAATTGGTTAGTCTGGAATTTCTCTAGCCTGGTTTAAATCACATTCTGAGAGTGCAGAGACCATGACTGAACCAGAATCATTGAGGATCAGCAAAGATGCGATCACATTGAATGATTATTAGAAACTTGAAAACTGACAGACCAAAGAGAAATAATTTTTTGTTCAATGAACAAAGAGGCAGTAATAATGGTGTTTTATCAAGGACATTTTTTGCATTTACAATCTCCATAATTATTCCAGAAAAAGCAAAGGATGACATTGGGCTGCTTAAAATAAGACTGACACTGACTGAACATAGAAGAGGATTTAAATACTATCTGACATTATCAAGTCAACCACTTTACAGCAATAGTGAATTGAAAGTACTTTAATTCATCTCTTAAATTTCCAAGAAAAGAAAGGTTATGTAAAACTTGAAATATGAATTTTATTTTTTAAAAACGGATTCTTCAAATGTATTAACACATTATTAGACAAATGTTATCTTTTAGATGTTAGCAAGAAGTAGAGATATCAGGTATTATACCAAGTAGTTTACCACAAGCTATAATCCCAGTATTTAAAAATGAAAGCAGGACATTGAATAGCATGGGTTTGTAAGCACTTTCAGGAGAAATACTGGGAGCAAAACAATTAATTGTGCTACAGAGGAGTCATTTTGCTGTTATTAGACAACTGTTACTATTCTCTGTCCTTTTCTGAGTTTCTGAGGTCTTTCTGACTAGTTGAATTTCACTTGGTATGGCCAAAATAAATGAAAGAGAACTGTCTCCTTGTGTTGCTATGTTGAGAGACTGATGAAGGACAACTGGGTCTCACCCTGTATGACCAGGTACCTCCTCACAAGCTCCCAAGATAATATTTTTGTTTGTCTTGTGGTTACAAGGTGTCTTACATGTTGAACTCTTAAGAGAGCAAACAAGCTGCACAGAAACAAATGTTAATTTCTTCTTATTTTTGCCATTAATGTAGCTGTACCTGGCAGAATGGAGTCTGTGCCTGTCCACAACATGATCTCCTGGGGTAAAAGTGGCCCAACAGCATTTGCTAGGGCTCTAAGGAAACTCCAGTCTTTCAGTTCACATCTACTTCTTTTCAGCGTGCCACTATCATCCGGTTTGGAGTTTTCCTGTGCCAAGTCTGTACCTGGCTGCCCTTGGTGGCCTGCCCCATAACTCGGTCATCGTTTCACCCTGCCTGCTTGCTCCTTTTAGCAACCTCTTTTATGTAACACCACAGCAACCACTTCAGCAGGAACAGAAACAGTGTGCCACAAGTCATAGAAATAATGCAGGTGTTTCTCAGTTCCTTATTCACATATTTGGGGGGAAAACAATACAGCCTATTCATATGATGGAATTACTGTTATTCTTGAGGTTGGGGTCAGTGATTTGCTGGTGCAGACAAGCACAACATCAATGAAAGCAGAGGTACCCATCTGCATCAGCAAAGAATTTTGCTCACAATCTAGAGAGACAAAACTGGATCCAGTAAATAACCGGTAAGAAATGAAGAAAAGAAATCTTTCTATTAGCAGAACAACAAAGAAGTAAGTATAGAGTTACATTATAATGCACCCTCTATGCAGCCTGATCTTCTATTATGCTGAGGGTTCGAAATTACCATAGACTTCAATAGGACTCTTATAGGACATTCACAGCTCACAAAATCAGGATTTGTGGTACTGTGACTGGTATGCAAATAGGTAACATGAGACTACACTAGATATAAATTAAACTGTAAGGGGTTTAATCTTTGGTTTGGAAATGCAATGTGCAGGAGCAATTATTAATAGAGGTTTAATTCTTATCAGATACATACATGTATGCAAATACTTTTTTCTTCTCTTTACGTCTTGCCTTGAGCAAATATAAGATGAAAAAACTCCACTGATCATTTCATTTTCCCAGAAGAGAGTTGGAGGAACACGTCCGAAATGCAATCTTCTCATAATCAAAGTTTCCAAAGTGTTTCAGTAGGATTATATGCAGGATAATGGGTAACGCTTCTCTTGTAACAAAGTGGTGCCGCTATTCTCCACACGCCTTGTGAGGCTGCAACGTCCAGTCTTTTCAGCCCATGTTATTGCAACGTTTCCAGACAAAAAGAAAACCTGATGAAGAACACATTGGAATTAAGCTAGATTTCAGAAAGATTTTGTATGGTTCATGTGAAACAGAACATAAAGTGTTCACGCAATTAAAATATATTGCTCTTGTGAGCTTTACTGGGCCTGACATTTCAAGGTCTGTGATGAAGAAGAACTTCCTTCCTGGTTTTCAGTTTATTGAGCATAATGTGCTTTATTTCCTGGTATTGCCATGTTGGTAGAGACACACAATGGGCTGATAAGGACAAATTTTGAAGTGATGAGGACAAGATTCATTCAGATTCCAGTAGGATCAGATTGAACGTGTTACAGGTAATTCAGTCCTGATCCAGCAGAATATCTAAGTATGTTCTTATCCTTAAGGTTTAGGAGTATGGACAGAGGTGACTTTTTCTGGTCATATGAGTGCTCTGGACTTGGAATCCTTTGAGAAAATTGTGAAGAAGGACTTGTCTCAAGGCCATACCATCTTTCTATTCTTTTTTAGCCACCTGGTCTACTGATGTGAGTAGCAGTGCTATACCAAGACAAGACCACATCACCTAATGGGTCTTTCGTATTGCACTACAGTCACCCTCAGCTTTCTGCTGCACAAAAGCTGGCAACTTTGGCTGTTCATTTATCTCAGTGTAAATGTGAACTTTACAGCATTACAGCTGTGAATATAGAAATATACACATCACCCAAAGCCTGAAATTTTCAGGACCTTCAGCTGCCAGCTAGCAAGACTATTACTTAGATTTACTGTGAAATTACATGGTAATACCAGCCTATTGTACTGTGAAAGGAAAATACTGGAAAAGCTGTTTCTTTGAGTAATCTTAGCTGTGTTACTAGTTTACCATAAATATATCCAGTATTTGATTTTTACTGTAAGTTGAATCAGTGTTTACACTATAAAGCAATTCTTTGAGGAATAGTGTTTATATTACCTGTGTATCCATGCATACAAGGAGAATAATCTTGACTTAAAGCTCCTCCAGCATTCTGACAGGCAAAAAACACTTCCTCTCTTTCTGCAGGATCACAGGACAATCTAGGTTGGAAGAGACAGGTCTGGAAAATGCCCTGAAGGCGTAGACTGCACAACTTCTCTAGGAAACCTGTGTCTAGGTGAAATTGTCTTCATGGGAAAGAAGCTTCTCCTTGTGTCCGTCCTGAACCTCTCCCATGCTAAAGAAAAAGATATACAGGCAAAGAGGGATGACTGGACTGCCTACAGATGCATCTCAACCTGCCCTGTTGCCCCCATTCAGGGAGACTCCCTCACCCCCAAAAAATTGAAACAATGCTGGTAGATGTACTCTGTAGATAATCTAATTTCTCCTCCACAACTCTTTTGATGTTCAACTTGAGCCAGTACTTTCTCTGCAAACTTGTCCATGGAGGCAAAATCCACTCTGAAAGTATTTAATGGGTCTACCACTGCAATGATAATTTTGCAGTGTACAAAAGCCTCACTGAAAAGAGATACAATAGAAACCTGTTATATAGTGTAACTTGGAATAGTAATGAAAGTTAACAGCAAAAAGCAGAAAATAGTGGAGTAACAAGGTTAGTTACAAGGTAATAGCTATTTTCTCTGTTGTTTTTTTGGAAGTTACTAACAATCAAATACTCTCATTTAGTATTGAGAGAAAAATAGTAAAGCCTTAGACCAGGGTAGTAGGTGGAGCAACACATGTACTTCTCTGCTCGTTACTCCCCATTCTTTGCCTTTTACAGCCAACATATCTGAGTCATCATCACTGTTTTTCCAGCATTATTGGCATTACCCAAGTTCACCTATAGCCCCGACCATCAGAGCCTAGGATGGCATTTGACCTCATTGTGTACTCAAGCCACTACACTGTGCAATCACAGACTTTCATACTATCTTGCATCAGTTGGCATTTCTGAAGATGCACAGCTGTGCAGAAATGGTCAGCTGTGGCAGTAGAAAAAAACTCACCCAACCACTCTTCATATAAAGAGAAAAACACATACCTACTGTCCTGGCAACATGGCTGTGCTGGAATAAGACACAAAAGGCAAATGCAAGCCCAATGCAGTTTAATTTGCTGCCCCAAACATAGCACCTGTGTCCTCTAAAGTGACACAAAAAACCCAGAGATGTTCTCAGAGGAACCAGTTCCACCCACCTGGGGATGATTTTTCAATGATAAGAAGAGTTGGAGACATAGAAATGAAGAGAGAAAATATGAAATTATGCAGGAGGTCTCTGCTGTAAATCATCTAAAAAAAAAAAAGCTTTTAGGAATTTGCTTAGCTTTATCTCAAGCAAATGTGTTGGCTGTAAATACATTGACTGGAAAAATACACTGAATAAATCTACTGTTCCTCCCATGCTGGCTTGCTGAGAGTGAAAAATCACTTGACATAACCCTTATTCTATTTAATACACCTTGAAAAGCCTAATAAAGTCTTTTAAGCAAGGGAGATGCTTTGAAACCTTTGCTGCAATTAGAGGGAAGGATGCCTCTATTATGCTAAGAGATGAGCTGAACAAGTTTAATTTTAGTTCATGATTAAGAAAAAGTCTCGGATGTGTTGCTGCGTTCAGAGATTTAAAGTCTACTGTATATCACAATGGCATATTTATGAGCAACACAGTGTGATACTCTCATTCACTCACAGAGAGAATGACATATACAAACCAATAACAATCCCAAATCTCAGAGGAATCACACACTACTTCAGCTTCCAGTTTAGTGAAAATAAATTGTTTTAATCTGTAACAAGCTCTGCAAATTTAAATAAGTGAACAATAAATACATAATAATAATAACTTAGGACTTACTATTCTTTTTCTCTTCCAATATTCTGTTATAAGGGAACTTAATGAAGCTCTTAAAACAAAACTATACTAAATTCTTACTATCATAAATTTCCTTGAAAAACTAAAAAATAAAGAGGAGTAAAGTCCATAGTTAGAATAAATAGGCCAGATACTGTTTTCTAATCCAACCCTTTACACAATCCTATCCTTGTATTATGTTTGCCAACAGGGTAGGTGGAAGTCCTTTCAACATCTGGGCAGCATCGTGTTCATGCGTGCAGCATTGTGTTACCACGTAATTCACTTAATCTGCACTAGAGGGTTTCCTTAAACATCCCTTTCCTTAAACACCCCCTTGCCCCCCAAGCTATGCATCCTGTGCACTCCCTCTCATGAGAAGCAGCAGAGAATTTAATTCAATGTTTCTTTGCTTCCTAATGCCTGATGAGAACATGATTGATTATTCAATCAGGATTTTTCCCACTTTCCCCAAATACCAATAATTCAACAAGTTACACTCTGAGTGAAGGTCAGAATCATCACAGTTCTTATCCTACAGCTCATCCCAACAAAGACTTGATTGCCTGCAATGGTGGGGTTTACTGATGTTCAGCTCTCTAGCAGCTCTGTTATAGCTATGTTCCTGTCCTCTGACAAGTACAGTCCATATGTTTGGTAGTTTTAATATGGTTTCAGTTCACATATCCCAGTTTAAATTACTTTATGTAATGTATATCCTCAAAGAAATAGTATTCACAATGTAAATGGCCCTTGTAGACATCCAGAATTTTGTAACAGAATGCTTTATTTTTGCTATGATTACTTTGGAGGACAGCAGCAGATATGGGAAATGGAATGAAATATAACTCTCAAAACAGCTGTGAAATTCTGAAATATTTTACTTTCTCTTTGAATGTAAATTTCTTTCTAAACTTGTCAAGGCCACTGCTTTTTAAAACTCATTTTGCACTTCTGTATCCTTGAAATATTTTAAAAATATTTACTTGATTAGAAACTGACCACTCAACCTTGTCAAATACTTTTCCTGCATGTAAAGACAAAGGAATGCATTGAGCTAGTAAATTATAATAATCCCATAATCCTAAGAGCATGTTTACAGAGTTTTCATATTGCTAATTACCAAGGGAGTTGGCATTTAATTACTTTCTACGATCTTCACAAAATATTTCTCTTTTGTCTTAGCTTTTTAGAACACGTTATTTATTATTTTTCTCAAATTCCCTGAAAGACCCTAAATAACAAAAGAATTTAATTTGTACAGTGTGATGAAAGATTCCATTTATTTGTCATATCTGAAATTTAAATATGGTTTTAATTTATTTTTCACATTGAGATTCTGTTTGAATTTGCTCTTTAACAATCTTGTTATTTATTTTGCATTTATTTTGTTTTCTTTCAAAGTTATTCAAGATTAATAGATACATCTCTCACAGTATTGGCAACTTTCCAGAGAATTTTATTAATTGTCTCTCTTACAGTCCATAATAGCAGAAAGTTCACTCTTTCTTTCCTCCTCCTTGGACCTTTGCCCAAATTGATATTCAAGCCAAACTCACATTTAAGCCAAGAAAGAATTGGTGGAATGAGATTTTAAAGATTAGGTCAAAACTCTTCAAAGCATAAATAAGTTGCCGGCACCAATATTCTCTGTTTATATATGTGTTTTATAATTAATGCTAGGAAATATCTTTTCACTTAAAATATGAAAAAGATGAAAACCTATGTAAATGGTTGAAATGGAAAATGAAGCCACAAAACTATGTGGAAAGGTGTTCCCTGTACCCCTTTCAGACAGTGTATTCTGAAAAGCTGGCCTTTAAAAGGAAGAAAAGTAACTTTGCTAATGAAAAAGGATAGCATTTTATTTTCCAGATTAATGCTTGTGGTTTTTAATGAAAAAAAAAAAGAAAACAAAACACATGGAAATCACCAAACAACCTTTCAGTGTAGAATCATACCAAGGAAACAAATCTGCCACTTTGGAACTAATATCTTACAGCCTTGTGCTCTGTGTAAAGATTTTTGTGATATTACCAAGTCCTCAAAAGATCTCAGCAAAACATGTTATGAAGTACACAACTAACAATTCTGTACAAATATACAAAGCATACCCAAAACTGCTCATGATTCAAATAGTAGTTTTTTTAATATTTTCAGGTAAATAAAGAGGTAAAATAGAGACTTTAAAAATCTTAGCTATTCTATTTTGTTTTGTATGAAGTTTATAGTTTTGAAATCAACCTGACTTAGAAATTGTCTTTAAAGACAAGAATTTTAGGCTAAAGAGTTTTACTTCGGTTCCTAAACTATTTTTTTTCTTATTTGGGTTTCTTTGTTATGTTTTTGTTTGTTTGTTTATTTGGGCATTTTGTCTATTGTTGTTGTTTTGTTTGGCCACGGAGCTGAAAATTCAGTTGTCTACACAGTTCATCTGGTCACATGTTGCCTAAAGCAGTAGACAATCCTTGAAAGTAAACTCAGCAGTATGTCCAATTCAGAAAAGCTTTGGTTTGATCTGTAATGCATAGGACACATATTTGATTAAAAACCTGCACAGCAGCAGTCAGTCCTATTTATTCCCCAGGGAACAAATATTATTCTCCCCAAAGCATGTTCAAAAATTGTTTAAGTTAAATTAAGAAGAAATAATAAATTTAACCCTCAATTTCAATAATCCCCAATACATTCAGGATTTTGGGGTGAATGTTAGCAATTAGCTAACAATCTAATAGTGGGGTCTACCTATATAAATAACACTTGATCCAAAATTCTTAATGGACCTTCTTTTAAGTATTTTTTCCAAATGACATTGGACAAAATTGGTAATTAAAATAGTATCCCTTTTTGCTATGAGGGTATTTGAAAAAAAAATTTGTGCAGCTGCCTCATCACTGAACAAGTCACAGACAAAACTGTATTAAAATTAATTTTTAACTTTTCTTTCCTTTTTTAGGAACAGCTTTCTTAGTGCGTTGAATTTCAGCTGGCCAGTTGTTCACTACTCTGCACTTTCTATCATCTTTACCCTGAAGCAAAGTAGAATCATTGTGTATCATAATAGTACCTACAGCATAGATGTGACTGTGTTTCCAGACAGTGAGGATGTGGGCTGTCTTTATGAGCTAATAATTCTTGAATGAGACATACCATTTTGATAAAGAGGGGATGAGTTCTTGAGGTCTACTTCTTTTGTGCATCTCTGGGGGGGACAGGATGCTGCTGGGACAGCTCCTGCATTCACTGTATCTCTCTTCACTGCCAAGGCTGGAAGAGAGAGAGGTGATACCACATCATCTTCCAATATTTCCTTAGAAGTCTGATTTGTTGATCTGTAATGATTTTCTGCTTCCCAGGAACACAGACCCAACAACAGTAACAGCAGTTGTTGTACCAGATCACCAGAGATTTACAGAGTTCCTTATTTCCAAGGAGTATTGCTGCAGTGTGGAGGTCACGGTCCTGACAGAGAGCCACTGTGCAGTGTTATACGACTTTCACTGCTGTAAAACTTCAAATCTAAACAAATAAATGTGTCCAATGCAATATAGTTCTCTTTTATGTCCTGGGCAAGTCTGCAGTTTCCATGGTTACCAAGGGGCAGCCTAACAGAGAAGCTGACCACGTTTTCTTTCAACAGATTTTTTATGATTCTCCTTTTGAAAAGTTAGAATCAATCCCTTGTAACACATATTCATGAATCTTCAATTTGATGTTTTTTTTAGAAATGTATGCAAAAAGCAATTAAACAATTTTAATCTATCTTCCTCCAGAAGATAAACATTTTAAGAAATGCCTTCCTCCTTGCCCCCCTTTCCCCTTTTACTTAGCTTTTATTGCTAGGCAAACCTCATATGGTATATAATGTCCCTTTGGTTAGTTTGGGTCAGCTGCCCCGGCTAGGTCTCCTCCCAGGGTCTTGCCCAAACCTAGCCTACTAGTGAGGAGGGAATGTTGGAGAGACAGCACTGAAGCTGTGCCAGCACTGCTCAGCAGTAGCCAAAACACGAGTGTTATCAACAGCTTTGTAGCTACCAATGCAAAGCACAGTGCTATAAGGGCTGCTATGGGGAAAATTAACTCCATCTCAGTCAGACCCAATACACAAAGTCCAAAGTACTTGACTATAAAACATGACATTGACTTTACTGGTACATATGTAGGTACTTTGAGTACTAAGATTGGACTTTAGGTTCACTATCTTCTGTCTGTTTAACAATCATGTGGCATCAGAATCTTACCATATGTCATGGTTTGAGATCTCCAAAATCTAATTCCCTAGTCTTAGCCCCCTGTCAATACCAAAAATGGTGGTAACAATGATAATGCAAGATATTCATTTTACAAAGACTAGGTATTGACATTAAATGTGGACATCAATGATTATCAACAGCATTCCAGTTGCACCGTTGCATCTGATCTCTCCAGATGGTTTGGAAATCTCAAACTGTGGATTTTAGTTCCATTTACAGTATAGTAGATCCCAGTTTTAATTCCCCAAAATATATTTTCCCTTTCATATTTATTACTTTTCTTTTTTTCACACATGTCCTTTTGAAAAAACCTTTGCCTTCCTTAGAGAACTCAGAGTGCTTCCCAGTGCTCAGAGAGTTGTTAAGGGTTTACCAGGATAGAAAACCTCAGATTCTGCCTCAACCCCATCTAAGTTTTTGTAAATCAAAGCAGGAGTTGTGCCCTTTGTCAGATGAAAGCTGGTCTCACTAGGTTAAGCAGTTTGTAGCAAGGCATCCCTTACCTCTTGGCAGACCCATTAAAATTCACACAGTCTTTAATGCCTTCCTTACAATCTCCCTGGTGGGAGAGGTGCTGAATCCTGCCCTCTACAACATCATGTGCCACATTCAACTTTCCACTTTGTCTATCCATGTCAGGTATATGGAACTGGAAAAGAAATTAATATTGTGCAAGAACCAAAAGGTGCTTTTTCCATATATAGCCATCTGTAGCACTTATAAAACCACATGCACACTCATCTTACAATGACCATGTATGGCTTTACTCTATTGAGCCATGACCAAACACAACACCACAGACCCTGCTTCAGTAACCACCTGTCCAGAAGAAGTGTAGGGAGGTCTTTCAGCGGCTCTTGTTGGAACAGTCTTTCCTCACAGTTGTTTCTGAACTTCTTTTCATTTTGTTTACTTTATTCGTTTAAAGACAGTCTCTAAAATAAAGGCAATATTTCAGAAACTGCTCTGATAGAGCTGTGTAGCATGAGACTATCACCAGCTTACTGCAGGCTTAATGTAGTCGCACAGGCAGTTTTCATCTATTTTCTTGTTGTATCATGCTACAAATTAACATATCATTTGATGCACACTATTTCCCCTGCTTTTCGTGTTTCTCTCATATTGATTATCACAGATGATTTTCAAGCAGATCTGTTAGCTTGCCTTTCTCTAATAGGAATTCGGAATTCTCATTTACTGAATATACTAATACTTCTGTATTCTCGTGTCATTTTTGCTTTCTTCTCTAATATTAAGAAAAGCTCTGAGATTGGTATCATCTTCACATTTAATTAATGTGATTTCTATTCCCTGGATAATCTTCCCTGGTATGTCTGCAGTTGATGTAAACTATGTTCACACTGACTAGACATTATAGTTAATGTACTAAGTGACCGTGTACTATTTCTAATGATTATTAAACTGTTTGCTGCCTATGCAGGTGTGTAGGTATACAGAAGAATGTATTCGGTGTTCCTAAGTCTTTAATTTTGTCCAAAATACATCTTCTTTGTTTCTGACAATTATTAGGTTTGGCTGTTTTACATCTAATAATGCAGTCAAAAATAAAAACAACTGATATGTTCACAGATTTAAATGTCAAGATTTCTGTTATCTCATTTTGAATACTCCGCTATGTGTAATTGCTCTGACTGTTTTTCAGCCACCTTGAAATATCATTATTGTACTCTTCCTGCCAGGAAAGCAGCTGAATAAACTGTCAGGTAAATTCTCCAACAAAATGATATTTCCAGCATGTCTGGCAACGTAGCACATACTGCTTCATCTTTTCATCACGATGTTCACTTTCTTTAATTTCTTATGAAAACAGAGAAAACACAGCATGTATTCAGCACTGAGATATGCAGAATATTAATTGCTTTCTAATCACTGAAGAAGGCTACTATACTTCTTTTTTCCCTAGAATTTTTCAATTTTCAAATCAAGACTCATTTCAAGTGACAATTAACTACTACTTATTAAAAGGACCCTAAATGGGTGTCTTTTGTTGGTGTCCAAGGCATCTCCAAAATTATATAAGGGTTCTGGGGCACTGTATTACCTTTCTGGACATGACCCCCACACAGCATTTTGCAGTAGAAGACACTTGACTGTGTACTTTGTCTTTGAGTGGGGAGATCAAGGGAGATCCTTAGGATACAGGACCCTCTGGAAAGCATCTGGATCCCTGTGGACAGCCTTCCTCCTTCAGTTCTCCTGTGAACTAGGAGCTCAATCAGTTCATGGCTGCACTTGGGAAATGGCCGCACAGGTCCAAAACATTTGCAAGGCTTGAAATTCAAGCAGTGATTTGAGGACATAAATGTTAGGATTAAAATGTGGTACAACTCCCAATCTCTGCTCTGCAGAACAAAAGGTAAATTGCTCCTTCATATTATACACAGCAGTATCCATTTTTTCCTTCAAATGATTGATATTAGATTTTTTGTGGGAGTATAATTAAAGGCCAAGCTACAGCCTCTCTGGTAAATAGCTTATAACCTCATTTATTTATAGACTTATGTATTTAGATCTGCGCAAGGATTTCAGGGTAGAATGTTACTCTGCTGATAGACACAGCACTAAAAAGAAACACTATTTGGGATCCTCTCTTCAGCAAAGGAAACCAACCCTTCTGAAGTTAACTGTGCTCACAGCTTTTCATTAGCAATGTATTTCAATTAAAGAGCCAAGAGCAGAAAGTTTCTCAAAGATTTCTCAAAATGCCTTATAAAATCTGGGATGGAACAAACTCTGGGAATCCCACTTGAATCAACAACCTGGAGGGAGGGGGCACAATTTACAAGTATTTTAACTCCAGAATTTTTTGTGAGATTTACCCAATGTCCTGCTGAATTACAAAAAAGTATATCTATATATATTTTCTTCTTCTGAGCTTAAAAGAAAAACCAGAGAACAGAGGGTGATCCTATCAATGTGTATTAATACCTGTTGGGAGGGAATTAAGAAAAGGAAGCTGGAATTTACTCAGGAGTGCCCAATGACAGGAAAAGAGGACACAAATTACAACACATTAAATTCCATCCAAATGCAAGAAAACTTTTTAGTTTACTATAAGGATGAGTAAGCAC